>NC_022017.1:10503619-10533255 GCF_000317375.1 Microtus ochrogaster
TCATCTCATGTGACAGTACTTCGTCCCTCTTGATTTGGATCAGGAAAGGGCTGGAGGGCAGGCCCAGCAGTGGAGGCAGTAAGAATGGACCCCTTGCCTATCTGGGATGACCAAGATCCAGAGAGCAGTGGTAGTGAGAAGTCATTTGAGCTTAGTGGCTTCTAGGCAGACTCTCAGCAGCTGAGACAGCACAATGGGAAAAGGATACCATCTTATTCCATCCAATTCCCACTTCCCAGAGGCCTTTGTCTCTTCTGCTGCAGTCAGCAGGTGCCCTAGGAGACACTAGTCCTCTCCAGCAACCCACCCCCCTCTACGACTCCTGCAGAAAGACTACGTTACACACAGACAGGCATAAGAGGCCGACACTCAGGTCTGTCTCTGCAGAGCCAATATGGTGTACTGTGCCAGCACAAGGCCCTGTCAGACGGCCTCTTCCCCACAACTGCTGACTTGCACTCTTGGGGAAATAGCCACAAAATTCTAAACAGAACATGCAGCATACATTTCTGAAAGGCCTCTGCTCCTACGGTTAAAACCGTGACGTACATCTGAGCTGTCTGCAAACGCCACAAGCCTGGAAGGAGCACAGTACCCACTAGTATAGCAGGAGGGAGCAGAGGCAATGTCAGCAGGACTTTCTCTCACAGAAAGCAGGGCAGGCAAGAGCTGTTCCCGGGTGGGAAAGCTCTTCCTGAATCGAGCAGGTGTACCCTACCATATAAGGCCAGGGGTTGGGACCTGAGATGTTGCACATTGTAGTCCATGCTGAGGCCAGGTGACACAGAGTAACCAGAGCTTGGGACCACAGTAAGACCTAACCAAAGTGAGGACTATGGAATAAGTCATTTCCTGAGCACAGAGGGTCACCTCAGCCCAGGGCTCATCACTCTTGGAAAACATAGGTATGTGTAATTATTAGTCCCTGAGGTAGTTGAGAAGAAAAAACAAGGTAAGCTGACACTCCTATATCAAAAAGGAGGAGAAAGGATCCAAAAGAGACTGTTCTACTTGGGGATCCCTATGCCATCTAAACCCATCCCACTCCTCCGTAAGACTGTAGGACCTTCCCTAGCTCAGGTCCATTTCTCTTCTGTTTCTGCCATACCGCAGCTTGCCTAGAACCACAGTTCAGAGTTAAATGCCCCTGCCCCTGGCTCTGCTTCAGCTCCTCCCAGTGTCTGACTGTAGCTGTATCACACAGATTGCTTCCTGCACAGACATGCAAAGTACACACACACACACCAAATAATTTTCTTTTTCTGTAGCTCAGTGGCTAGCTTTCCGCATGATACCAATAGCTCCTACACAAGGCAAAACCAAAACTTCAGCTTTCATCCTACCGGACTCCTCAGCTCTGTGCTAGACCAAGTTACATATGACTCTATACTGGAACTGGACATCCTGCTCTGGGGCTAGCCAAAGGAAATAAGAGCTCCTGCAGAACCCAGTCCTGAAGCCCTAAGCTCCCAGGTTGAGAGTATATCTGGGGAGGAACATCTGTATATGACACCAACAGCCTGGTTCCTCCTGACACGAGGTAAAGTCAAAGACTAAGCACACACTCTCAGAGCCAGGTCAGAGGCACAGAGGCTCCGTTGTGTGTCTCTCAATCTTTCTGATCACTGACCATCTCCATGGTACGTAAGAAAGTCTACAGCTAGGCTTGGCTGTTTCAGTGTATGGCAACTGCTTCTAGAGAGCGGAGGCACATGACCAGGTCCCATTCCCTCTACCCAGCAGTAGCTCCCTCCATTGGGCCACAGATGGATAGAACCAGTACTGCTTCCCACTTATTAGTTCACACCACTATACACCCAAACAGCATCAGAGCCAGTCCTTGGCAGGGTCCCAAGACTGGGTCCTGACCCTACCTAGACCCACTGGAAACTTACCCTCTGCCTTCTGGTCCCTGACACCTAGCTAAGAAGTTCTAATTGCTTTTTTTATTCCAGACACCATAAATGGGAGTATGTGCTGCCTCTAGCCCTCAGTCATGGCAGCCAGGCGGTCAGTAGCAGGGCCTCTTAGGGTACAGGAAATAATCAGTACTGATGAGCACTGCATCCTGAGCTGCTCATGCATGACACCTGCCTCCCTGCTGGTGGCACTAGCAGGCTGTGGGGACCAACTACTGTGAGAGGAAGCAAAATCAAAGCAGACAAAGCTGAAGGCCTGCCCCTGCCTCCCCTGCCATGCCGCCCCCACCCCCCAGCTTCTCCAGTGCCCTAGACCCTCAACTATTTAGGGAGACAACAGCCAAATGATCAGACATCCCTGTCACTAGAAACACAGAGTTCTCTGCCTCTCATGCTCTCACATAAAACAATGGCAATCATATGGCAGAACCAACGGTCATGGCAGCCCTTCAATATACTGATAAGATGACAGCAAGACTTACAAGAACTGGGAACAGCCTGCCTATACCACCTAGCACAGAGGCTCAACACACAGGTCCAGCTCAGGCCATGTGGGCACCAGGCCAAATAGACTTTGTAGGAGCCTCTAAAAGACACATAGGGCTCAACACCTACTATTACCAGTCTGTCAATAATCGCAGAGGCATTGCATCCTCCCTCTATCTGTGGCAAATGTTAGACTCAAGCCTGCCCACTTGAACTTGACTTGCTATACCTGTTCACACCTACAGCTATGCCCATATCTCCATCTATGCCCATAAACTATAGGCAGATTTTGCTGTCTGTCTGCACACAGGCGTAATGCCAACCTAAACTAGTCCCAGAGACCATTCATGCTTAGTGTGCTCCAATACCTGACCAGTTTCAGCCCAGGTCTTTAGACCAAGGAGCTCCACCCAGCTCCTCTCAGCCATAAGGTCCCAGCTGTATTATCACAACAAAATTCCTGCCCTCCCGAGCACCCTCCCTGGAGAAAGAGTCATTCATGTGCTCCCAGAGCCTGTCTGTCTGTTTCTCTAAACAAGACAAGATGGCAGCTAAGGCAGGCAGCGACTGGTGAGCCCTCCCCACCACCACGCTGGCACGGCAGGAGCTGCCAGAGACCGTGCTCTAACAAGCTTCAGATGCGGGATGACTGGAATCTCAAAGTATGAATTTTTATGAGTCTAATAAATCACTCTACTTTTCCTGTGTTTGATAGTTCCCAGCAAATCAAAAGGGAAAAGGCATGCCACAAGCAACCAGGTCTTTGGGTTTGGGGTGTGCGCAGGCAGCATAATAGGGCATCTCAGGCCCCTCCAGAGCACCCTGGCTCTGTACTTTGAGGACAAGGCCAGTATGTCCAGCAGGCCCCTTGGGAACAGCAGAAAGGCAGCGTGCAGGTAGAAGATCATTAGCCTCTAGGAAGGCCCTGCCAGAATCCCAAAATGGTAGAAAAACATGCCTCAAGTCCTTACCAGCACAGGAGGACTTTACAGTCATATGGGCAGCTATAGCAACAGGCCTTCTAGTTTCCAGTCAGAATCTGTACAAGAGACAGGGACACATGTACACACACACATACGCATATGCTCACCCAACACAAAAACAGCAGGAAGTCCCAGCCCTGTGAGAGGAAGAGGCTCTCTGGTATCACATCCTGGGCCTATCTCAGGTACCTGCCCAGACCCAGAAACTTCACCTATTCTGTCCTCTCAGGTGAACGTGGTCAAGTGGCTGTCCAAAACCCCTAGCCCACAGCTGGTTTGTCATCAGCCTTCATTGCTGCACCATGGAAACAAGGAATCCATCTTTGACAAACATTTACAGATTATCAAATCACAACGGCAGCCCCAGACAGGGCCATAAGTCACCCTAAGCAGCCATTCGCACTGCAGTCTGAGGAGTCTGGGCAGCACGGTGATGACAAATAACTGCTGTCAGCCACCCTGTCCCCCTGCGCAAGATCCGTGTTCTCTGTTGTTCCACACTACCTGGTGTTTAATGACAACACTGTCAGCCCACACTCAGCCACCAAAGCCGCTGCCGCCTCAGACTGTCAGCGCCCTATTAGAGGGAAGATTGAGACCCTACTCTTTCTAAAGTCACTCAAGCAACACAAGCTGCTAGTTCCTGTAATTATTGTGCGCTAGCCATCGATCGTGCACGACACCTGACCCGCCTGTATGAAATGGGAGTAGTTTGTTGCGTGACAGTCACTATAGATTATAGGGGGTGGATCTCCCCTCCCCTCCTAACCATCACTCTATCCGACCTTAAAGGCTGGGGAAGGAAGAAGGGAAGATAATGCCACCCACCATCAGAAAACTGCTAGCAGCAGGGTGGAAGCAGGCTGCCCTGCACCTCAGGCGGCCTCCCAGGTAGCCCCTGACTGGCTTGCTTGCAGTTGTACCCAGTTAACTTCAGGGTCCAGGTTGACTAGAGAACTGCCTTCTCCACTGACATATTCTACAGGACCTTAGGCCCCAAACGCATATGGAAAAGGATCTTCCTTGGTACTGTGAGTCCTGGTTGGATCATGAATCACAATGACTTCACCTCATTGATCTGCTGGGACACTAGCTCCAAGTATGGGGAGGTACAGTGCTCCCTCTGTGCCACAGAACTATCTATAACTCAAACATCATAATGTAGCACATACCAAAGATGAAAACCTGCTCCTAACCTTGATGCCCCTATCCCTAAGGGTATGTATAGCCCCAACTCACCCAACTAGGTTCATCCTCACTCTACCATCCCTGTGACTTAGGGACCCTGTGACAGATACTTCCCCTCCTCCTTGGGATGCTTATGTCCCCCTGACCTCTGGAACCAGACTCCCACACACGCATGGGCATAAGCACAGTACTAGGGGACAGGGCCTGCCTGTGCCAGCACAGCACCTCTAGACTCTGAGTGAGGTACACCAGAATGTTCAAGCCCTCCTCAATTTCAGGGAACAGGCCATAGTGGCCTTTCAGTGCCAACTCAGGTCCCTTCAATTGCTACTAGTCACAGCTATCTACATCCCCAGAACTCCAGGCTCTGCTATGTAAACACTAGCATGATGTTGAAGGCAAGGTGGGAGGAAAGGTCAAAGGCCAGGCTGCATCTTAACCCTCCCCCAAACCTGAGCTGCTTAAGTTATTAAATGATTTCACTGGACAGCCAGGTAAGGAAACAGCCTCAGCTTATCCTAAAGAGCCATAGATTGAACCATCACTGGGCTCATTCCTTCCTATCCATAGTTGTGAGCTGCATGCGGCCTTCCCACCACTGAAGCCTGACTAGACTCCAAAGTCAAGAGCAGAAATCACAAGGTGAGTGGCTGCTGCCAGACGGCCTGAGGTCCTAACTCCATCTTATAAACTCCCCAAGAGGGCATGAGCACCTTGCTCACCACAGCCTTGCCTTCTTTTGGCAACCCTTCTCTGATCCCTAAGTCAGAGCCAGAAAAAGATGCTCTGAAAAGAAGCCTGGAAACCAGACTATAAAAACAGCCACAACTAAGGGGAAGCTGTATTCCTCTTGTTAACACTGGGTTACCATTCCCTTCTTAGCCATTCTTCAGTTCCCTTCTGGCCACCCTGGCCTTTTACTATGAAGCAGTGAGTCAGCTGCCAAGGGGAACCCTTGGAGCTTGGCCTCACCACCAGGACCTTTCTGGGAGTCCATCACTGAGCCTGCCCTGTGTTCAGCACCAAGGACAGGCCCATTAAGCAAGTCAGAGATGGCAGGGTGAGGACTACATTCTCAAGAAAGACCTAGTTTATATCACAGCTTCCAGACAACATGTTACCTGTGCTTCTGCACATATATATTTACACACAGATGCACACATACACACATGTAAGGCTTGCCCACAGAGCCGACAGTGCAGACTGGGGCCTTGAGAAATCAGCAAGAACGTCCTCCTTCTGTCCTCAGCCAGGTGAAGACCCCAGCAGACAGCAGGGCTCCCTCTCTAGCCTCAAATGCAGCCCACTGTAGGATAGGCACCATCACCCTCAAACATGAAACATACATCCTTTCCCTCTGGAGTCTCCCAGCCAGTAGCAATGACACCATCTGCCTTATAACATCTGCGGGTAATGTTCCCTCAGAACCTGCTAGGGCCAGCATAGGATGTCCTGGAAAGGAAGGATTGCCAATATAGCACAACACTTGTGAGAGCCATGAATAATTCTAACCACAGGACCCTCCACCAAGGTAGGAACAGGGAGGGGAGGAGGGAGCAGAAGGAACCATGCTGTGGTCTGGGGAAAGGCTGAGGGATACAAAGCCCACCAGGAGATAGTCAACTAGAATTAGGGTAAACAGCTACAGTGGCAGACTGGTGGATGGATCTTCAAACAGTACTGACCTACAAACTCACCTCCGGTACCCAAGGACTGAGGCTCCAGAGTAATGCCTCTTCTGGGTTAATAGCACCACAGAGGAGCTTCACATGGTAGCAGCTAATCCTGAACCATCCCAAATCAGTATCAACAACCCAAGACTTGTCCCCATGGCCCACCTGAGCATGAGACCTAAAGAAGGAACCCACCCTGTAGCCTAGATATAACGGCAGAACTACCACTGCCTTTGCCCATCTAGAAGACACAGTCAGAAGCCAGGTGGGCTTCTCCAGGCCCCAAGGAGGGGCTTACAGGAGACAGACAGATGTTACATAGGCCTCTGGAGTTGGGGCAGGTGAGGTCCTAAAAGAATAAAAGGTATGAGTACTCCAGAATGATATCTCCTGGGATGGCAAGCCCAGCATGGGCTCCTCTGCTGGGCCTGAAGGAAGAATGTGCACAGCACTACAGAGTGGAGAAGGAAAATAAGTCTCAGGAGAAAACCCCCAAAACATAGTCTTATTTCAACCTTCTAGACATACAGTAACGACTGTACACAGGACTAGACTTCGCAGCATGGCTATAGCTCAGACGGGCTTGTTGTCCTCATACAAAACACTCAGAACTCCATGGCATCCTGAGAGACAAACATGAGGATTCTACTGCCAGATGCTAGACTGCCCAGCCCTTTCCAAAAACCTTCTTCTCAGGTGGCTAAGGCTCCAGAAAGTGACCAATGTTACGACCTGGGATTTATCCTCTGTATGTAATACCAACCCACTGCAGGAGCCAGAGCTACCAGAGACATACACCCCCGCCCCTTACACATTCTGCTACTGATGTGGAAAGGGCAATTAGGAGAAGAGCTGTCAGATCCCGTCCCAGCCCATGCAGCTTTGAGTGCACTGAAAAGAGGAAACGCAGCTTTAGGACTAACTTACAGGAGCGGAGAGCAAAGGCTAACGAGAGAGCCCTGGCTGTAAGAGTTGGGCTCTGGATGGCTGACCCACAGAAAAGGCATCCAGGACAGCAGCATATCTCATAGCCCTCCAACCACACTCTAACAAGCCAAGAGGGGAACGTGTGCCAAAACCACAACACTTTATTCTATGACATTTAGCACTTAGTTCCCAAAACATGTCCCAAGTGAGCTCTGGAACAGGGTATCTGGGTGGAGTAGGTCCACGAGGGCTCTGAAGTCCATTCCTATAGCACAGCCAGGACAGGTCAAGGACAACTCCCCAGAACCTGTCATCCACTGAGACCCAACAAGCTTCCTGATACTTGGCTGGGACTGTCACAGATTCAACGGAGTTACTCATGTAAGCCACTCAGAATTTCATGGCATCCTGTGAGACACACATGAGGATTTTGCTTCCAGCTCCTAGAATGTCCGCCCTTTCCAAAACTTTTTTCTCAGGTGGTTAGGACTCAGAAAGTAGCTGAGGTCACAACCCAGAAATTATCTTCTGTAGGTGACACCAACCCACACCATGAGAGTGGGCTACTTACCTGAATTCTAGTGTCCCAGTTAGAGGCCATACTCCCCGAGGAGGAGGAAGAAAGGGCACAGGCAAGATTCTAGTCAGGCCCTATGTTGAACTACACTAGCCAGATCTACCTGGCTGGGAAAACCAAATGAGACAGGAGGCCCAGAACCAGCTGTGCCTCTAAGTCTACTCTACCCTTCATACCAGCAGAAGGCCAAGCAGCAACCTGTAACTGGTCATGTGACAGGTGCCCATCCATGACAGCCTGTGCATTAGCCCCAGGAGAGAAGACTGGCACTTCTAAGTGTTTGCCCACAGTCAACAGTTCCACTTGGGCATCACCTTCAGAGCAAAGGGAGAAAAGGCATGTTCCCTTGCTCAGGGCTGGATGGCTGAGGGACTCAGCACTGTGGAAGCAAATGGGGAAGACAGTGGTTTGCGTCTAGTCAGAAGACTCCCCTTTAGCAGTGACCTGCCTGTCTACCTGCACTAGATACTTTGTCCTGATTCTGCAGGGACCAGTCAGCAGTGGAAAAAAAAGCATGCAGGCCATGCACAGCTGCTGGCCCCTGAGGATGCCCCAAAGACCCATGGATCAAAAGCATCAAAATGAAGATTGGGACCCAGGGGCTTATCTCCAAGGCCAGGGTCCTTCCTGCCAGGCCTGAGAAACAGACACGCAAACAAAGCCACAAATAACTGGACACTTAATGATCACAAGCTGCTGGATTTACAGTCATCATACCCAATTATAGATTTTCTTTGTAAATTCCATCAATTTCTATGCATTTAGACTAAATCTTCAATCGAAAAGGCCATGAATCCTGAAAAGACGCAAGCTACATGACTATAGCACTTCCTTGACCACTCCTGGCCCAGAAGAATTCCTCTCCAGCAGGCTCTGACTAATCCATGCCTCCTCCTTCTGGCAAGACATTAGCCTCCTGTGGAGAATGAGAGCCCTTTACACCAAACAAGTTACTGATGGCAATACTAAGCCACCACCATGTATATGGACACAAGAGAGGGATGAGCAATCAGAAAACCCATGAAAAGTAGAAGGCCACAGTGAATGCAGTCTCCTCTCCAGGGATTCCTATGGTATCTAGATGCTCTGACAGCAGGAAAGGCACACACAGCTTGACCCTGAGACAGACACACCTACAAATCCTGTGTCCACAGATCTTCCTCGGTGGAATTACCAGAGGGACCCCAGCATCAAGGGAAAGGAAGACATTCCATTCCAGATTCCAGTGGGCAAGATATCAGGAGAAGATGAATCTCTATTAGGTCACACGTTCCCAAAGAGAATGTGGGCAGGAGAGCTGCAGGTGTCAAGAGGAAGACCTAGACTCTGCAGTAATTCCTCAATGAACAAACACACAGAGAAAAACCAAAGTTACAGGATCTCCATGACACAGGGCACCAACAGGATATCTGAGAGGAGTCCCAGTGAGGATCCTGTATCAATAGCGTAGCAGAAGCCAGACACCTCCAGCCAGTCCAATGACTCATTGCAATGAACATTTGCAAGCAAAGCTGTTTGGGCAAAGGGTATACTGTGTGACACACCATGACAAACCACAGCTTCCATGGGAGGTTGCAAGGGTTGAAGGCAGATATGGAAGGACGAGGCGATGAGTAGGATAGGGGTGCATGATGTGAAATTCACAAAGTATCAATAAAAGTTAAAAAAAAAAAAGTACAGTGGCAGGCTGAATGCTTAGTTCAGTACCGTACAGCATTCAAAATATTTATGAGGCCCTGAGTTCATATTGTGGCACAAAGGGTTAAAGTAGTATTAACATGTTTTCTTTCAGACTTGGACTTGAAAAAATGACTAGATGAAAGCCAGGTGTGGTTGTGCACACCTTTAATCCTAGCATTCAGTACTAAGGAGGAGAGCCAGGTGGATCTCTGTGAGTTTCAGACCAGCCAGATTAACATTCTTTTCAAATGCAATTTACCGTCGCTCCCTAGTGGTCTAGTGGTTAGGATTCGGCCCTCTCAAATGCAATTTACCAAACCACAAGTTGAACTACAAATCTACAGAAACATCAAATGGTCTGAAATCCAATTGCACACACAAACTGAAGAAATCATTAGTTAAAATAATTTCAAAATCCCCACGTTTGCAAATTAAGAAGTACCTTTTATACCCATGGGTCAAAGGGAAAAAAGCCACAAAAAAAGCCACATGGAAGCCGGGCGCTGGTGGCGCACGCCTTTAATCCCAGCACTTGGGAGGCAGAGTCAGGTGGATCTCTGTGAGTTCGAGACCAGCCTGGTCTACAAGAGCTAGTTCCAGGACAGGCTCCAAAACCACAGAGAAACCCTGTCTCGAAAACCCCCCCCAAAAAAAAGCCACATGGAAAACAGCTAAAGCAGGCCAGCAAGATGGCTCAGCAGATAAAAGCTCTTGCCACCAAGCCTGATAACCTGAGTTCAATCCCTAGGACCCATCATATGGTAGAAGGCAACCTCTGATCGCCACATGCATGGTGTGGTACATGTGTGCACGTTGTATACTCTCTCTCCCTCCCTCCCTCCCTCCCTCCAGGAATAATTTTGGAAAACTACACCTAGAGTGATTATAACAGACTGCACATTGAGACATCTATACAGCCTCCATTCCACCCACTGCTTCCTCAGATACTCAGGCTGACTGGACTCTGTGATAGGTGAGGTCCTGTCCCCGGCACAGGAGGCAGAGTGGCTTACAGCCCTTGCCTTCAGGTAACACCAACCACACTCAGAGTCTTGATGCCCAGATCAAGCTGTGGGGACAGGAGAACCAGATGAACCCCACCCAGGCATATGTTTCCCTCTAAAAATAAGAAGACCTAGGCATAAAGGAAAGAGCCAAAGAATGTTTTTAAAGACTCTTTTTGAGCAAAGCAAACCCTTAGAGACCGTAACACAGCTGTCAGTCCTAAGGCCCAGACCTATTGGCTAAGCAGAGGAGCAGGAGCAGGCAAGCCAGCTGGCTGCTCATGTCAAACTCAGATGCACTCTGGCTAAATTTCAGAATGTCATCGCTGGGCTCCAGCACAGGTGCAAAACAAGATCTCTGTACATCCCTCAAGCAGCAATGGCAGTCTGACCTCTAGTCCCATGAAACCACACCCTGCTCCTCACCACAAGGCCAGCCCACGAAGTGAGAGGGGCTCCCTATTCAGCTACCTATTCCCAGAACCCTCAGCAGGCACCTCCTATCCCCCACAGGCCTGGTTGTCCTCCTCAGCCAGCCCTAGCTGGGGTGCTGCCCTGGAGCTCCCAGTACAAGTCTGCAAGGAATCACACCCTTTCTGTTTAGTGTCCTTGGCCAGAGGAGACCAGGCCAGGTCCTTTCGTTATGCAGAGGCAACCCAGGAAGGCTCCCAGGCAAGAAGACAGGAGAATCCCTCCCTATCCTAGAACACTGTGTACCAACTACCCAGCTGTCTTCCATGCCCAGCTGTCTGCAGCAGGAAAAAATTCCACATGGAATGTTCTCAAGCCCATCAGGAGCACACCCTTCTAAGCCAGGCAGCATCCACATTATTCCATAGGACTCATGTCTCTAAGCACCAATGACAGTGCTGCTGCCTCTGGCTCTGCATGGTTCCAGAGGGAAGATTCTCCCCATCTTAGGAAAAGCAGACCTGAGAAGAGCCCTTGACCAGCTTAAGTCATGAACTGGTGACCAAGGCTAGGTTGTCCAGCACATTGTGCCATCACTGTCCTCCATCAGTTGGGGATTTAGAGGGGTGGTCTGGATCCTTACAGCATGGTCTGCCAAACTCATGCAGGATACCCAGGTTCTAGCCCCAAATGCCTTAAGAAACAATACCAGGGCAGGGACCCACTGTAGACACAGAGCCACAAACAAAACAGGAACAAGCTGGGTGGAGCTCATCAAGTGTCTCTCCCCACCAGAGGGGTGTGCTCCATGCTCACAGAGTTCTGTCACCTGCCCCGTTACAGTGAGATTGATGACCTTCTTAAGACTACCAATCACCTAACTGGGGACTAGTAAATACGAAAAGGTTCCTGGAAAGCTGCCCACTATCAGGACACAGCCCAACACTGGAGAGCTATACACTAAGGTTGGCTCATGCATAGGCTGTGCCCTGACCCCTGAATCTATTCTACACTCATAATACAGGTTTGGGTACAGCCCCTTTCATGGCCTACCTAGAATCCTGTCACTATGTCTTGAAGCCCGCAACCTACCACAGACTGGCTCTAACTCCACATCAAGGGGCACTTGCCTGCAGCTGGCACCCACCCCACTGCCAGGTAGCAAACAAAGTGTGAGTATGCTAAATTGTATCCACATGCTGCCTCCAGGCCTTGCTGACTTTGCTGAAGACAGACCAGGTCATAGGAGATGATGTCCAGGACAGCTCTTATGCCATGTTCCCCGGGAAAAGCTCTGGGTGCTCAGTAGTGTATCCTTGTGGGAGTCAGCAGCGTCTGTGGGCCCTGACAGACCAGCAAGAGGCAGCTGGACAAAGTTTAGTCAACTCTGCAGCCCAGTAGCCAGTGTGAAGCTAAGTTCTGGAGATCCTTAAGTCAGTCTATGTTCAGTGGCCAAGGTGCAGTATTTGATTCGAAGTCAGTCAGGACACATAGAAGATGGGGCAATTCTTCAACTAGGAGGAAAGTGACAAGAGAACTGTTCTCACTTCAGTTTACAGAGGAATTGCCAAACTGCCCTAAAGCAGAGGGTGAGGAGGCCTGCTGTCTTATAAGCTTTAGCCACCCTGATACCACCACTCTTTCTAAGGCAGGAGTCAGAAGGGGCAAGCTCACACGTGTGTTCATGCCAATTCTTGTGGGATAATTAATTAGCATGGTTGCGACAAACGTAAAATTGGAGGCCTCCAGCGTGCCTGATAATTTATGCAAGATCCAAGGATCGCTGTGGATGCCTTTCCCAGAGCCTAATTCAGCATTTTCTTTTTTCCCTTATGAAAGCAGGACTCCAGATTTAACTGCTCTCACGCCCTTTAACAGTGTTTGCCGTAGTAAAATCGAACAGCCCAGCTGCAAACCAGTGAGCAACAATAGATCGCAGACCC
The DNA here is from genome assembly GCF_000317375.1 of Microtus ochrogaster. Lineage (NCBI taxonomy): Eukaryota > Metazoa > Chordata > Mammalia > Rodentia > Cricetidae > Microtus > Microtus ochrogaster. The sequence goes on from NC_022017.1 coordinate 10,516,411, forward strand.
CGAGGCATCGGGCAGGACTTCCCAGACAGCAGCAGCCACCACAGAGCACAGAGAAAGACCACACTGGTCTAAACACCTAAAGGTTCCTTGATCTGCATAGAGACCCTGGAGCCTATCAACTCTAATCTTATAGATTTAAAAAAACAAAACAAAAAAAAAAAAAAACCAATGAGACAGCAGTGCAAAGAACATGGAGGGTCCAAACTCCCTCAGCAAGACAATGACACCAACCAGATAGGTAAGAGGCTGAGCTACTTTATGTGCACAATATCTCAGCCAAGTGCTAGAATTTGTGGCTAATGTGGCTAATCCCAGCATCCAGCATTAAATGGTGCCTATCAAGCCTGGCCTCTCACCCAGATCCCTGGTCCTGAGCCTTTCCCTGTCAGGTACAGCAAGCTTTCCCTGAGCACCCCAACAAGTACCCTAGGCTCCAATGTACTCCCACAACCCTCGCCACAGCCATCTGCTGGCCGCCTCAGCTGGGCCATATGACTAGACAGAAAACAGCATGCATCTTTGCTATCTATCCTGGGGTCCTGATTGCAGCCCTCTGCTCCCCTACAAGGTAAGACCCATGCCTTGGGCTGCATTGGAGAAAGCAGCCAGCCAAGGCCACCAAAGTGCTATTGCCCAAGCCTAGGTCAGGAAGGGAAAGATGATGTCACAACCAAGCTGCAACCCCTTAACCTCTGTGCCATCAGTGTGGGTTCTCTGGCTGAATTCCATTGGAAGTCAGTTCTCCAGAGACCACACAGCTCAGAGCCAAGCAGAGGACTGGGTACCTAAGAGACTGCAGCTGTATAGCCAGCCTGTGAGCACTCTCATCTGCCAACACTCTTACTCCTAGATTTCCCTAACTGTCCTCAAGTAACACAGATGGTGAGACAATGCCATCCCATAGCCACCCAGTGCTTTGGGGGTGCTCACAGACCCTCCAGGCATGCCACTACCGCCCTAACCCACCAGGCACATTTGACAAGGGCAGGAATAATATCCCCAACAGGTAGGCCTATTGTTTTTACTTGTAGGTCAGTCCCTTGCAGACTCTCTCACCCTCAGTTGCTAAATATAATGATGCTCCAATAGTCCCGGGCCTTGGAAAGACCTGAGGTCTCCCAAGTGAGCAGCACTGCTCTCAACAGGCAATCAAACACATCATGACGCACATCTACTAGCCCATATCCTAACCCAACCCTGGCAGCCTAAGACAGATGAGACAGGTATCCCCCAAACCAACAGGGCTTGCTCACTCAACAAGAGCTCTGGATTGAGGCCAGGAGTTGGCTTCCAGCATATGTGGTGATAAAACTAGAGAGAACAATTTTCAGCCAGAATACTCTGCAGAAGAGAATCCTGTCACAAACAGTTCTTCCTATGGTTTCTGCAATGAAATAAGACAACCTATTCTTGCCCTACACCAAGAGACTCACATCTATGTGACAAGAATGGAACAAAACCCTCATGCAGGACGTTTCTAGTGAGGCAATACAGACAATAAACACAGAAATCCACAAAAGGCAGAAAAGGAAGTGGGAATGCCATGGTGACCTTAAAGCGGATAGGCTTGGAAGGCTGACCATGGGCACTGAGTAGTTGTCTGATGAAGGCAGGGGGCTCTGAATATCTGAGGGAAGAGGATTACACCACAAAACGGAGGTGACACGGAGGGTTGAGATACTGCTAGCCAGAATGGGTGGGCCTACTCAGAGAAGTCTGGCTGGAGATGGGAAAGGCCTTCAGAGGCAAGACCTTTTGAAGAGGCAAGGGTTTGGCTATGGAGGGTGGGATCTGGCCCATGAATGAATAGGTCCCGGTCAAGGAGTAAGGCCTTCAAAAGGGGGCAGAATTTTTAAAGGACCAAATCTAGCCAAAGAAGAGGCAGGCCTAATAAGAGGCAAGAGCGCCATAATACTTTGGCAGAAGAAGAGAAGTGAAAGCCAGGAGGGTAGCCACACCTATAATTCCAGCACTGGGAGGCAGAGGCAGAAGGTTCACTACATATTTAGCCTACGTTACATATATAACCTAGGCTTTAAAAATAAAGAGGTGAAGTAATTGATCCAAGCTACTCAAGAGGCTGAAGCAGAGCACCCACCACTCAAGGCCTCTCTGGGTTACAGCATGAGTTCAAGGCCAATCTGAAAAACTTAGTAACACCCTGTCTCAAAATAATAAAAAGCAAAAAAAGAAATCAATAGCCAAGTATTTGCTTGAGTATGATTAAGGCCCTGAGTTCAACCCCTAGTACCACAATCAATAGACAAACTAAGTGTGAAGCTATGACTATACCTACCTGGCAAGTTGACCCTTCCCCAGAATAACTGAAAAAAAAGTGATTCTAAAAGGATATATATCACAAATGACTGTTTGGGAACTCTGCCAGGAGCAGGGGACACAAGGCACTCTAAGGGGGGTCAAAGAAGGAAGATGATAGGCACAAGAGATCAAGCAGGTCAGCAGGCTTGAGCACATTTGTCTAAACAGCCAGGAGGGACAGCAGAGAAGCTGTCCTACTCAGGATAAAGGCAGGCCTCATCCAAACTGAGAAAGACTAGTCAGAGCTCTGAGGAGGCTGCCTTCAGGATGGCCAGAGGCTAGAGGGTAAGATCGGCTCCTAGAGAACACTAACCATCTGAGGGTTCCCAATCCTCCATGGGTGACAGCTCTAAGCTGAGGGTGGACAAAGAGCTACCTAGTTTGTAGTGAGTACTGGACAGAGAGAGCACTGGGCGGAGAAGAGGTTAATAGTGCTTACACTGGGAGGACTTCCTGAGCTCTTCCTTAAAAACTTTTGAATCTGGAATGAGCACCCGTCCCAGCAGACTCTTACCCCAGACAGGATAAGAAGACTGCCACTGAGGGAAACCCAGCCAGACAAGAGGCCCCGACTCTTACCTATCCTTCTGCCAGTGACCCAAAATAAGTGGTTTGCTTCTTACCTATAAATGGTAACAGTGGTTCCTTCATAGCACAGGGCTACCACAGTGAACTGAGGGTTCCTGCCACATGCTGGAGGACTCTGCACTAGAGGCAGGCAACTATGCCCCAGAGGCTCATGTGAAATGGAGGCAGCAGGTGGGTCTCAGGTCAGCCCACCATCTGCACGATATCACAATGAAAATATACCTAGTCCTTATTATTATCCAGTCCTCTAGAAAGCTCCAACCCAGAACCTACCAGACTAACCTTTTACCTAAGAAGGCTCTATTTTCAGGGCAAAGTCAAGGATTGTTTGTTTGCTTAAAAGAATTTCTTGTTGTTTTTTGTTTCTGCTTTTCGAGACAAGTTTTCTCTGTAACAGCCCTGGCTGTCCTGGAACTCACAGACTGGCCTCGAACTCACAGAGATTCATCTGCCTCTGCCTCCCAAGTGCTGAGATTAAAGGTGTGCACCACCACCACCTGGCTTTAAAAGATTTTTTAAATTTATTTTATTGTTTTATTTTATTTTTGTTTTTTTGAGACAAGGTTTCTCTGTGTAGCCCTGGCTGTTCTAGAACTTGCTCTATAGACCAGGCTGACCTTAAACTCAAAGATCCACCTGCCTCTGCCTCCAGAGTGCTGGGATTAAAGGCGTGCACCACCATGCCTGGCCGATTCATTTTATTTTCAACGATGTGTGTGTGTGTGTGTGTGTGTGTGTGTGTGTGTTTGTGTTTGTGTTTGTGTACGTGCTCACACAGGACAAACATGCCTGAGTATGGGTAGCCATGGAAATCAGAGGAGTCAGATTCCCCTAGAACTGGAGTTATAGGCAGCTGTGACCCACCTGACATGATGCCGGGAATCAAACTGGAGTACTCTAGAAGAGTAGCATATGCTCTTAATTACTAAGCCATTGTTCCAGCCCTGATTTTTAAATACTTCTAATTTATTTTAAATGATTTTTATATGTATGTCCACGTGCTGGTATGCACACATGCATGCAGATATGCACAGAGTCCAGAAGAGGGTGACAGATCCCCTGGAACTGAAGTTATAAGTAGTTGTAAACTTAACTTGGGTCCTCTGGAAGAGCACTAAATGTACTCAACTAAGTCCTAAGACCAAAAATTTAAAACATAGCTATAAGCAGAAAAGAACAAGCAATGGCCACATATCCAATATGGGAAGATAAAAGAGAAGGTTCTTCTACCTCTAAGCCTGTCCACCCACAATGGCTTTTTCTTGGCAGTGGACAGTCAAGTGTTTCCAAAAGACTGTTGGGTAGAAGCCCATGACTTACTGATACTAAGCAGTTACCTAACTTAGGGCAGCAGGTGAAAAGTTGACTGGTATGTCAGATTAAACAGCACTCTACGCACATAGCTCAGGAAGCCAAGCCATATACTAGGCATAGGCCATGCCTTTAGGTGAGTAAGTCCAGGAGCTCACTCCAAGACTCCCAGGTCCTATATCCCCACACCGACCAAAGGCAGAGCATCACATAGTAACTTTACCAATCGCCACATCCCTAAAGATTCATCCCTCCCAAATGCCTTTTCTAGCATCTGTCCATGGGAGGCAGACCAAGCAGGTCTCAGCAGCGACCTAGAGCACATGCCTCCCAGGCCCCCTCAGGAGGCTCTCACCTCACCCCACAACCAAAGACTGACCAGAAGGGAGACAGCACTTCAGACTGGAACCTTCCTGACACTCTCGGTCCCCAAGCAGGAGCAGCCCCATGGCTGCTGAACAATGCAGTTTTGAATTCAATTAAAGCGATTATCTGTTGTGCCAAATAAATTGTGTACAGCATATATCCTGCGGCACTTTACACCTCCAGGCTCATTATTCCCTAACTGTTTCCTCCTGTTTATGCGCTCTCAAATTAAATTGCTGATAATACGCGCCAAAATAAAAAATGAGCACACCTTGTCCCAAGAAAATTGATTCTCCTTCTCCTGAACTGGCGATTGCCAGGTTTTATATACTCGGTTCCTGGTGATCATTAGTAATTCAATTTTCTTTTTATTAGCCCCCTTATCTGCTGAGCAATATAGTGGCAGCGCTGACCTCTTTCGCACGGGTAAATGTTTAAAATCTTTTCCCTGATTAATTTTGCCAGTTAAGAAAAAGAGGAGAAATGGCCCAGCTCTTAGCCATCACAATGAATAAAGCTTAATGTTGATTGTGATGGAATTTCTAATGCCAGGGAAATTGATTGAACGCGGCAATTACGCTGCAAGAGTAACTCGAGGGAGATGGGATCGCTTTCTTCTGGCCGTAGCCTTTTGGTTATTTAAAACAATCCAATTTGCAAGGATAATTATGTATTAGTGTTTTATCTGCCACTTGAAATGAACAGGGGAGTTTCGATACTGGCCCAGCATTAGCAGGTTATTGCTGCAAATTACTTGATATCTGCTTTCTTTCACATAAAGAGGAAATTAGGCAATCAATTACCAGAAAAAGGTGGATGGAGGGATAAGAGGGGCAAGTGCGCCCTCTGCTGGCTGCTAGGCCACACAGTAGGACTGAGTAGTGACCTGAAGAAGGGGTGGGCCAGAAGCAGCTAGGCTACCCCACTACTGGGCACCCAAAGTCTACTGAGCAATCAGGTCCCTCCCTAAACACCAGGGTACTAGCATGAAGAGGAGATCTGGAATTAGGGCTAAGCATTTTCTTGGAGAAAAGCAAAAAGAAAAGACATCAAAACACTAGATCAAAAGGCAGCCCTTATCCACAGACCCCATGTACTGAGAGACCCTGACCTCTAACAGCCACATGAGTTTGGGGGCTGTACCCACCTGGAGAAAGAAGAGCTCCACTCAGTGTGGCAAGACCCCAGCCCAGGGAATCAAACAGACTGGCCAGGGTCTTGAACATCATTCAGGCTGGAGTTCTTGGACAAGCAAGGAAAAGAGGCAGACAGTAAGACTTGTATGAGAGAGCCAAGGAAACCACAAACCAGTTCCTGGAGCAAGCCAAATCTACCCAGGGTCAGCCTAGAGAAATTATTATTGCCACTCTCATCTCCTTGGCCAAAACCCTGGCCAGACCAACCCCTGTAGACAGCCTACCCTGTGGCCTCTGTCTATGTAGAGTTGTGTAGTAGTCATCCCCGCTACAGGTTCAGCACCTCTGTTTCCATAGCTCATCTGTGCTGAGATGACAACTCCCCCACCCCACACACATCTTATATGCAAGGCCTTGCATACCAGCCATCCTGACGGTCTACTCCAGCCCACTAGCCTAGTCCTGCCACCTGATGCTCCTCATCTATCTCCTCCCTGACATCACAATCAGAACCTACTCCTTTCCTTACTGTGACATGACCTAGTGTCCTTCCACTGGGGTCATCCCCTTTCCCGACCCTATAAAGCACATTGGCTAGGCGGCCTTCCTTCTGATCTGTGTTCCACCACTACCTTCACCTGCATATCTGAGTGCTATTTCCTCTCCTCACCTAAGGCTCCTCAAGAAGCACTCCCTAGAGTTTACACCCTCCCTACAGCCCATAATTGTAGTCTTCTGCTTTCTTCTTCTCAGGACACCTTTACTACTGAAAACCAACCGTCCAGGCTATTTACAAGGGTTCGGGCAGCCACCGGTCTCCAGTGAGATGTGGCTCAGCATCCCCAGGAACCAGAAGATAATTCTTGACCCCAAGGTGCCCATCACATGCTCTGTGGGTAAGCAGGTGAATGAATGGATGGAAAGACTGCCCACAGTCCTTCCTGCAACAGGAACACCAGGGCACTATGCACTGTCTATAATTATGAGGCTATCCATTCCTACCACCAGTGGTAGCAGTGGCAACAGCTTCAGTAGCCTCCTAACACATCCAAAGCCCCAGAGATGGAGCCACTGGACTCAAAACCCCTCATCCCTCACCTTTCCCTGCCCACATGTAGGGCTGGGGACACTGTGCCTTTGCTGTCCCCAGTCTACATGCCACTCTACCACATAGACACAAGCAAATCATGCTAACCTAGAGGATTCCAGTGAGCAGCCCTTCCTCACACTCTGCCAGGCAACACTAGCAGACCTTCCATCTTCTCCACCCAAAACTGTAAGCCTATTCAATCCATCCTTTCCTTTTGTCAACTGCCCGAGGGGAACCCAGCCATGTCCAGCCTACCCCTCTCTCTAGACTTTCATTTGGGTTTCATGCCCCACCCTCCTAACATGGTTCCTGACCACCTTAGTGGAGGGCAGTCCATCTTCAGCCAGTTCCTAACATCCTCCTCTCTGTCATACCTTCCTTGGTGGAGTGGTGGGCCCGGCTGGATGGCATGCAGCACAGCCGATGCCTGGTGACCTGCATCAGACCCTTGTGGGGAGTCTTCTTCAGAATGGGGCTATTCTTCCCCCGGAGGACCTGTCTCCGTCGCTGAGTGAGATGGTTTTTGTTGGTGGTGGTAGCTGAGGGACTGCTCTTCTTGTCCCCTGGAAGGCTGTGGAGATAAAACACAAAAGACTACCAACAGGTTCGTTGAGTAGATCTGCCCAAGCTCCTTCCTCATCTGGAGACAACACAGGTTGCCATATTCGCCAAGTGAAGCAGAGCAGAGTGGCTTCAGCCCCAGCCCTTCTCCAAGCCAGGTGAGGCCCTGGACAAGACTAGGGGAAAACTGCTGGAAAAGGGCCGCGTTCCTGAGACAGAGCTGCCACCAGGCCCTGATGCCATCTCCCCAGCACATCACCAAGGCTGTGCCAAAACTCCCCCTCCCAGGTCCCCACCACAGCCTGATAAGAGCAATCTATCCTTAGGCACTATGATAGGATTCAGGGTCAGATAACTACAAACAGCACAAGTCTGGAGCACAGAGCCAAAGATCAAACTGAGAATGCAGGAAGAACTTCCTTAGGGGGATTCATGGCAAGGAGAGAATTGTCCTTTGGAAAAACACTGTCTGATGGCATAAGCAGGACCTCTGCCTGGTAAGCAGACAATATTTTTACCATTGGCAGCTGATCTGAAGGTTCTGACCCCTAACCACATACTCTAGGCTATGATGCCATCTTTCAGTTTCCCAGTCATGCAAGGGTAGTGATCTCAGAAGTAACAAGTAGGGGGCTGGAGAGATGGCTCAGTGGTTAAGAGCATTGCCTGCTCTTCCAAAGGTCCTGAGTTCAATTCCCGGCAACCACATGGTGGCTCACAGCCATCTGTAATGAGGTCTGGTGCCCTCTTCTGGCCTGCAGACATACACACAGACAGAATATTGTATACATAATAAATAAATATTTAAAAAAAAAAAAGAAGAAGAAGAAGTAACATGTACTCATAAAGCAGTAGCTCAGCCTGGTCCCCTGGCCACCATCAGCTGGAATGTAAAACCAATTTGTTTCCTCTGGAATGATAGTCACCCAACAATACCTCAGCACACTTTGAAGGTGGCCAGAGAGCACCAGTCCCTTCCACTGTCACCCAACCTAAGACAAATGGTGCACACTTCTGTCTGGGCCAGGACACAGTGCCCCACAAAGCCTGACTTCCTGGAACCTAAAGCCTTCAAATAAAAACAGAGCAGGAAAGTCCAGGCACACCTGGCACCCTAGTTCACCACCCAGCTCAGACACATAACCCCCTGGTCTGGTCATACTTTTACATACTGCTAAACACTGGACAGACCCGGGGTGCTGTTCCCCGAGCACCTAACCTGGCACGACACCCTGTTTTTTAACCCAGTCCCACCCCAGAAGGGAAACTACCCAAAATGATAGGCCTGCCAGCATCACCAGTCTCAGAGCTCTTGTCTCCCATCCCTACTGAGGCCCCATGCCAGGCCCTGACTCACTCAAGCTGTACCTGACACATCCTGACATGACACTACCTCCAGTCTCGCTCCTACTACAAGCATGACCCAAAATCACACACGAAGCTCCCAGGGTAGGCCACACATCTATGGCGCTGAACAGACCCAACATGGGCCTTCTTTTTCCCCAAGGAAACAGGAAGGGAACACAAGCTAAAGTCAACGGCTCCAAATTCTCTAATTTAGGAGCCAAAAAACTTTCTTGAGTCCTACCCCACCCACCTAGCTAGGCTGTTGCAAGATGGAAAGATGCACACCTGGTATTACCCCGCCTCCGGATAATCTTGGTACGGCTCTTCACTTTGTAAGCCGAGAGTGGTGCCTCTCCAAAGAGAGGCTTCAAGTTGTCGGGTCCCATTGCTGATCTGTCCCCTGATGGGGACCTAGATGGGACTGGGGAGAGCTGAGAAGTATGGTCCTTACTGCCAGCTTCTGACTGCCAACGGAAAGAGGAAGAAGAGGAAGCAGAGGGGCTGGAAGCCTTCCATTTGTACTTGCTGGGAGAGGGTCCAGGCTTGGATGATGTGGCCAGTTTCTCAGGCCTGGTCTCGGGGTCAACTTTAGGCTGTGGCTTCTCTGCCTTGCTCGCACTCTCCACGATCGTTCTGGGACTGAGAGCCCTCCGAGTGGCCCGTGGACTCTTCTCGGAGGCAGCAACCCATCTGTAGTTGTTCTTCCGGAACTTGCTGGGTCGACATGATACTAGCAGTGAGGCCTCCCTGACCTGCCTAGTTCCTGTTGCTGGTCTGACTGGAGCCACCACCGAACCCAAGGAAGCTGGCTGGTCTGCACGGCCAGTATTTGCTCTGTGGTCTCCAATGTGTTGTTCGGCATAGGTGGCAGAATGAGGGCCTACTTTCCGGCCCAGGGCCACACCAGTACGTTGGTGCACAATAGGCGATGGGAAGTGTGCCTTGATGGTGATTTCACTTTCACTGACTGTCCGCCGATGCTCGGAGGGGCTTTCACTCACCCTGCCCACAGACTTCACTACCCGAGGCTTGCCAGGCTCCTTCTGGCAGACCAGAAGGGGGTCGTCCACACTGTAAGCCATCTTGGTTCTTCCGGGCCTTGCAGACTGCAGTTGTCCACCAGGGAGCTCAGCCTCACTTCCCTGGGGTCTTTGGTCACTCCAGAAGGACTCATCATAGTCTTCCAAGGAGCCTTGCTGGACCCCTGAAGCACTGGTGGGGCCTGTCTTTGATGGTGGCTTGATTTTAATAACCATATTCTGATCTGCACTGAGCTGGACCTGTCTCTCCAGTACATACTGCTGGGAGTCAGGATGCTGGCTGTCTCCAGACCTGAGGGATGTCTGCAAAGCATGATCACTGGCTGGGCCCGAAGAGTCCAGAGGCTGATTCACAAGAGAATATTTCTTGCGCCATGAAGGGCCACGGTGTGAGAAGCCCCTCCGACTTGGACGAGAGTAGCGGGCACCAAAGGTCCTGCCACCCTGGTAAACTGGTGGCTGCCACCGAGTAGCTGAGGTGCCCAGGGCAGGGCCATTGCCATGGAGGGTTTTATAATCATCAATCAGACCTGAGAAGGCAGAATCACAGGCTCAGTTATCTAGGTGTTAATAAAAAACCTCCTACAACAAGCAAGACTACTAACCCTTCCCTAATACCTCAGACCCATTCTCCTTCCTGAGCCCCTTACTGACTTGAGAGCAAGCCCTAAGTGCTGGAAACCATAGAAAGTTCAACCCAAATCTTGTCAATTCCATGTGTTCTTCCTCATCGTTGCTACTTCATTGTTATTTTGTCTGCTTATCCTAAAAATGCAGCTTTCAAGGTGTAACTGTTTCTGTTCATTGGTCTCCTAGGACCACAATGATTTGAGGGCAAGTGCCACTCCATATGCAAAAACAGGCCACAGAAACCTGCAGTGCCTGGATAAGAACAGGGTGGTTTCTAGTTTGCCCACTCATGGAAAACATGCCGGAGTGTACCTTGGTAATCGCCGTAGAATCGACGTTCCTGTAACCCAGTGCTTGACAGACAGCAGGAAAAACAACACAATACACCCACTGACGACCCACCAGCTAACAGCATCTCCCACAGAAAAAAGCCTGATATCACCACCACAAGGATTTTCGGGTGAAGTGACTCATGGAACCCCTGAGGGAGGAGAGAAGGAACGCAGGCCTGTTCACACCACACACACACACACACACACACACACACACACACACACACACACACACACACACACACACACACGGTCTGCCTCAACCCTCACAGCAAGGCCACGCCCAGACTTGGAGATACCTCCGTCGGGTGTGAAGAAAACCCAAAAAGTAGCCCCAAAGGGAAAGGCCACCTGGCCTCTCCCCAGCGCTGGCTTTTCAGACCCCTAAGTGTTTTCTCTGGGGAAAATTCTGGAAACGATACTAAAATTTATAAAGACCGACTTGGGTTTAAAATAGCTGCGGAAGCTACTGCCTGGGTAGTCAGTCTTAGAACAAGGGGGCTGTGCCCGAATCCGGAGAGAGGTACTCAACGGCAGCCGAAGAGAACCGCTCCAGAGCCGGCGGTTGATGCGACCACCCGCGGGAGGCCACCGTGCCGTCTCCAGCGAGCCCTCTGAAGCCCGCTCAGTCGCCCCGAAGCCTGGAGGGGGTCTGTCACCCACGGGCCGCACCCGACCCGGCCGCTCATACCCCCACCCAAGCAGACCATCAGGAGACCGCCACCGACAGCACCCGCTTCTGAAAGGGTCCGCGGCGGTTACAAGAACGGAGAGGACGCGCTCCCGGGCCGTGGCCCCCTCACCCTGCAGGAGGCGGATCTGCCGCCGCAGCTGCTCCTTTTCCTCCATCTCCGGAGTCCGCGACGCCCAGCCAGGCCCCCGCGACGTCATCGCTGAGCGACTGGTTCCTCCGGGCGGGGCCGAGGGAAAGCTGGGCTCCACTTGGTGTGAATTTGAGGCTGGGCTGCAACCGTCGCCCGGGCAACTCTGCGAGAGCGCATGCGCACAACGAGAAACGATTCATCATCCTCAAGCGCCCGGAAGTGGCGGCGAGGTTATCTGGCTTCCGCGCGAATTCCTGTGCTTTATTTTGCCGCTGGGAGGTCCATGGAGGAGGTTGACAACAGTTCCCCTGGACCCAAGAAGCCTTTTTACTACTTTACTTTTATTGAGATAAGGTCTTAGTATGTATTCCGACTGGGGAAGCATAGCTAGGGAACTCGTTATGTAGACCAGGCTGGCCTCGAACCCGCAGAGATTCACTTTCCTCTGCCTCCGGAACTGGAATTAAAGGCGTGCGCTTTTAACGTCTTTGCCACGGCAGCACGAGAACAGCAGGAAAGAATCGGAGGCTGTTTTGCGGTTGATAACAGATGTTAAGCCGACAAAATCCTTAAGTGGAGTTAGTAGGAAAGGCTGCAACTTCGAGAAAACAGTGGAGGCGTCTCAGTACTAGAGTTGCCGCGTAATCAAGCAATTCCACGTCTAGGTGTATAACCAAAGAGTTAAAAAATACAGACCCTAGGGGCAGGAGAAACCGGTCAGCGGTTAAGAGCACTGACTGCTCTTCCAGAGGTCCTGAGTTCAATTCCCAACTACCACATGGTGGCTCACAACCATCTCTAATAGGATCTGGTGCCCTCTTCTGGCGGGCAGGCATACATGCAGGCAACACTCATACATTAAAACTATAAATGTTTTTTAAAAAAGAAAATACCTATTATAACTTATTTGTACATCATAATAGCTAACTAGGGGCAACCCAAGTGACCATTCACATGGAAATGGAATATTATTCAGTGTTTTGTTTTGTTTCCAAGACAAGGTCTCACTATTAGCCCTGGCTGACCTGGAACTCACTGTGTAGACCAGGCTGGTTTTGAACTCTCAGAGATCTGCCTGCCTCTACTTCCCAAGTGCCGGAATAAAAGGCATGTGCCACTATGCCAAGGGGTACAATGTGGTTTTGTTTTTGTGGCGTTAAGGCCTGGAAGAGTCTGGCAAAGTGTTCTACCACTGAGCTATATCTGCACAGTCTGTTGTTAAGCCTGAAAAAGAAAATGAAGTCTCATTTGGCAGTACACACCTACAAGCCTTAGTATTAAGGAGTGAAGGCAGATAGCCAGGCAATCATAACACATACCTTTAATTCCAGCACTCAGGAGGCAGAGGCAAGCTGATCTCTGAATTCAAGTTCAGCCTGAGCTACAGAGAGAGTTCCAGGACAGCGAGGGCTACATAGTGAGACCCTGTCTTTGGGTGAAAAGAAGAAGGAAGGAAGAAGCAAAGGCAAAGCTGGCCTTGGTGGGGCATGCTATTAATCTCAGCTCTTAGGAGGCAGAGGCATGCAGTCCCTGAAAAGAGTTCAAGGCCAGCCTGGTCTTTATAGTGAGTTCCAGGACAGTCAGGGCTGTATAGAGAGAGGCCCTGTCTCAGAAGAAGAAGAGGAAGAGGAAAAGAAAGAATAAAGTTTTCTAAATATATATTATGATGTAGAGTTATGCTAAATAATATGAAACAGTCACAAAAGGGCAAGCAAATGACCCACCCCACTTGCATGAACTATCTAGAACAGACAAATATTTTGTGGGACAGGACTACATGTAGCCTATGATGCCCTCCAACTCACTGTGTGTAGCTGAAGATGGCCTTAAACGTCTTATCTTCCTGCCTCCACTTCCCAAACAATTTAGTATACATGTGCCACCAAGCCAAATTTTATAGAATGCTAGGGATTGAGCCCAGGGCTTTGTGTGTGCTAACAAGTTCTCAACCAATTAAACTACATCCCAGCCAAAAAGCAGGCCAAAAAAAAGAAAAAGAAAAAGAAAAACTGAGAAAGTAGATTAAATCTGTTATCTTGTTATGCTGGATAGATTTCTGTCAGCCTGACCCTGACACAGCTAAAATCATCTGAAAGGAGGGGATGTCAATTAAGACAGTGCCCCCTTAAGATCAGGTTGTAGGCAAACCTGTAAGGTATTTTCTTAATTAGTAATTGATGGAGGGAGGGCCCAGCCCATTGTGGGTGATGCCATCCTTGGACTGGTGGCCTTAAATTCTATTAGAAAGCCTGCTGAGGGCAGCAATAGGATATCCTGGAGGAGCCCTAGTGAAGGCCTAGCATCAATAGGGCAGTAGAAACCTGAGACCTCCAACCAAACCAATGGCTTTTTGTTTGCTTGCTTGTTTGTTTGTTTGTTTTTTGAGACAGGGTTTCTCTGTGTCACAGCCCTGACTGTCCTAGAACTCACTTTGTAGACCAGGCTGGCCTCAAATTCACAGAGATATGCCTGCCTCTGACTCCTGAATGCTGGGATTAACAGTGTGTGCCTCCACCATCCAGCCCCCAATGACTCTTTGCAATGAACGCTTGCAAGTAAAGATAAATGGACAAAGGGGTTCACGGAATGACCCACTGTGTCCCACTGCAGCTTCGATGACAAGATTTTAAGTTTTTCCCTTTTTAAATTTTTTCTAATTTTATTTGGGTGGGGTGCAGAGGTGCAGGGTGGGTGCAAAGGCACGAGGAAATGAATAGGATTAAGATACATGATGTAAAAGACACATAAAATCATTTTTTTTTTAAAGAAGAGCCTGCTGAGCAAGCCAGTAAGCAGCACTTCTCCATGGTCTCTGCATCAGTTCCTGCCCTATTTGAGTTCCTGTCCTGACTTCCTTTAATGATAGACTGTGATGTAGAAGTATAAACCGAGTAAACCCTTTCCTCCCCAACTTGCTTTGGGCCATGGTGTTTCATCACAGCAATAGGAACCCTAACTAGGATGAGTGGTGTGGTGGTTTGAATGAGAATGTCCTCCATGGGCTCATTGATTTGAATACTTGGTCCCTAGTTGGTAGAACTGTTAGGGAAGGATTCGGGGGTGTGATCTTGGAGGAGGTGTGCCACTAGGGCCAGCTTTGAAGTTTCAAAAGACTCAGGATTCCCAGTGTTCACTTAGCCTCATTGTAGATCAAGGTTTGAGCTCTTAGCTGTCCTTCGCAATCATGGATGCTACCCCTCCGAAACCATAAGCCAAATTAAATGTGTTCTATTATAAATCACCATTGAAGGGGCTCTAGCCAGTCCAAGCATGGCAAACATGGTTCTGGCAGGCCTTGCCCTTCTCCCACATTCCCTCTGCCTTACTAAAAAGCATTAGATTACATTCCTAAAGCTAACCAACCACCAAGGACTAGTCCCTTATTTGGTCACTTCCTCCTCCGGAAACTGACTACCAAGGTCACACTTCTAATGAAGCACCTACTCATATATGCAAGGACATCAAAGTATTGAAGTCCAGAAATCATAAGCCCCCTTTGGTTCACCTAATGAACATGTCCAATTAAAATGCAACACCTCATCCTAACACGAGGTTTTTACTTTTATAAACCACCATTTGCCTGTGAGCCACGCCTATCTCCTTTCTACCCAGGGGCAATCCTTTGTCCCCCCCCCCCAGGACAAATATCCCTTACCCCTCTCCTTTGTCCCTTCCCCTTCTCCCTTGTCCTCTGTCCCCTGTATTTGTCTCTTATTCCCTGCCCTCTGTCCCTCTGGGGCAAATAAATCCCCTTTTGTTGTGCCCAGACCCTCTACCCCCAGAGAGACAACCAGAATCTGAGGGTTGGATGCAAGCGCAAGGTTTATTTCAAAGTGTGATGCGAGACAGGCACAGAACTCATCCTGCACTCTCAACACAGTGAAGATGGGAGGACTCCCCTCTTAGGGTTGCAGGGACTTTTATAGGCAAAACTCAGGGGACTGCTGGTTTTAACCTAATTTGCATACTCAGACCTAATTGAGAACAGCAAGCAGTTACAAAAAGGAGTTATCAAAGAGGCATGAACAAAAAAAGAGTTACAAAAAAAAGTGCAAAATTAAAAAAGACTGATGTCATTATGCAAATGAAGTATGAATAGGAGCATGGCTTTGATTGGTTGGTTCCAGTCTGTCCTTGGGGCATGTAAATGAAGCATAATATGAACACGTTTCTGAATGGCCAATTTCTGGCTATTCTTGTGGCAGCAGTATCCCAGCTGTTATCAGTCTCTGCCAGATGGCCCTTGTCACGTACTCTCTGTTTTTCTCCTTGAAGTGTTTTTCATCTTAGCCTAAGTAATATGGTCAATTTAAGCCAAAGCAATAGGTCATTTTGACCTCTTTGTTTTTATTTCTCTCATTTTGTGCTGAGGAGTTGATCTTGGGGGTCCTGAACTGATACCTGTCCCTTTGGCCTTGACCATGGTGTTTTATCATACTAAAAAAGTAAGGCAAGTAGCATCTGCCTTTAATCCAGCGCTCTGGAGGCAGAGGCAGACAGACCTCTGTGAGGTCTGGGCCAGCATAGTCTATGTAGAGAATTCCAGGCTAATCAGGACTTCATAAAAAGAAAGAAACAGAAGAAAGAAAAAGATCAGACAGGCTATTGCTTTGGGGTCGGGAGAGGACAACGGATTTCTTAAAAGAATACTGAGTTTCTGTTCAGAAGGATAAAATGTTTTGGAGACACTGGTGATGGTTACACAACATTCTGAGATAATTTCCCAGAATTGTATCGATTTGGAAGCAGCTAAAACTGCAACTTTTCCCTTATATAATAGTTTGCTACAATTTAACAAAAAACCTTGGGCTTGGTGGCTCAAGACTAGGATTTCAGGACTCAGGAAGTGAAGACCAGAGAGTCTTAGCTACAGAGGGAGAGAGAAAGAGAGAGAGATAGAGACAGACAGACAAAGACAGGCAACCTTGGCAGTTACACTCAGACACAAGAAACAAAACAAAACCCCACTCCCTCCCCCTCAAAAAATATCTTTGGAAAAGTGGAAGAGAAGACCCTTGCTCTGATAATTCAAAGGGAAGCGGTTTCTACACAGAAAGGATGTCAGCATAGAGAAAAGGCAGAAATGTCCAGTCAACTGGTTTGTTGTTAAACAGTGGGGGGAGAGCGTTGTTTGTTCACTGAATTTTGACTTTTGTCTGTATAGGTGTTTGTCCTCCATTTATGTATTTGCATCACATGCACGTGTGATGCTCAGTGAGGTCAGAGGAGTGTTGGGGCCTCTGGGAGTGAGTTGCAGGCAATTGCGGGCTGCCATGTGGGCCCTAGAAATTCAACACTGGT
>NC_022017.1:10534849-10535966 GCF_000317375.1 Microtus ochrogaster
AATAAATAAATAATAAAAAACATAAACATTGTTTTCTCCAAAGCAATTAAATATATGTTGGAAATTTCTGCTCTGACCTCACTCCCCCATTCTAAACCCCAGCCTTTCTGCCCAAGCGGCAGCTCTTCTCCCGAAATTGCTCAAGACGGGGCCAACAGCGTATTTATGTTCCCTAGAGCTGCCTACACCCTAGAGTTGCCTATGCCTTAGAGTTACCTATTCCCCAGAGTTGCCTATGCCCTAGAGTTGCCTATGCCCTAGAGTTGCTATGTGATTTCTCCACCCTGCTTCCCCCTACCCCCCTGCGCTTTGCTCATTAAACCTGGACTTTTTATTTTGTCTGATCTGGCTTATTGTATCAGTGGAGAAACCCATTACCAGGGGTTCAAAATACTTAACAACATCTTCAGCAAAATAACTAAAAATGTATAGAGGACAAGCAAGATGACTCAGCGGGTACAGTGCTTACCGTCAAGCCTGATGACCTCAGTTCAGCCCCTAGAATTCGCCTGGTGGAAGGAGAAACTGATTCCATAAAGATGTCCTCTGGCGGCCCAGGATGTAGAGCTGGCTGTTCCCGACAGTGCTCCTGACACTGTTGGGTGGGGTAGAGAGTAGGGGGCAGTAGTCGGGGGTGGTGGGAGAAGGAGGAGGCGGCAGTGAATCACTTTAAAATGGCACCCACACAGGACCCGAAGCCCAAATTCCAGGAGGGCAAGTGAGTGCTGTGCTTTCTATGAAAAAAAAAAGGGCCCCTTTTCTATGAAGCAAAGTGTGTAAAGGTTGCCATAATGGACAAACAAGTGAAATACTTTATCCATTACAGTGGTTGGAACAAAAATTGGGATGAATGGGTTCCAGAAAGCAGAGTACTCAAATATGTGGATAGCAATTTGCAAAAACAGCGAGAGCTTCAAAAGGCCAATCAGGAGCAATATGCAGAGGGCAAGATGAGAGGGGCTGCTCCAGGAAAGAAGACATCTGGTCTGCAGCAGAAAAATGTTGAAGTGAAAACGAAGAAGAACAAGCAGAGAACATCTGGAAATGGAGATGGTGGCAGTACCAGTGAGACACCTCAGCCTCCTAGGAAGAAGAGAGCCCGGGGAGATCCTACAGT
>NC_022017.1:10537376-10540437 GCF_000317375.1 Microtus ochrogaster
AAAAAAAAAAAAGATGTCCTCTGGCATCCAGGCACATGCCATAGCACGGGCATGCACTCTCACACACAAATAAATGTTCTTATAAATATTCATATGCATAAAATGGCCACAGTGCCAAAGATTCACACTACTCATGCTTCTAATGAAGCATCTGCTCACATAGGCAAGGACACAACCATTGTCTGGGCCCCACTCATAGGAGCTCCCATGGCACCTCCAGGCAATGACAGGTACTTTGAGGACCTCTGTGATCCTGGTAGAGACAGCATGCAAGACTGAAAAGGCCTGGCTTTCCCCATCAGAAGGACAAACAGAGGCTAGGGTGTCTAAACAGGAGGATTACGCACATGGAGGATTCAGGAAGCAAGGTGGGAAGCCATGCCCAAACAGAACATCTCTATGGAGAGGCTGAGTCTATCAGAAACATCCTTCATCCTGTTTGCTTCTGTACCCAGGCCTGTCTCTGTACCTGCAGACCTCCTCACAGCCACACTCTTGGCTGAACTTTAGAATGTTTCTGATTCTTTCCAGTATATGCAGCCAGATGTACCCAAGGGAGTGACCTCTGTGCCAGAGCTGGGTACTATGGATTGGCTCTGCACACCTCAACAGTTAAGAGATGTAAGCCTTGGCAAAACTTAGATGTGGGGGAGAAATACCTTCTGTGTGAAATAGAATCTCCATTAGCAGTCAGTCTTGGTTTTTTGTTTTGTTTTGTTTTGTTTTTCAAGACCTGGTTTCTCTGTGTGACAGCCCTAATTGTCCTGGAACTAGCTCTGTAGACCAGGCTGGACTCACAGAGATCTGCCTGCCTCTGCTGGGATTAAAGGTGTGTGCCACCACCACCTGGCAAGCAGCCTTTTCTTCTTTAAGTTTTTTTTTTCCTGGACCTTTAGTTATAGGTGTTTATGAGTTGCCGTACGGGTGCTAGGAATCGAACATGGGTCCTCTGCATGAGCAACAAGTGCTCTTAACCTCTGAGCTGGCTTTGCAGAGCTCTCTGAGCAGTCTTTTTTAATTTATTTTCTTTTTTCTTTTAGGATTTTTTTGAGACAGGGTTTCTCTTGTGTAGTCCTGGCTGTCCTGGAACTCACTCAGTAGACTAGGCCGGCCTCGAACTCATAGATCTGCCTGCTTCTGTCTCCCGAGTGCTAGCAGTAGGATTAAAAGTAGTGGGCCACCACTGCTGGGCCTAAAGAAGGCTAGTCTTTATAAACCACCCACAGCCCAACTATGGAAGCACCTGCGATGGCTAATCTCGGTTGGCAACTTGACTGCATCGAGAATCAACTAAAACGGAAGCAGCTGGGCACTGCTGTCAGGGTCGGGGATCAGATCATCGAGCAGGTAGATTCACCCTAGGCTTAGGTGGTGAAAGACCCCCGGTGCGGGGAGACTCTCACTCAAGTCTCAGGATAACACGACCCCCCTCCCCAGTAACTCATGAGAGACCATCCTTGCTGCAATCACATGAGGCTTTAATTGATGAGATAAGACGGGAACCAGTGCACTGGGGCCGAGACTCATAACCCACACAGGGGAAGAGTTCGACCCGCAGTGAACTGGAGAAGGGGTTTTTATAGGAAGAAACCACAGCCCAATAATAGGGGCAGGGAGGGTGTCACAGAAAGTCACAAGGGGACAACTCCCAGCCTCTTAAGATCACTCAAGGTCATGATCAGCTAGTTCCTAAAATCACAAGGGAGAAAACTTCCTGTTTCAAGATTATTCTCCAGCCGGGCGGTGGTGGCGCACGCCTTTAATCCCAGCACTTGGGAGGCAGAGGCAGGCGGATCTCTGTGAGTTCGAGACCAGCCTGGTCTACAAGAGCTACTTCCAGGACAGGCTCCAAAGCCACAGAGAAACCCTGTCTCAAAAAAGCAAAAAAAAAAAAAAAAATAAATAAAATAGGATATGTGCCCTCTTCTGATAGGCAGGCAGAACACTGTATACATAATAAACAAATCTTCAAAACGGTACAGCAATCAGTCCAATTCTAGATACCCAATAAAGTTTAAGGTGCTTGGCCAGGAAGGGGAGCTGAGGAAGACCCACACCCTGGAAGTGGAATGAAAAACTTCCCAACCTGAGTGCAGGCTGAGTCCATGGAGGAGACATTAGACACTCCCTCTCTCCCCCATCTCCCCACCCAGCGCCCTAGTTTTTCAAGACAGGGCTTCTCTGTCTCCTGGCTATCCTGGAACTCTCTGTAGACCAGGCTGGCCTCAGACTCACATAGATCCTCCTGCCTCTGACTCCTGAGTGCTGGGACTAAAGGCGTGCTCCCCCACTGCTAGGCCTGGCCTGCATTCTAATTGAAGTGAATTCTAAAAAATTCTCCAGATTACAATCTAACTTTATCTTCATCTAGTTCCTGAAACACAGTCACTGAACTGGCTACTCCTAGATTTTTGATTCTTCTTTTCCTGCTTGGATTTTTGGCTATTTTCTTCCTGCTGGGGAGGTCTGGGTCTATCCAGGTCTTTTAGTGGCAGCCCGGGTGAAAGGAAGCAGAAGAAAGAGACGGCCTTTTGCCTCCTCTCCCTCACTCTCCCTGGCAAGATCATCTATTCTGTTACAGCAGCACCCTTCACTGATGCTAGAACGAAGTTCTGTGAACTTCCGAAGTCAACTGAGAGCAACAGCAGTCCAGGAATCTTCCAAGCCTTCTTGTTCAGTTCTGTCCTTTCAGAGAACACTGACGGGTATAGCATCTGCTCTTGAACTTCAACCCGTGGAGTGTGAGGAATTCTTAAGTCCCTAGGACCCCTTTTGCTGACTGACACCTGTTTAATGGTGACCATATGTGTGAAGCCACAGCTTGCCTTCTGAGCACAGAACTAGAACAATGCCTCGGGAAATAGAGATGAACCGCCTCTGCTGAGCCCTGCCCAAATTACTGACTCACAGAATTAGAGGCACATTTTGGATGTTGTTGGTTGGTTGGTTGGTTGGTTTTTCAATTCCCAGCACCCACATAGCTGCTCATAATCCTTTACAAATCCAGTCCCAGTGATCTGATGCCCTCTTCCAGCCTCCATGGGCACTGTGTGGCAAAACA
>NC_022017.1:10541513-10543591 GCF_000317375.1 Microtus ochrogaster
CAAAGTCTCATCCAAGCTGACAAAATCAATCTGCATGGGGTTTTCATTCTCATTTCTTCTAGCGGTTAACTCTCCTTGTCTGACTCCTGCAGGGTGGCCCTCAACAACTAACACCGAAAGGATAGAGGCCCTGACCAAAGTCTTACGGACGCAGGCCTTAGACCCGGCGGTGCTGCGCGTAAAGTATCTATGTATGAGAATGTTATCTCTAGGTCAGCAGCCTTTACCACAAATGTTCATTATGCTAGATCTTGCTTCTCAGCTGGTGAGAGGTTTCAATCCAACTCCAGATAAGGGGGTCCTTTCCCTTCCCACGTCCCCATAATGTTCTGCCTCAGCCTTCCACCTGCTGAGTCCCAGGCCTCATAGATTATCAGTTGCTGAAAAACAAGTCCTACTCCCAAAGCAGAGTCTGGCAGAAAGACCTAGGAGGAAGTCCGGGGTGGGGGGTGGAGACACAGGGCACTATGTCCTTTCAACCCATCCCATTGGCACTGGGGCCTGATCCTTGCAAAAGGAAGTAAGACGAGAAGGATGTGCCAGGAATGGGCACCTACAGATGGGCCCCGGGTTACACGAGGGGGCAAGAACCCCCTTCAACCTCACTGCCTGACTCCAGGAGGCAAGCAGCTGTTCACTTTCCCTGCTTCCTTCCCTCAGCACCCTGGGTCCTTATGCAGTCTTTCTCAACCCATCTGAAGCGACACCCTTGCTGCGTCCTCTCTGCATTGGCCTATCTCACTGCTCCCATTGACTCTGTCTGCTCCGCTTTGCTTCAGTCACACAGTACTGCCTAGGGACCCAGCTAAGGGCTGGAGGAGAAGCCAAGGTGATGCCTCCCTTCCTCAGGGCCTCCAGGAGGCTAAACCAAGAGCCTGGGAACGGGGTCGAATCCCCTCCCCCACCTCCTCCCTCACATTCCTAGGTCCCCAGGTTAATGCGCCTTGACCATGCTCCTCACTCCCCACGCCAATGCTGACCACCAGACTAGTCCTGTGTACCTCTTGTCGTGTGTTCCACAGCCTGTCCCTGCTCCGCGACCAGGGTCGTTGGTCCCTGAGGTTCACTGTTATTGGCCCAGTGCCCATCCTGACAGACTGCAGCTGTAGAATAAGCTTCCTTTTCTTTGCACAACCCTATATGGATTCGCCTCACCTAAATGACCCTCGCCTACTCTCCTTAGAATCCTGATCCAAGGCTCCTAGGCCCCAGTCACACTTCAACCCCAAAGGCTTGCCTGGCTCTGAAATAAAAAAGCCTATTCAGTTCTCGCCCAGGGTAGCCATGGTCAACCCCCATTGCCTCCTGAACCTCATTACCTAATCAGAAGGAGGAAGTCTGGGAGTTGCAGCAATGTGTTTCAGACTCCTTGACCCTCAAGAGGAACTAGGGGCCCTCAGCCTGTTTGGTCCTCCCTGCGGATGGCACCTACCTGGCCTCCATGTTTCAGATAGTCCTGTCTCCCCAAACACTGATCTTCTAAAAAAAGTAAACCAGGGACCAGCAAGGTGGTTCAGAGAACAAAGGCCTCCATTCCCAAGCCTGGGGACGTGACTTTGATCCCCATGGCCGACTCTGGAAGGTTGGCCTCTAGTCTCAACAAACTCCCTGTAGTTCATGTGTGCAGGCATGCACATGCATGAACACAAAATACATCAAGTGGGATACAATTTGTTGTTGTTGCTGCTGCTGCTGTTATTGAGTCAGGGTTTCTTTGTAGCATTGGAGCCAGTGTTGGATCTCCTTTTGTACACCAGGCTGGCCTCGAACTCACGGAGATCCACTGTCTCTGCCTTTTGAGTGCTAGGATTAAAGGTGAATGTCACCATTGCACAGCTTTTAATACATTTTTTAAACTAAATATTAAAACAAAAGCAAAGCAACCAGGCAGTGGTGGCACAGGCCTTTAACCCCAGCACTCAGAAGGCAGAGGTAGGTGGATCTCTGTGAGCTCGAGGCCAGCCTGGTCTACAGAGCAAGTTCTAGGACAGGCTCCAAAGCTACACAGAGAAATCATGTCAAGAAGAAAGAAAGAAAGAAAGAAAGAAAGAAAGAAAGAAAGAAAGAAAGAAAGAAAG
>NC_022017.1:10544651-10546051 GCF_000317375.1 Microtus ochrogaster
AACTCACAGAGATCAGCCTGCCTCTGCCTCCCAAGTGCTGGGATTAAAGGCATGCGCCACCACCGCCCGGCAAAATAAAAAATTTTAAATCTAAAGAAAAGATTTGAAAAGCTCCCATGAACGTTGATGTATACATATCTGTTCAACCTCTTGTTTGCTCTTCAGGCAAATGCTTCGACTACTGACAACCACAGCCAAAGACTGCAGCCCTCTTTACTAACGTCTTAGTTTTGATGTGCACCTAAACGTCCAATCGCTAGGTCACCTCGTAACTAAGCATACACCTGTTTGAAAAACCTGCCAATGTATTTTAAACCAGCTCCACTGCGCTTTGCACTCTCTGCCTGCCAGACCCCCAGATTTGTTTCTCTACATTCTCACTAGTGGTTTCTTAGGACGAAAGCCAGCCTAGTGGCCTTAAGGCTCCCTAGTTTTGATTTGCATTTTCCTGATAACTAATGAACTGCCTGATGGGCAATCTGCACAGTTGTATATTCCCTAAAGATGTCTGTTCAGATCTTTAACAACGGCTCAGATGTTTAAGAAAAAAAAGTGCCAGGACCACAGGAAAGGGAAGCTCCCAGTTACTGAGAATGGAGGCCTTTCCCACGCCCCGGGTGGGCTCCTATATGTGGAGGAGGCGGGACAGAGGCATTTCCCATGCCAAGAGTGGGTTCCCCTGATGAGAAGGAGGCTGGGCCAGATTGCTGTTCCTCTGTTCCCAGAGGGAGGGCTCGAGCTGCATTGGGGCTGCAGCTTCAGAGTTTCACTCAGACCTCTCCCTGGTCTCCAGCACGTCCTCACTTCCCTTGGTGGGACCAGACACTTCAGTGGAGGTGAAGATCTGAAGATCCGAGGTGAGCCACCCTGTTACTCAGCCTCCTAGAGTTCGGCAGCCCCTTCTCTGGCTTGGTCAGCTCTCTGGCCTCAACGTCTGTTTGCTTGATCAGGGATGAAGTTCTTCCCAGAAGCCCCACTATACCAGGCAGCCTGAGCGCACCCTCCCCTCCAGGGCCTAGCCTCTATGAAAGCCACCCACTAGCCCTTAGAGTGGGACCAGCCTGGTTTGGGCTTGAAGCTGGCAAAAACTCTCCAGGCTTCTGGGACTCATGCTGATCCCCTGGCCAACAGACCATCCCTGCCCCCTCAAGTGCCTTCTTGGCTCACTCTCCACCATCAGCAGGCCCTGGGAGCCCAGTTTTCTAGGGTAGGACTGACCCTCCACACTGCACAGGTTGTCTGTCTGTTTGGGCCTGTTTTGACCTCTGACCAGGAAGGTTCCTCCAGGACAGTTGGCTCATGAAGTTGTGCATAAAAGAGAGGAAGCCACTGAGGTCCGGAACACTGACTTTGCTGTGGGCTCCTGTGCCCCAAATATTCCACAAGTGGAGGCTTGTGTT
>NC_022017.1:10547663-10551961 GCF_000317375.1 Microtus ochrogaster
GGCAGGAATCTAAGAACCAGGGAGCAGGATCCCATGCAGAAGCTGGTCTAGGCTCTTCTAAGACCCTTCTAGAAGCAACCTATAGCCTCACTTGCCCAGTGAGCTACAACAGCTAAAGCGTGGAGTGGCCACCACCAGTGTCGATCTGTCACCAGCACTCGCCCACAGTCATTGATTTGCTCTACATGCCTGAGCCTATGTCCATCCTTCAGGGTGAAGGCGGGGGCCAGCTAAGCCGGAAGAAGATGGTGACCATTCCTGCAGGCAGCGTCCTTGCATTCCGGGTCACCAAGTTGCTCATTGACCCAACGTGGGGTGAGTGTTGAGGCTGGTCTCTAGAAACCCGACTGTTTATCAGCGAAGCAGGAAATCTGGGAGGCTTCAGCCAGCCAGGGGATGCTGTGTCATCCAGCTGCATGATCTCCCAGACAGGATAGTTAAGCGTGCCAGGCCTGTGGATGAGGGAGTTGGTGATGTGTTTGTTTTTTTCCTGCTTCCAGACATCCTTCTCTTTCCTGATGAAAAGAAGAGGACCTTTGAGCTGCCCCCATCAAGTGAGGGCCCAGATGCTCTGGCCCCACATGTCCCTTAGCTATGAGGTGGTCGGTCTCCTATGGAGATGGACAGCCTCCCATTCCCCCTGACTCACATACACAATGGGTAATGTTGCTGGGCCTGTTTAGCCTTTCATGTGCCCTGGGCTGCAAATAGTAGGGAATGGATAGAGTTGGGAGGGCCCAGGGAAAATCTTAGCCTTCTAGCATTTGTCAGTGATCACTTGGATCCAACACAAAACAGTGCTTCCCCTTTCTCCCATCCTCATGCCTTACAGAGTATGACCAGAGGCAGCATTCCTTTAGTCTGCTTGCTATACTACAACCTAAGACTATGGAACTTAGGGCCTGTGTCCGGTGTCCACGTGTCGACCCTGAGGCTCTACAGTTTGTGAATCAGATCTCTGGACTTGACCCATCTACCGAGGATTATGCAAGCTCAACCGAGGATTATGCAAGCTCTCAGAGGCATCGGAGGGTAGAGGCCTTTGTCCCTCCAGATGAAATCCATGAGGAACAGGTGGCCATGAAAGACTTCAAAGACCTGCATGCAGAGGTGAAGGCCGGATGCACACAACTCGGGTACTTAGGAATGGAGTTAAGACAACAGCTACTAATGGACATTGGGAGGATTTTACTTGACCAGCCCAGCATGGAAGCCCTGGAGGCCTCAGTGAGTTACAGGGTTGGAGGTGGGCAGGGCCTGCCCAAGCCTGCACAGCCTCACTTACCTCACCTGTGCCTCAGCTGGGACAGGTCCTGTGCTGTGGTGGACAGGTAGAACCTCTGGATGGCCCAGCAGGTAGCATTCTAGAGTGTCTGATGCTTCCCTGTGGAAAGTTGATGCTGAAATTCGCTGCCTCCATCTTTTACCTGTTGGGAGCACTGACTGGTGAGCAGTCAACTGGGGGACGGGAAGGGATGATGGGTACCATATTTGGGCATTCCAGAGCCCTCTCAGCAGCCCCATCTCTCCCCAGTGCTGAGTGAAACCCAGCAACAGCTGCTGGCTAGCGCTCTGGAGACAACGGTGCTGTCCAAGCAGCTGGAGTTGGTGAGAGGACATGGCATGGGGGGTGCCATGGGGCCCTGGGGACATCCTGAAAGGTTGACAGGATCCAGTCCTGCATCCCAGGGGCTCAGGCTGCAGTTCCTCCATCTACAACCTCTTCCTGTCCCCTGCCGATAGGTGGAGCGTATCCTGGAATGGAGCTTCCCACGGCAGAAGCAGAGCTATGTGGCCCTACCCTTCAGATGCTTTGGGAACAGCTGGCATGAGGAGGCTCCCATCTGGATCTTGCTAGAAGAATGTGGCCTAACACTGCAGGTGGACACCCCCCAGGTGCACTGGGAACCAACATCTCAGGGCCCCACCTGTGCGCTCTATGCCTCCCTGGCCCTATTGTCAAGTCTCAGCCAGGGACCTTAGCAGTCCTCATGCCTCCCTTCCCCCGGCATCCTCATGTCCTGCCCTCCAGCCAGGGCAGAATTTAACCACAGGGCTACAATGGAAGCAGGTGGGCCTAGGGGTTGAGAAAACTCAATAAATATACAAAGAAAAGAATAAGCGGCTGAGTTTGGTTTTTACTGTTGTCTCCTTGGTTTGCTTTGGTTTTTCAAGACAGGATTTCTCTGTGACACCGTGGCTATCCTGGAATTTTTTTTCTGTAGACCAGGCTGGCCTCAAACTCACAGATCTGCCTGCTTCTGCCTCACAAGTGCTGGGCTAAAAGACATGTGCCACCACTGCCTGAATGTGACTGAGTTTTTTGAGGGGCCCTGATCATTGGTATAATGGGTAGGGGTGGTTGTGCCCACACAGAAGCAAGATGCACGTGAGTGCCTTCCCCTCACTCCTGCCAACCTGTGAGGCTGAAGTGAGCCTGCCCTGTAGTGAGACAGACTTTTCCCAGGAAGACGTGAGCAAATGTCTACTCACCCAGCTAGAGAATCAACAACAGATCAAACAGGAATACAATCAAATCCAACCTGGTGAACCAATTAATTTTATTGGGATCACTCACAGGAATAGAGGTAAGAGATTATCTGCAGGAAGAAAACTCACTCCAAGACAGCTGAAATACCAAAAGGCTCCACCAGCATGGGTGACAGCTCATAAAAACTGGAAAGCTGGAGCCCACTGCACAGCCTGCAGGCAGCTCAGCAGGTCAGGGAGGGACCTTTCTAGGTGGTTCCATTGGGGCGTTTTCCAGGCAGCTCAACTTCCTTTCTTCCAGGCAGTTTCCTTGGTCTCTGCTTCTGCTGGGCAACTGGGCTTGTCTGGGAGTGGCTGTTTGCAGTCTTAATTGTTCCTGTTCTCTTGGGGGAAGGAGGGACCCAGTGAATCTGGCCTACTTCCTGTCTTAAGGAACTTCCTCGAAGGATGGAAACTGCTACACAGCCACTATGTGTGGACATGTTCATACCCCAACATGCCCCCACACACTTCCCTAGAGAAGATGCACAGAACATTTTAGGAGAAAGTCTGTACTTGGGTCAGGATGACCCTCTGCTTCAGGGGACTTGGGGTACATTGTAAATGGAGGTTTCTCTCTTGCTTCTCAGTCCTGAATAACCACTCAGAGACTTAGATTAATTATAAATGTTTAGACGATGGCTCAGGCTTATTCCTAGCTAGTTCTTACATTTAAATTAACTCTAGTAATTTCTGTATTGCCACGTGGCCATAGTGTTCCCTCATGTTCTTTCTTTCTTTTTTTGTTGTTTTTATTTAGCTTTTTCTCTGCTCCCCTCCATTTCTCTCCTCTCTACTTCTGTTCTCTTCCATGGTCCCCACGCTTTACTCAGGAGATCTTGTCTTTTTCTACTTCCCATGTAGATTAGATCCACGTGTGTCTCTCTTAGGGTCCTCTTTGTTGTCTAGGTTCTCTGGGTGTTGGGAACGGCCTGCTTGATTGTCCCTGCCGCCTGGCTAGTTTAGCCCTGAAATAATCACATAGATTTAATTATTAATTAAATCACTGCATGGCCCATTAACTCTAACTTCTTATTGGCTAACTCTTATATCTTAGTTTAACCCATTTCTAGTAATCTGTACATCACCACGAGTTTGTGGCCTACCAGCAAAGTTTCAGCGAGTCTGTCTCTGGTGGTGGTGACTCCATAACGTCTCTCTGATGCCACCCTGTACTATATATTGGATTGTCAATTTTAGGCTAGTTTTCCTTTGATTTATGTCTAAAAGCCACTTATGAGTGAGTACATATGATATTTGTCTTTCTGGGTCTGGGTTACCTCACTCAATATGATATTTTCCAGATCCATACATTTGCCCTCAAATTTCAGGATATCATTATTTTTTCCACTTTGTCGTACTTCATTGTTCAAATGTACCACATTCTCCTTATCAAGTCTTCAGTCGAGGGGCTTTTATATTGTTTCCAGGTTCTGGCTATGAGAAACAATGCTGCTATGAACATAGATGAGGACATGTATTTGTTTTACGATTTAGCATCTTTCGGATATGTTCCCAAAAAGAGTATTACTGGGCTTGAGGATTTTCTGAGAAATCAACACACTGATATCCAAAGGAGATGTTCCTGTGTGCACTCCCACCAGGAGTGGAGGAGTGTTCCCTTTACCACACATCCTCTCCAGCATAAGTTGTCATCAGTATTTTAGTACTTAGCCATTCTTACGGGTGTAAGATGGAATCTCAGAGTTGTTTTAATTTGCATTTCTTTGATGACTAAGGATGATGAGCATTTCCTTAAGTGTCTTTCA
>NC_022017.1:10561878-10563073 GCF_000317375.1 Microtus ochrogaster
CGCTAGCCAGCAGCTGTTGCTGGGTTTCACTCAGCACTGGGGAGAGATGGGGCTGCTGAGAGGGCTCTGGAATGCCCAAATATGGTACCCATCATCCCTTCCCGTCCCCCAGTTGACTGCTCACCAGTCAGTGCTCCCAACAGGTAGAAGATTGGCGCAGCAAGTTCCAGGACCAGTTCTCCAGAGGAAAGCATCAGACACTCGAGGATGCTACCTGCTGGGCCATCCAGAGGTTCTACCTGTCCACCATGGCACAGGACCTGTCCCAGCTGAGGCACAGGTGAGGTAAGTGAGGCTGTGCAGGCTTGGGCAGGCCCTGCCCACCTCCAACCCTGTCACTCACTGAGGCCTCCAGGGCTTCCATGCTGGGCTGGTCAAGTATAATCCTCCCAATGTCCATTAGCAGCTGTTGTCTTAACTCCATTTCTAAGTACCCGAGTTGTGTGCATCCGGCCTTCACCTCTGCATGCAGGCCTTGGAAGTCTTTTCTGACCACCTGTTCCCCATGGATTCCATCTGGAGGGACAGAAGGCAGCACCATCCAGTGCCTGTGAGGTCTTGCGGAACATGGGTAGGAGGGTCATATCCAGGGAGCAGAAGCAGAACTCGTGGAGTCTTAGGGTGGACAAGTGGATACTGACCTTCAAGGAACTTGTGTTGCTCACCAATAGATTGTAGTGTGGCAAGCAGGCTAAAAGAATACCGCCTCTGGTCGTTCTCTGCAAGGCATGAGGATGTTAGAAGGGAGAAGACTGTGTGGTGTAGGGTCCCATTGACAAATGCCAGAAAGCTGAGATTTTCCCTGGGCCCTCCCAATTCTATCCTTCCCTACTGTTGAATGCCCAGGGCAGATGAAAGGCTAAACAGGCCCAGCAACATTACCCATTGTGTATGTGAGTTGGAGGGAATTGGAGACTATCCATCTCCATAGGAGACTGACCACCTCATAGCTAATGGACATGTGGGGCCAGAGCATCTGGGGCCTCACTTGATGGGGGCAGCTCAAAGGTCCTCTTCTTTTCATCAGGGAAGAGAAGGATGTCTGGAAGAAGGAAAAAAACAAACACATCACCAACTCCCTCATCCACAGGCCTGGCATACTTGACCACCCTGTCTGGGAGATCATGCAGCTGGATGACACAGCATCCCCTTGTAGTAAAATGAGCGGCGGGGCTGCGTCCCTGGCACCCCGGCC
>NC_022017.1:10564533-10566185 GCF_000317375.1 Microtus ochrogaster
TCCTGATGCCCGGTACCCAACAGACTGGGCAAGAATATGCTGCTCAAGGTCAGAGAGCCCCCATTACTTCAAGGGGCTCACCTCTCATGCTGCAGGACCTCCCAGGTGTTCTGAGCCACACGCAGTATTCGCACGTTCATGGAGACATTGCAACTGTTAGATACTGCAGCTGCACCAGAAATCTCCCCGTGTCCTGTGTCTGTCAGTGTCACCTGGCCCTGTATGTTCCCATCAACGTTAACAGAGATCCCGAAGCAGTCACAGCATTCTGGTTCTGAAGGAAGACCGGCTACAAGGTTAGATCACACTAGCCTGTCTTGCTTCCTCCTTAGCAGTTGGTCCTCTCAGCCTGTGACGGTGGCAGTAGCAATGCGGGTCTTCCCCCTGTTGCTGTGGGGACCAAGGCCAAGCACACAACCCCAACCTGAGGTGGTGGTTGTTGGAAGCCCACTGCAGTTTGCTGCTAAATCATAGACGGTGGTAGGGGAAGTGGCAACAAAACCACTGGTGGGTCTGCTGTCTTCTTTGAAGCAGGAATGGGTAACTAGCATGCTGATTTGGCCGGTGTTCTGCTAACTGGTATGAACCCCTTGTCTCTGTACTTAAATGTGGATCCAGGCTATCTTGTTCAGTATATTGATGAGTTCATTTTGCCAACTGGCGCTAACAAAACCCGAGGCAGACTTGAGCTAGCTTTCTTTAACATTGGAGGATGTTGAATGACAGGGGCTACATTTGGGGCAATGAACGGTCTTCAGCTAGGATTGAAGGAAATCCAGAGCATGTCCTGGTCCAGCCAAGAAATGTACAACTTTTCAATATGGTGACTAGGCAAGGGGCACTTTGGGCTAATACTCTAGGTGCCCTGGCTTTGCTCTGTGGTGCATTTGGTGCTATCATTTAGAAAATACGGGGTGCACAAGATGACCTCAACACAATAGCAGCCAGAACCATGACGGGAATGTTGTATACATGTACAGCGGGTCTTCCAGGAATGGCACCAAGTGGCCTTGCAGGACAGACCAGTCTCTATGTGCTGTAGCACAACTGGGAGCACATGAAAGCTGCTCCCACAACCTCTCTGAAGACCTTGGCCACCTCAGGATGGGGGGACATTTCACAGTCATCCAGACAGACTAATAAGTCAGTCTGGAGTAGCGTTCTCTCTTGTACTACAATTACTTGAAACAACTGGAGACTCTGGTTTGCTCTGACAAAGACCATGGATGGTTAGCCTGGACTGCACTGTGTGCCCTTAGTGAGTGGAAGCCAAACTCTTTGGTGGCTCACTGAGTTTGTGTTCTCTTCTCCTTTGGAGATGGTCTTACACCTGTTTCTCTCCTGCCCCCAAACTGGAAAGTCACATACTCTCCAAATACAGGCCGTACTTATTCTGAGTGCTTTTATCACCATGTTTGTCCGTTAAAAATCTAAAGCGAATGTTGCCCTGTATTTGAAATAAAGGATGAAAATAGAACCGAAGTCATAATTTTAGCATAAAACCAGTATCTTTATGTAATCACACACACAAATAAATAAATAAATAAAAAGAACTCTGTCCTCTGGAAACAGGGCCAGAAGAGCAGAACTGTAGATCCCAGTAAGAAGGGAGCAGGGAGAGAGATACCTGGTTCTGGAGCATTGGGTTCCAG
>NC_022017.1:10567235-10569092 GCF_000317375.1 Microtus ochrogaster
GCCGAACTCTAGGAGGCTGAGTAGCAGGGTGGCTCACCTCGGATCTTCAGATCTTCACCTCCACTGAAGTGTCTGGTCCCACCAAGGGCAGCGAGGACGCGCTGGGGATCAGGGAGGGGTCTCGGGCCCGCTCAGCTTGGGAACCCAGGCGAACTCCAGCTAAGAGGCGCCCAGAGGCAAAAGTGAAACTGTGAAGCCACAGCCCCAACTCAGCAGGAACTCTCCCTCTCTGAACTGCGGAACAGCAGTCTGGCCCAGCCTCCTGCTCAGCCCGGGAGCCCACCCGGGGTGCGGGAAACGCCTTCATTCTCGGTAACTGGGAGCTTTGGTTTCATCTGGTCCTGGCACCTAAAACCGTGCAACACTTTTTCTTCGTTAAACGTCAGCGTCTTCGTAAAAGATCCGAACAGATCTGTAGAGGAATACAACAGCACAGAGCGCCCGGGTCGCCCTTCATTAGTTATCAGGGAAATGCAAATAAAGCCTAGATAGCGTCGAGGCCACTGGGCTGGCTTTCGGCCTAAGTAACTAGAAGTGATTACGTGGTAAAACTAAGCTGGGGCTCCCGAGTGCAAACGGCAGCGGGGCTGGTTTAAAATACATTGGCAGGTTTTTCAAACAGGTGTATGCTTAGTTACAGGTGACCTAGCGATTAGACTTTTAGGTGCACATCAAAACTAAGACGTTAGTGAAGAGGGCTGCAGTCTTTGGCTGTGGTTGTCAGTAGTCGAAGCATTTGCCTGAAGAGCAAACAAGAGGTTGAACAGACATGTATACACCAATGTTCATGGGAGCTTTTCAAATCTTTGCTTTAGATTTTAACATTTTTATTTTATGTTTGTGTTTTGTCTGACTGTATGCATGTGCACGATATGTGGGTGCTGGGAAGTGACCCCCAGTCCCCTACAAGAGCAGCAAGTGCTCTTAACCACTGAATCATCTTTCCAGTGTCCATGGCAGCGTTTTAAAGGGTCAAACAGATAACCCTTAAATAATCTGACTGTCCAGCAACTCACACAGCGATAAGAAAAGTAGCAATTCTGCTCAGTGTCTTGTCCAGTTGGGTCCTGCACACACTCGGCAAGGAAGTGCTTTCTGGCTAAACTCCATCACCCCACCTTCCCACATTGGGTGCCATGGTAACTGGGAGGAGTGAATACCTTTCAAATGAAACCAGACCAAAACCAAGCCAAACAAACACACAAAAACCCCACACATTATTGTGCAAGTTATTTTGTAGGAAACCCACAGAATGAGCAAATCTGTTAGTGACTGTTAGGTCTAAGGGATGGGGGAAAGGAGAGTAACTCCTAATGGTTTTGGAGGTTTATCTGGCAGGGGCAGAGATGAGCAATAATAACATGCTTTTTTTTTCTTGATATAGGGTCTCATTATATAGCTCCCACTGGCCTGAAACTCACTCTATAGACCAGACTGGCTCTGAACTCACTGAGATCCAATTGCCTCTCCTTCAATGATGACTGATCTGGGAAGGCCCAGCCTCCTGTGGGTGGTTTCACTCCTAGGCATCCATAGGTGTGCTTGAGCTGTATAAGAAAACTGTGGGAGTCTGGGCTAGGGAGTGAGCCAGGGAACAAGCCAGCGAGCAGCGTTCCTCCATGGTATTTGCTACAGGTTCCTTCCTGAGTTCCTATGCTGACTTCCCACAAGATGAACTGTCAAATAACAGCCAAAGAAAGCCTTTCCTGCCCATCAAAATACCAGCAAAATTCTTCAAAGACCTCAAAAGAACGGTCCTAAACTTAATATGGAAAAGCGAAAAACTCAGGCTAGCCAAAACAATCCTGTGCAATAAAGGAATTTCTGGAGGCATCACAATCCCTGACTTCAAAATCT
>NC_022017.1:10570342-10571276 GCF_000317375.1 Microtus ochrogaster
GGACAGTTGAGAGACTTACATAGATCTAATCTACATGGGAAGTAGAAAGTATAAAAAGTCAAGATCTCCTGAGTAAATTGGGAGCATGGGGACCTTGGGGGAATATTGAAGGGGGAGGGGAGACACAGGAAGGGGAGCAGAGAAAAGAGTAGAGCTCAATATATATCAATAAAAATAAGAAGCCCTTTCCTTCCCTTGGTTGAAGTGCTTTATTCAGCAACAGGAAGCAAACTCAAGCAGTCTGTGTATGTTGTATGTATATGCATTTATATCTGTGTGTGTTATATGAGCATGGACATGTTTACTTGTTCATGTGATTGTATGTGTTAGTTTATGTGTTCATGTTTCCATATGAGCATGTGCACACATGTACATCTGTAAGTATAGATGCATTTGTGTTTATGGGTACACAGTTGCACAGCACATGTGTTTGAATGTATCAGTGTTACTTGTGTCAGGCCAGGGCTGCCCACTGCAGGAAGGGACTTCATCATCTGACCTGTCAGGTCTTCAGTCTCTCCCTGGTCCTCTTCCAAGCAACCCCAGCCCTCATTAACCCTGCCCAGCCTTGCTCCCTATTTCCATCTTCTCCAGGAGGGCCAGCTCTAGCCCAGGGACAGTGGGAAGCGGTCTCTGTTTGTGCTCTTTGAGACAGGGTCTTTTTGTGTAGTCCTGGCTGTTCTAGAACTCACTATGTAGATCAGGTTGGCCTCAAACTAGATCCTCCTGCCTCTATTGCCTGAGTACTGGGATTAAATAAGTGAGCTACCACACCCAGCTGGAAGTGATCTTTTGAGTGCAAAGCAGTCTTTATTTTGTGGGTTTTCAGCAGGATGTGGTGAACTTTGGTTTCTTTTTATTTTTTACCCCTAAGACATGATTTCCCTGTGTAGTTTTGGAGCATCTCCTGGAACATACTCTGTACACCAGGCTG
>NC_022017.1:10572696-10574145 GCF_000317375.1 Microtus ochrogaster
GAAAGAAAGAAAGAAAGAAAGAAAGAAAGAAAGAAAGAAAGAAAAACTTTGTGAGTCTCACTCTGAGATTCATGGATGCAGGATTGCCATTTTGGATTGAGGTGGAGGATCAGGCCTGAACCAGAGACCTCTGTGGGACCAAGCACGAGACAGGGATCACAAAAGCAAGCCTAAGCAGCGGAATACAAGAGATGTAAGAGAGAATCTCAAGCGCTGAAGATACAATAGAGGAAATAGACTCATTGGTCAAAGAAAACATTAAATCTAACAAAAGCTTGACACAAAAAAAGATCCAGGAAATCTGGGACACTATGAAAAGATGAAACCTAAGAATAATAGGGATAGAAGAAGGAGAAGTTCAACTTAAAGGCACAGAAAATATATTCAGCAAAATCATAGGAGAAAACTTTCGCAATGTAAAGAAAGATATGCACATGAAGATATATGAAGCTCACAGAACACCAAATAGACTGGATCAAATAAAAAGTCCCCTTGCCACATAATAAACAAAACACTAAACATACTGGGTAACAAATATTAAGAGCTGCAAAAGAAAAAAAAACAAGTAACATATAAAGGCAGACCTATCAGAATTACACCTGATTTCTCAATGGAAACAATGAAAGCCAGAAGGTCCTGTTCAAGCGTTATGCAGACATTAAGAGACCACAGATGCCAGCCCAGACTACTATACCCCGCAAAACTTTCAATCACCATAGACGAACAAAACAAGATATTCCATGAAAGAACCAGATTTAGCCAATACCTAACCACAAACCCAACCCAACACAAAGTACTAGAAGTAAAAACTCCAACCCAAGGAAGTTGGCTACATCCACAAAAACACAGACAACAGATGATCTCACAGCAGAAAATCCCCTAAATGGGAAAAACACACATAATAACATCACCAACAACAAAAACTAAAATAACAGGAGCTAGCAATCACTGGTCATTAATAGCCCTTAATATAAACGATCTCAACTCACCTATAAAAAGACACAGGCTAACAGATTGGATATGAAAACAGAATCCATCCTTCTACTGCATGCAAGAAATACTCCTCAACCTCAAAGACAGATACCGCCTCAGAGTAAAGGGTTGGGAAATACTTTCCAGTCAAATGGACCTAAGAAACAAGTGGGTGTATTCGGGGTCCCTCTGTAGACCCTGCCAAAGTATTGAACCAATGGCCTGAGACTGGCCCTGGCTGATCCTGGAGACAATCAGATACAGCAGGGAGTCGAGTCAAGCAGGAACTCATTTATTCCCTTATAACATGCAACTTTTAATGCAAACCCCCACGAATCCCAGAAGAAGAGGAAGAGAAATTAACCAATCACGTCAGAAGTCACCTCTCGGGCTGGAGAGATGGCTCAGAGGTTAAGAGCATTGCCTGCTCTTCCAAAGGTCCTGAGTTCAATTCCCAGCAACCACATGGTGGCTCAC
>NC_022017.1:10575107-10579730 GCF_000317375.1 Microtus ochrogaster
GCTGGTCTCGAACTCACAGAGATCCGCCTGCCTCTGCCTCCCAAGTGCTGGGATTAAAGGCGTGCGCCACTTTATTGATATTTATTAAGCTCTACATTTTTCTCTGCTCTCCTCCCTGCCTCTCTCCTCCTCCCTTCAATCCTTCCCCCAAGGTCCCCATACTCCCAATTTACTCAGGAGATCGTGTCTTTTTCTACTTTCTGCTTCCCATGTAGAATAGTTCTATGTAAGTTTCTCTTAGTATCCACATTGTTGTCTAAGTTCTCTGGGATTGTGGTTTGTAGGCTGGCTTTCTTTGCTTTATGTGTAAAAACCACCTATGAGTGAGTACATGTGATAATTGTCTTTCTGGGTCTGGGTTATCTCACTCAAAATAAGAAGCTCCATCCATTTTCCTACAAAATTCAAGCTGTCATTATTTTTTTTCTGCTGTGTAGTACTCCATTGTGTAAATATACCACATTTTTCTTATCCATTCTTCGATTGAGGGGCATTTAGGTTGTTTCCAGATTCTGGCTATGACAAACAAAGCTGCTATGAACATACTTGAGCACATGTCCTTGTGGTACAATTGAGCATCCTTTGGATATATACCCAAAAGTGGTGTTACTGGGTCTTGAGGAAGATTGTTTCCTACTTTTCTAAGAAACCGCCAGACTGACATCCAAAGGGGCTGTACCAGCTTGCATTCCCACCAGCAATGCAGGAGTGTTCCGTTTTTCCCCACAACCTCTCCAGCATAAGTTGTTATCAGTATTTTTGGTCTTGGCCATTCTTACAGGTGTTAGATGGAATCTCAGAGTTGTTTTGATTTGCATTTCTCTGATGACTAAGGATGTTGAACACTTCCATAAGTGTCTTTCAGCCATTTTAGATTCCTCTGTTGAGAGTTCTCTGTTTAGGTCTGTACTCCAATTTTTTTTTATTGAATAATGTGATCTTTTGGTGTCCAATTTCTTAAGTTTTTTGTATATTTTGGAGATCAGCCCTCTGTCTGTAGTGGGGTTAGTGAAGATCTATTCCCATTCTGTAGGCTGTTGTTTTGCCTTGTTGACTGTGTCCTTTGCTTTACAGAAGCTTTTTAGTTTCAGGAGGTCCCATTTATTAATTGTTTCTCTCAGTGTCTGTGCTGCTGGTAACCCCATGTATCTTCTCAGATCACCATGGCTTATAATTAGAATTCAACAGCAACACTAACTCTAGGAAGTCCACAAAAACATGGAAATTAAACAATGTTCACCCGAATCATCAATGGGTCAAGGAAGAAATAAAGGGAGAAATTAAAGACTTCCTAAAATGCAGTGAAAATGACCACATAACATACCCAAATTTATGGGACACAATGAGAGCAGTGTTAAGAGGAAAGTTCGTAGCACTAAATGCCCATATAAAGAATCTGGAAAAATCCCACACTAGTAAGCTAACAGAACATTTGAAAACTCTAGAACAAAAAGAAGTAACCCCCAGGAGGACTAGATGTCAGGGAATAATCAAATTAGGAGCTGAAATCAACAAAATAGAAACAAAGAAGACAATACAAAAAATCAATGAGACAAAGAGTTGGTTCTTCGAGAAAATCAACAAAACAGATAAACTTTAATCCAAACTAACCAAAAATCAGAGAGAGAATTTCAACTTAACAAAATCAGAAAAAGAAAATGGGGACATAACAACAGACATGGAGAAAATCCAGAGGATCATTGGGTCATATTTTGAAAACCTGTATTCTAAAAAATTGGAAAACTTAAAGGAAAAGGACAATATTTTGGATAAATATCACTTACCAAAACCAAATCAAGACAAGATAAACAAATTAAATAGACCTATAACTTCCGAAGAAATAGAAACCAGTCATCAAAAGTCTCCCAACCAAAAAAGGCCAGGACCAGATGGTTTCAGTGCAGAATTCTACAAGATTTTCAAAGAACTAATAGCAATACTCCTCAAATTTTTCCACACAATAGAAACAGAAGGAACATTGCCAAACTATTTTTATGAGGCTATAATTACCTTGATACCAAAACCACATAAAGACATACCAATCTCACTCATAAACTTTGATGCAAAAGTACTCAATAAAATGCTGACAAACCGAATCCAAGAACACATCAGAAAAGTCATCCACCATGATCAAGTAGGTTTCATCCCAGAGATGCAGGGATGGTTCAACATACGAAAACCTGTCAACATAATCCGCCATATAAACAAACTGAAAAAAAAAACCCACATGATCATCTCATTAAATGCCGAAAAGCCTTCAGGAAAATAAAACATCCCTTGATGTTAAAGGTCTTGCAAAAGAGCAGGGATACAAGGAACACACCTAAACATAATTAAGGCAACACACAGAAAGCCAATAACCAACATCAAACTAAATGAAGAGAAAGTCAAAGCAATCCCACTGATATCAGGAACAAGACAAGGTTGTTCACTCTATTCATATTTATTCAATATAGTTCTTGAGGTCATAGCTAAAGCAATAAGACAACAAAAGGAGATCAAGATGATACAAATCGGAAAAGAAGATGTCAAACTCTTACTATTTGCTGATGATATGATAGTTTATATAAGCGACTCCAAAAA
Organism: Microtus ochrogaster; assembly: GCF_000317375.1. NCBI lineage: Eukaryota > Metazoa > Chordata > Mammalia > Rodentia > Cricetidae > Microtus > Microtus ochrogaster. The sequence goes on from NC_022017.1 coordinate 10,577,691, forward strand.
TTCTACCAAGGAACTTCTACCATTCATAAACACCTTCAGTAATGTAGCAGGATACAAGATTAACTCAAAAAAAATCAGTAGCCCTCCTGTACATACATGATAAATGGGCTGAGAAAGAAATAAGAGAAACATCACCCTTTACAATAGCCACAAATGATACAAAATATCTCGGAGTAACTTCAACCAAACAAGTGGAAGACCTGTATGACAAGAACTTTAAATCTTTGAAGAAAGAAATTGAAGAAGATTCCAGATCGTGGAAATATCTCCCATGCTCTTAGGTAGGCAGAATTAACATAGTAAAAATGGCAATCTTACCAAAAGCAATCTACAGATGCAATGCAATGCCCATCAAAATCCCAACAAAATTCTTCACAGACCTCAAAAGAACAATACTCAACTTCATATGGAAAAAATAAAAAAATTAGAATAACCAAAAAAATCAATAAATTGTACAATAAAGCAGCTTCTGGAGGCATCACAATCCCTGACTTCAAACTCTACTACTACAGAGCTACAGCACTAAAAACAGCCTGGTATTGCATAAAAACGGACAGAAGGACCAATGAAACTTAATTGAAGACCTGGATATCAGTCCACATGTTAATGAACTCTTGATTTTTGACAAAAAAAATTTTTTTGGGGGTTTTTTTCGAGACAGGGTTTCTCTGTGGCTTTGGAGCCTGTCCTGGAACTAGCTCTGTAGACTAGGCTGGTCTCGAACTCACAGAGATCCGCCTGCCTCTGCCTCCCGAGTGCTGGGATTAAAGGCGTGCGCCACAATCGCCCGGCTGATTTTTGACAAAAATTTAAAAATCTATCAAATGGAAAAAGAAAGTATATTCAACAAATGATGTTGCCTTAGCTGGATATCAACATGTAGAAGAATGAAAATAGATCCATATCTATCACCATGTACAAAAATCAAGTCCAAATGGATCAAAGACCTCAACATGAAGCCAACCACACTGAACTTCATAGAAGAGAAAGTGGGAAGTACACTTGAATGCATTGGCACAGGAGACTACTTCCTAAATATAACCACAGTAGCACAAACACTGAGAGAAACAATTAATGAATGGAACCTCCTGAATTTGAGAAGCCTCTGTAACGCAAAGGACATGGTCAACAAGAGAAAATGGCAACCTACAAAATGGGAAAAGATCTTCACCAACCCCACATCAGATAGAAGGCTGATCTCCAAAATATACAAAGAACTCAAGTAATCAGTCATCAAAGGAACAAATAATCCAATTTTAAAAAACGGGATACTGACCTAAACAGAGAACTCTCAGAAGAGAAATCTAATATGACTGAAAGACACTTAAGGAAATGCTCAACATCCTTAGCCATCAGAGAAATGCAAATTAAAACAACTCTGAGATTTCATCTTACACCTGTAAGAATTGCCAAGTACTAAAACACTGATGACAATATATGTTGGAGATAACACCGGATCTAAAAATTTATTTAAACAAAACCTTAGATGGTGATAAAGACTTGAATAATCCCAGAGAATTAACAAAATATGGTTTATGACTCCAGGTACTCTTTACACTTATATTTACACACACACACACACACACACACACACACACACACACACACACACACAACATTCACAGTGTACAGAAAGACCATCCACAGCAGCACATGGGTAAAGTAGCAGAGCCATGCTTTGCAACAGTGCCACAGGCATACAAATGTGACCTACAGACAGGCAGATCCTGGGAATTCAGCAGATCTCATGGCACACAGGAGTCCGTTCCTCACAAGGTTCCACAGCCAATCAATGCTCTCTCTAGGGAGAGATGTTCCTAAGTGATGTTGCCAAGGTGTTATGGTCACCCCTGGGAGCATGTACAGCCTGGAGAAGTGTGTTGTACTTGGTGGAGGCCACAGCATCTACACAGCCTTAGCTTGCTGAGAAGTCCATTATCATGGCACGGAGTATGGCCGCAGATAGGCAGGCATGCTGCTGGAGAAGTAGCTGAGAGCTCTATCTCGGTCCACAGGCAGAGAGAGGGTAGGAGGACACTG
>NC_022017.1:10580470-10621840 GCF_000317375.1 Microtus ochrogaster
AGAGCTAGTTCCAGGACAGGCTCCAAAACCACAGAGAAACCCTGTCTTGAAAAACCAAAAAAATAATAATAATAATAATAATAATAAATCCTCACTTCTGCTTTCGACTCTCCCAGTGGTTCTCAACCTTTGGGTCACAGGTCATCTAAGAAAACACAGATACTTACACTATGATTCATAACAGTAGCAAAATGACAGTTAGGAAGTAGCAACATGAGGAACTGCTTTGAAGGGTTGCAGTGTTAGGACGGTTGAGAACCACTGCCCTATCCTGTTTCATACCTCCTTCATATCACCTTCCTCCCTTCTCATGGTCTCCTTTCTAGCTGTCTTCTACCCGTACTCACATACTCACACACCACACACACACGCTCATGGGACACATACTCACGCAACACTCATGTGGCACACACACAAATTCCACACAGGCTGGAGAGATGGCTCAGTGCTTAAGAGTACTTCCTTCTTTTAAGAGAATCCAGGTTTGATTCCCAGCACCAATGTTGTAACTTAGAACTATCTATAACTCCAGTTTCAGGGAACCTGACACCCTCCTCTGATCTCCACCGGCAGCATTCATGCATAGACATACACGTAAATAAAACAGTCATATACTGGCTGGGCGGTGGTGGTGCACTCAGGAGGCAGAAGCTGGTGGATCTTTTTGAGTTCAAGGCCAGCCTGGTCTACAGAGTGAGTTCCTGGACAGCCAGACCTGCACAGGGAAACCCTGTCTCTAAGAAAACAAAAAAAAAATGAAACAAACAAACCAAACTTTTTAAAAAACACATTCATAAATAGAAAATAAAAATAAAAAGCTTGTGGCTCATGTCTTTAATCCTAGAATTTAGGAGGCAGACAGGCAGATCTCTGTGAGTTTGAGGCCAGCCTTGTATTGAGTTCCAAGTCAACGGTGGCTAATCATATGACTTGTCTCTAAACAGACATTATTCTGCATATGAGAGAAATATCTATTGGTCTTTTGAATCTGGCTTATTTGGCTTATCTCACTTAACATAATGCTTTCCAATTGCATCTTTCCAGTAAGTGCCATGAGTTCATTGTTCTGTATGGCTGAATAAAATTCCATTGTGTATATCTGCCCCCCATCTATCTATCTCTCCCTCTTTTAATTCATTCTTTCTTTCTTTTGTTGCTATTGCTTTGTTTGTTTTTTGCTTCTTGAGGTAGGGTTTCAGCTCTGGCTGTCCTGGAACTAGCTCTGTAAACCAGGCTGGTCTTGAATGCAGAGATCTGCTTGCCTCTGCCTCCCAAGAGCTGAGATGGTAGTCATACACCACCACCTCCCGGCCATATTTTCTTTATTCATCTGTTGATGGGCATCCAGGTAGAGTCCACTCCCTGGCCATTGAACAGTGCAGTGGTAAACATGTACGTACAAGTATGTCTACGTGACCTATAGTATTTCAGTATATACTCAAGAGTGGTTTAGTGGGATTGTACAGTAGTTTTGTTTCAGCTTTTTTTAATGATTTAGTTTTATTTAATGTGCATTGGTGTTTTGCCCACATGTGTGTCTGTGTGAGGCTGTCAGATCCCCTGGAACTGGAGTTACGGAAAGTTGTGAGCTGACATGGATGCTGAGAACGGAACTGGGTCCTCTGGAAGAGCTCAGCAATCTGAAGCCGTCTCTCCAGGACATCATTTGCTTCTTGGATGATTGTCATTCTGACTGGGAAAAGAAAGACTCTCAAAGAAGTTTTAATTTGTCTTTCTCTGCTACCTAAGAACGCTGAACACTTTTTTTGTTGTTGTTGTTTGGTTTTTGTTTTTCCAGACAGGGTTTCTCTGTGTAACGGTTCTAGCTGTCCTGGAACTCCCTTTGTAGACCAGACTGGCCTCAAATTTACAGAGGTCTGCCTGCTTCTGCCTCTTAAATGCAGTGATTAAGATTAAAGGCATGTGCCACCACTGCCCAGCTTGTTAAACACTTTTTTTTTTGTTTTTTGTTTTTCGAGACAGGGTTTCTCTGTAGCTTTGGAGCCTGTCTTGGAACTAGCTCTTATAGCCCAGGCTAGGCTCGAACTCACAGAGATCCGCCTGCCTCTGTCTCCCGAGAGCTGGGATTAAAGGCGTGCGCCACCATCGCTCGGCTATGTTGAACATTTCTTTTATTTATTTATTTATTTATTTATTTATTTATTTATTTATTTATTTATTATGCATGCAGCTAGCCAGAAGAGAGCACCAGACCTCATTACAGATGGTTGTGAGCCACCATGTGGTTGCTGGGAATTGAACTCAGGACCTTTGGAAGAGCAGGCAATGCTCTTAACCACTGAGCCATCTCTCCAGCCCTGTTGAACATTTCTTTAAGCAGTTATTTGCCATTTGTATTATTTTGTTTAAGAACTATTTGGTTAATTATATTTATTTATGTGTATGCCATGTGTGCACTTGCCAAAAGGGGGTGTTGGATCTCCTGTAGTTAGAGTTAGAGACAATTGTGAGCTCCCTGATATGGGTGCTGGGAGCTGAATTCTAGTCCTATGGAAGAGCATATGAAGAGCTCTTAACCTCTGAGCCATATCTCCAGCCTCAGTAGCTCATTTATTGACTGGATGATTTGATATTTTGTATCTTAAAGTTTTCAGTTCTTTCTATGTGCTGGCTATTAATCTGTTGTTGGATGTGTCCTTGGCAAGTATGTTTCCCATTGTGTAGACTGTCTTTTCTCTCTCCTGATTGTTTCTTTTTTGCTGTCTTGGATTTGTCTCCTGTGCTGTGGGAGAACTGTTCAGAACATCTTTGTCTGTGCCTGCATCTTGAAATGTCTCCATCTCAGGCTTTCAAAGGTTCAGGCCTTACAATGTGATCTTTGAGCCAATTTTAATTGTGGGTTTTTTTTGTTTTTGTTTTTTTTTTTTAGAATGAGAGTCATTTTCCTTCTTTTTCTTTGCTTGTTTTGTTTTTCAAGACAGTTTCTCTATGTAGCCCTGGCTGTCCTGAAACTCACTCTGTAGACCAGGCTGGCTTTAAACTCACAGAGATTCACCTGCCTCTGCCTCCCGAGTGCTGGAATTAAAGATGTGCACCACCATGCAAGGCTTAATTTTCTTTAACGTGGAGAAATCAAGGTTGTTCAGAATCATTTGTTAAAGGTGCTGTCTTTTCCCCCCAATATATGTTTTTGAAAGTTGTATCAAAATTTAGGTGTCTGTAACTGTGTGTGTTTACTGCTGGGCCCTCCATTCTACTCCATCGGTGTATGAGTCTGTTTGTTTCAGAGACTCTGTAGGAAAATTTAGGATCCAGTCCTGCAATACCTCCAGTGCTGCTAAGAATTCCTCCAGCTATTTAGGCTCTCTTGTGCTTCCATATGAACTCTAGAATTACTGTTTTTAGGAGAATGTCACAGCATATTGCTGAGGACTGTGTTGAATCTATAGATTAGATTGCTTTTGGTATTATAATCATTTCCACAGTGTTAATTCTGCCCCCTAATGAACATAGGAAATCTTTCCAGATTCTAGTGTCTTCTTCACCAAGATATTTTTTGGTTTTGGAGCTAAAGGAAATGGGATTTTTTGTTTTTTGTTTTTTTGTTTTTTCGAGACAGGGTTTCTCTGTGGCTTGGAGCCTGTCCTGGAACTAGCTCTGTAGACCAGGCTGGTCTCGAACTCACAGAGATCCGCCTACCTCTGCCTCCCGAGTGCTGGGATTAAAGGCGTGCGCCACCACCGCCCGGCTAAGGAAATGGGATTTTTCACTGATTTTTTGTTTGTTTGTTTTTTTATTTTTGTATTTGAGATTGGAGTTTTTATTTTAAAATTACATAAGGGGGTTGAAGAGATGGCTTGGGGCCTAGAGAAATGGTTCAGAGGTTAAGAGCATTGGCTGTTCTTCCAGAGGTCCTGAGTTCAATTTCCAGTAACCACATGGTGGCTCACAACCATCTGTAATGAGATCTATTGCCCTCTTCCGGCCTGCAGGCATACATGCAGACAGATCCTATAAACATAATAAATAAATAAATCTTCTTTAAAAATTACATAGGCTGGGTGGTGGTAGCACAAGCCTTTAATTCCAGCACTTGGGAGGCAGAGACAGGCGGATCTCTGCGAGTTCAAGGCCAGCCTAGTCTACAAATCAAGTTCCAGGACAGCTAGGACAGTTACACTGAGAAACCCTGTCTTGAAAAATTTTTTAAAAAATTACATACACTATTTATTTATTTATTGTAACTGCATCCCAAAGATTCTGATAACTTGCACTTTCATTTTCACTTAGTTTTAGAAACGTTCCAATTTCTTCCCTGATTTGACCCACTGGCCACTTAAAGGTGCTATTCAGTCTCCATGTATTTGTGCAGTTTCTGTAGTTTTTCCTATTACTAATTGCTAATTCATTTCACTAGACTCTGTAAGATGCAAGAGGCTATTTGATCCTTTTGTGTCTGGAAGTTTCCCTGGTGCACTGAGGCAAGTGTGTGCTCTGTTTCTGTTGGGTGGACCAGTCTGTCATTCTGTGAAACATTTGTGCAGTCCGTTTGCTCTGTGGTAGAGCCCAACACTGAGGCTTCCTTGATAATCAGTGTGTGAGGTTTCTTTGATTATCAGTTTGGATGCCCTTTCTAGAGATTAGAGTGGGATGATGGAACCACCCACTATTAAGAAATATATCTGGCCCCATCTGACCTGATATGCCCACTAGTGTTTGTCCTATGGAACCCAACATTTGCTTCATTCATATTTACAATATCTTCTCGATGGCTGTTCCCCTTACTAATATCCAGTAGCCTTTTATGTAATTTTGTTTGGAAGCTTCTGTTATGGGATTAGCCACACCAGCTTGTGCTCAGGTTCATTTGATGGTTTGCCTCCCCCACTTGACTCTCATCCTTGGGCATCTTGAACAATATGTGTGCTTCTTAGAGAAAATACATGGCCAGAGCTCGTTCTTTAGTCCAGTTGGCTAGTCGCTTTCCGTACTGGTAAGCTTCATCTGTGTACATTTAAGGTTGCTTTTGAGACATGTGTGCCAACCCCTTTAATTTGATCCTTTATGATCAAAATTATTGTTTTGTGATCGGCTGGATTGTTGTTCTTTTCTTCCCTATTGATATCAGGGTATTGCTGGCTTGCTGGACTGGATTGGTGGGGTCCTTTGTTCTACCGTGAAATGCATTCTCCCTGTGCTCTTGTAATCGGGGCTTGCTCTCTTCCTTCTCCGTGTATAGTGCTCCCTTAAGTGTGGGGGTAGCTCTGTTTTTAACTCCAGATCCTCAAGATGGCTGCATTCAGAGTCAGTAGCACAACAAAAGATTTCATTCAGCTGCAGAACATCCGCCCTGGGAAATCAGTTCTGTCACTAAACACTGCAAGCAGATTGGAGGCTCCCGAGCACGGTGGCCTTGTCCTAGTGGTTGGCCTGACACGCTTTTATCTGCTTTATGTTTAGGAAGTAGTTTCTTAGTACCCTTCTCCCCCAGCCAGGACCCCAGCAGCTGAACCCGTGTTAGGTATCTTCCTCTGTGGGGCATGTGTGTTTTCTGCCACCATGTCACTCCCTTTGCGGGTTTCCGAAGCTTTTTCTCTATTTCTGCCAATCTTTTTTTTTTTTTCTCTCCTTATTCTGACTCTTCTTCATCAGCTCTCAGAGGCAGTCCCCATTCTGCCATTGTCTTAATTAGGGTTTCTATTGATAAGATAAAACACCATGACCAAAGCAACTTGGGGAGGACAGGGTTTATTTCAGATCACACTTCCAGGTGACAGTCTTTAGTCAGGGCTGGCAGCAACTCAAACAGGGCAGGAAGCAGGAGCTGATGCAGAGACGATGGAGGGGTGCTGCTTACTGACTCGCTCATCACAGCTTGCCTAGCCTGCTTTCTTATAGAACCCAGGACCACACGCCCAGGGATGGCCCCACCCACAATGGGCTGGGCCCTTCCCCATCAATTGCTAATTAAGAAAATGCCCTTCAGCTGGATCTGATGGAGGCATCTTCTCAATTGAAGTTCCCTCCTTTCAAATGACTCTAGCTTATGTCAAGTTGACATAAAACTAGGCAGAATAGTCAGCCATCTTACCCAGAAGTCCTTGAAAAACTCCTGGAAGGCAAGCCCGGGTGAATAGTATGGAAGCAACCCAGACCCTAAAAAGCCTTGCACAACAGCAAGGCTTCCGGGACCCTTAGGTCCTGGAGGGCAGAGCATAGGTAGATCTTGCCAACCACACCCAAAGCCCAGCAGGGAGAGCCAGTGAGATCACCAGTGAAAGGATCCACAGGAGAGCATCTGAAACAGGAGATCGACTGGGCCTGCAATGAGGCCCCTGTGGAAAGGGAGGGCATCAAAACAAGGAGTAGTGTTGTACACCTTTAACCCCAGCACTAGAAAAGGCAGCGGCAGGTGGATCTCTATGAGTTTGAGGCTAGCCTGGTCTACCTAGCAAGTTCCAGGCCAGCCAGGGCAACACAGAGAAACCTTATCTCAAAAACAACAAAACAAGAAAAGAAAGGGAGGGAGAGCATAGGTCAGACTCTAGCCCCTAGCTGCTGGACTTGCAGTAGGAGGGTTTTCTGCAGGAGAAGTTGGTAGTCCTGGGGCTGGAACTATAACATCCAAAGTGCCCTTTACCACTGAGTCAGCTCCCTGGCCCCTGCCATGAGTCTTGCTGCACACTGCCTTGCTCACCTCGAGCCAAGCTGGATCCTGTGCAGGGTCCAGCTCTTCCCGCCACTTTCTAAGACATCTGGCCAACCCCTGCCAGCCACTCATGTTTATTCTGAACACTTTCCATGTAGATGCTAAGTAAAGAGGGTCCCAAAGGGACTCCAGGGTGGGGAAAGAGCTCCCCGCTCATTATCACCCTGTGCATATCCTGTGTTTGTGAGGAGGCCTTCCTGCAGCCTGCGGACATTCCTGGGTAGGCATTCTAAGAGGAGGAAGCTGCCTATGCCAAGCGCCTGGAGGGGTGAGGTCACAACTATGGCTGGCTCTTCCTGTCTATCCAGCTATGCCTTCCCACCCATTTGAGTCCTGTACAGGAGGACATTGGGTAATGACATACCCATTCACAGTCTGGTGGGTGCAGAGTGCCTGCTTCCCATGTTTCAACCCACGGGTGCAATCCCGGCTTGGGCTCTCCAGCACAAAGGGATGTTAGAAATACCTTCTAGAGAACACCATTGTCCAGGTGGGTAGGAAATGGATTGGTTATCCAAAGGAGTAGGGACAGCCACGTATGGACAGGAGAGCAGGTCAATGCCCCTGGACAACATAACCTCAAGGACATAAGGGACATAAGCCAGGTCAGTTGTAAGGAATAGAGAGTGGAAGAAGAAATGGAGGTGACAGGCTACTGACATGACTAGCAGAGCCATGACAGGCACGACTAGGCATACTGAACCCTAGGAAGGGGGCAGGACAGCCTATGGTGGCATCAACTTCAGTGCCTCCATCAGACCCTTGCTTGGGAAGCAGATGCTATCCAGGGCAGATACCAAGTCCAAGTTAGAGCAGAGGGCACACTCCAGGGAGCTGACAGAACTGGCCTGGCAGAGAATAAATAGATGAACCAAGACTACAGAGGGGACTTGAGATGGAACGTGCCATCGACGACACAGTTGTCACATGGTGGGCCCATAGAAAGTAGTTACAGGGCAGTGAGCACCAGTGTCCAGCACCAGGCCCAGGGTGACGCTTGAATAGACTTCTGTGGATCTGCGGGAGCAGGGATTGGTGACAACATGGATAGTGTGTGCCCATGCATCTGGATACCAGGCCCGGTTCACCGAGGTTCAGGGCAGTTCCACTGACTTGCACGGCTCCGGCGTAGGAATGGACTATCGTCATAGAGTGGATGTGGCCTTGCAGGGTATGAGTGCTGGCGGATGAAGCGTAAGAGGCTGGGGCGATGTGGTCGGACCTGCGCCCGAGCAAGCAACGCCACCTGCTGGGCAGTCACGTGCGCTGCCGCAGAAACCGCAGACTCGGGGTCACCCTGCAGCTGTCCTAGGTCTGTATAAAGGGGCGCTTAGGATGCCTGCGAGAGGAGCCTGGAGCTGGCCCGCACCCATTTTATCTTGTCCGCTCCTCTCCAGCACCCTCTATCTCTCCAGCACTCTCCCCCATGGCACATCCGGTCCTCACCCTGGAACAGAGAGTCCAACAGGTCCTGACTGACTCCGCTGGGACTAGCGTGATAGACGAGGAAGCCTGTACCAAAGCAAACCAGTGAGGTCTGGCCCAACTCTAGAAGAGGCTGGCTCAGCTCTGGGAGCCCTAGCAACGTGGGTAAGACCGCCTCACCTATGAGCACAGTGGCGGCCCGGCGCAAAGGGTCCTGTGGACTCCGCAGGTAACCCTGGGTCTGACTCAGGAAGTGCTTGACATGGCTTGGATATCGCTGAACCTAGGAACACAAATGCTCATGACTGCACGAAAGGATCAGTCCTTCCTGGGAAAGAGGCTGGAGCAGGCACATGAACAAAAGCTACGGAATGACAGGCCTCAGGAGCCGGTGGTCATGTTTAGCTCAGGTGGAGATTGTTTTGAGGGGGAGTGGCCTATAGAATCCTAAGAGAGTAGAAGCAGACCGTACCCTCTCCCCATCATGGTGCTTCCTTTACTAACCAGGCGGTGGCAGACACGGCTTAGAGCCTCAGGGCTGTCATAGTGAGCCACAGTGACCATCTCCTCTAGCAGGCCCCATCGAAGGGCCTGGTCACAGCGAGCTAACGTCCACTCTGAGCTCTAGAATGGAGGAAACAAGCAGGGTTAGCGGTCCAGAAGATGGAAAGTGGCGGAAGAAAAGGAACTGTGGCTAGAAAAGGGTGGCAAAGTCCAGGGGGAGGCGCTTAGTATAGCAGCCCAAGGGAAAAAAGACAAGGACCTCAAGGACTTTCAGGTCCAGGGCTTTTTTTCTTTAAAACCTTCAGGGAGGCCACAAGATTGGAGCGGAAGTCCTGGATGAGACAGAACACTGACCTCAGCAGCATCCTGGCTGGAGTCATGTAGGCGCAGCAACAGCGGCACCAGACTCTGCAGCACCAGCTTCCTCAGGGGTCCCCGAAGCCCCAACCGGAGCCCTCTCTGACCCCGCCGCACCAGCGTTCCAAGGAGTCCCACTGCCGAAGCACGGACTGAGTCTCGAGCCTTCATGAAGAAATACAGTCAGAACTCAAGGCAGAAAGCGTGGGAGAGGAGATTAGTGCAGAGTAAGGAGGGGCCGGGGGCCGGATCAGAGGGTTTCAGATTAAACTTCGATATGATGGTAGGACCACAGGTAACTGGGCGGGCACCCTAGGGGGAGCATGTGGTTGGGACCGCGCAACTATAGACAGTTCCAAGCGGGACGCGGTAGGACCACAGGGCAGGATTTTGCTCACGTCGTCCAGCAGCGGCGGGAGGCGTGGTCGCAGCTCAGAGCTGAGGAGCCTCACGGGTGCTCCCGGCTGCAGTAGCAGTCTCCGCAGCGCGCCCAGTGCAGCACCCACGAGCCTCGCGTCGCCTTCGCCCAGCGCTCTAAGGAGTACCGGCAGCAGCGTGTTCACGTGCCTTATCTGTAAAGACAGGACTTGTGGCCGGACCCTTCCAGACACAGCCTAGGACCCGCCTGGCCCGGCACTACCAGAATGGCACCTTCCCACGATTCATTGCAAGGTGGCCAAGACCAAGTAGGCCCAGCCAGCGCACGGTGGGCTCTGGGTCGCACTGCCAAGTTCGAAGCCGCTCCAGGATGACATCCTCCCGTAAGAGCCGTGCAGTGGGCCGGCTCTGCAACAGCTAGGCAAGAGGCATAGAGTCAGTGCATCTGTGCGTCTGGGCAGGCAGTCACCCCTCACTACACTCCAGGGAAGCAGACTCACCCCAGTAAAGAAGGCCATTGCTGTGAGGCGATGTGGTTCGTTGGTGCTTCGTAGCCGAGGAAGCAAGTCTGCAAAAAGGCCTCGGAGATGGTGATCGGCATGCGCCACCATGGCACTGGAGAAGGGTAAAAGGGAGCTCTTCCTTCGCTTGGAAGGGCTCATCCCCACCACCTCATCTATGCCACCACTGCACCTTGCCAGCCGGGAGCCTCCTCTTGTTGTGTTGTCCTGGGGTGTCTCCTCACCTGGCCAGCAGCAGGACACCCTCCAGGTGCGTGTGGGCTCCTACCAGTCTCCTCCAGCCTCCTGCTTGCTCCATACACGTGACCACCATTCGGCCCCCATCCCCTGTGAGCAGGGCCTTCAAGGCCTCCACTGTGCAGCTGGAGGTGGGAACAGTAGAGCGGTGGGCAGTGAGGGCAAGAAGGGTCTGTCCCATCCCCCACTCACCCAAGTGTACCTTCTCACCTGGCGTGGCTGTGAGGTGGCCCTCGGTGAGAAGGCTCCCAAACTTTAGGGCTCTCAGGGGAATGAACACCTTGAGCCAGCTCGTGCAGCTGTGTGACCAGTGCTAACAGCAGGTGGGGGTAGAAGCCTCGAGTGGCTCCCACGCAGCCAGAGACTGCCAACATCTCCCCAAGAGCGCGTGTGGCCTGCAGATCGAGTGAGCCCACCCTTGGAACTCTGCCAAATGTGAATGTGTGCAGGACATCCCCCACAAGTGTGACTTGAGTCCCACCATCACAAAGCGACTCTTTGGTTGCTTGTGGCTGGGCCACACCCCCTATGGCATCTCCTGGAGCCACTTACTGCCAGTGCCCCAGGCTCAGGACCTGCCGTGCCCTTCAATGCCCACAGCAGTTGCACCAGCACCTGCCCGTTTACACGCTGGTTCCGGCTCAGGCTTCGCCACAGCTCAGCGGCTGCCCTGGGGGTAAAAGGCCTCGGAGTGAGGAGGAGCTGTGTGGAATTCTCGGGGAAGCCTACCACTCGGACTCTAGGAAAAACCTCCAGAAATAAACCATCTTCCCACTGGCCCACATCCCAGAAAAAAACGAATGCAGACTACAACAGAACCAGTCCCAGAGGCCAGTAGCCATCTGGACCACACTGAGTGCTGTTAGGTCAGGGACAGGGAAACAGACCTGCAGACTACTCCTATTATTTTAATTATTGTAGAGAATAAATCTAAGATAACTTCTGGGGTAAATGACACAAAGAATCAGAGATTTCCAGGAGCTCAAGCCATCCTGATTTCTTATCCCACCCACATCTGCAGGAAAAAGCAGGAAGGGGGGGGGTGCGCGCGCGCGTTAAACTAAACCCGGGTATGGATTAGGGTCGCAGCAACAATCAAGGGAGGGGATTCGGAGGCCCTGCTCCCTTACAGACCAGTGCTTCAGGGGCCAGATTCTACGATCAAGCAATCAAGCGGGAAGGGGGAAGGAAGCCGCGTGGGGCCGCACAGCTGGGAGGGCGGGGCAGGTTACCGGTCTGGGGGTAGTGAACTGGGTAGCAGAGCACACACCACATCCTGCGCATGCTCCAGAGCCAGTGCGCTCAGCACCCGGAGGGCTGCCCGCCGGGGTCTCCCCTCTGCCAGGCTAGGTACCTGTGCCAGCAGCCCACGCACCAGACTGTGGACCTGGGTAAAAGGAACCAAATGTCAGTGGTCAGGGTCCCTTTAACCCAAAAGGAAACTCTTGCCTGCACGGCACCACTTAGAGCAGCCTTTAGAGGGAGTGTGCTTGAGGCTGCATTCTCCTCCTACCCAGAAGGGAGGCTTGTAGGATTCTCTAGGTTGAAGTGGGGATGCTAACCTGGTCCTCCAGTCGTTGTCCCTGGGCTTCCAGGGCTGAGGACAGAGTGAGCGCAGTTGCCTGGGTCCCGGCATAACCAGCCTCCTCCAAACAGGCAGCTGTATACAAGGCAAGGTCTGCCAAGGCTCCTTCCTCCCAGGAATACTGGGAGGCCTAGGGAAGGGGGTATGGAACATGGAGTTTATGAAGTCCCCAAGCTTAGCTCAGCTTTCTTCCTTAGCCCTCCAGTCTCCTCATCCTTCAGATGGCTACACACCCTCTTCCTCTATGGTCTTTCCATCCTGCTTTTACCCTCAGTAGTTTCCCCAGCTCCAGTACCACTTGTCTTTCCAATGCCTAAGTGAACAACAGCCAAACCTTGCATCACCCAGTACTCACCTGGTAGGGTCTCTCAGGGCCTGGCTCCTGGACATCCTGTGGGGAACAGTTCTCACTGCCCGCTGTAGGGGGTTGCACTTCATTCCCAAGCTGGGCCTCAGAGGCAGGGGTGAGTGTTTGAATGTAGGTCTCAGCCTCAGGTACCACCTCCAGGGGCTCAGCCTGAGGGCCTGTAGAAGAGGGTCCCACAGGCTGCCCCTGGTTAGCCCGGATTCCTTCAGCTAGAGCTGTCAGAGTTAGGGACCCCACAGGGCCATCTCGGCCCCGGCCCCACACACCCCCAGCCATGGTGTTCCTACCAGCAGCACCTGCTACCACTCTTCCCGTGAAGTTGTGCCCAGATCTGACCTAGAATCAGGCCCCGGGCGGGCCCACAGGCGGGCCTACAGACAGGCGTGGTGGCGTGGGCATAGACGTGCATGCGTGTCTGAGCAAGTGCCAGTGATTGGCTGGGGAAATCACAGAGGTATCCTAGCATGGGCTTGTGAGGGGTTTCTGCTCAGGCTGCAGAAGTTACGTGGAATGGCAAAAAGACTGGCTCTGCCCACCAGTGCCGTGTAGATGTGGACTGTAGAGAGGAGGAAGGTCTTTAGCCAACTCCCTGCCCCTCTTATCTAGGGGAGGGCTCCTGAGCAGTTTGAGATCATTCTGAGGAGGCTCTAGCAGGGTCAGGGGCCAGTCTAGGCCCCTGTATTGTCACACAGCCAGACATCCTGGGAATGGGTGTGGTCGGATACTGTCATCATCTCTGAACTTAAGGTACTTGGGGTGTGGAGCAAATCGGGTGGGGGCAGGCAAAGCCTCCTAAGGATGTTTGCAAGTGCCCACTGTTGTTGGTGTGGGCCACTCTGTATCCTTGCCAGTTCTGAGGTGGTACGTCTTACGCCCTGTATGTCCTCCACTCCTCGGCTGAGACTGTTTCCCCATGGCTGCTAAGGCAGTGTGTATGTATACTGTGGGCCTAGGTGCATCCCTTTCCAAGTCCATGCTCCCAGAGCTGACCCAACCTCTGTCCTAAATCCCCACTCTCCACCCAAGCACACTGTAGGCACTGCCCAGAACTAAGCCAGGCGAGCTGGATGAACTGGTCTGACAATCTGCTTGGAGAGGCGGAAACGCGTGTGGAAGTATTCCATGGAATGGGCATTCACCCGGGCATTCACCCTCTTCAGAACCATGTACCTCAGGCTACCCAAGCCCCATCTCTGCTTCCTGTCAAGCCATGAATCTCCAGTGGAGATATGAGTAGGAACGGCCCCCATAGGCTCACACATTTGCACGCTTAGTGACCAGGGAGTGGCACATTTGAAAGAATTAGGATTAGTGGGTGTGACCTTGTTAGAGGAAGTGCATCCTTGGGGGTGGCCTTTGACGTTTCAAAAGCCCGTGCCAAGCCCAGTGTCTCTCTCTCTATACAACTCTCAGCTACTTCTCCAGCACTGTCTGTCTGTGTGTCACCACACTCCTCAGCGTGATGACAATGGATTGACCTCTGAAACTGTAAGCAAGCTCCCAGTGAAGTGCTTTCTTTTATAAGAGTTGCCAGTGTTCATGGTGTCTCTTCACAGAAACAGGATGGTGACTAAGACACTCCTCCCAGGCAGTTCCTCCAGCCTTGCCTCGCTTGCTGTGCCCGAGTACGCCAGCTCTCAGAGTGTCAGTTCCTCAGCACCTCAGCTTTTTCCATCTTCTCCTCCTTCCTTGGTTATTGGGTCAAAAGCTGACACCCCCAAAGCCAGGGCCTGATTGACATATCATAGGTGATCATGCAGGGCTGGTGTGGGAAGTTTGAGATGGGGGGATATACGGATGGGGGACATTGCCCTTAGTAGAGGCTATGCGACTCTGACACCTCATCTCAACCTTCTAGTAGGTGAGGGCCTTCACAGAAGCATCCTCAAAACAGAGGTAAACATAAACCTTCTGCATCGTCGGGTCCTGCTGTCCACTCAGACCTGGTCTCCACAGTCCAGCCCCATGGCTGCCTTCCCACATGCTGGGTGGACCTGTGCCTCCTCATATGCCTGACTCCCCGTCCAGCTTAGCTCTGATCCCGAGCCAGCATCTCTCCCTTCCCTTTTCCCTCCCCTGCAGCTGTGTGAGCCACTTCCATCTCCGGATGAGTCTAGAACCTTCACCCAGCAGTTCCTGAGCCACCTCAACACAATTCCAGCCCAGCTCTGGAAGGCTCTAGAAGTCAAGAGAGTAGCAGACATTCGTGAACTAATGACACACGACAAGTTGTGGGGACAGTGAGTCATGTTATTTCTGGCCGTTCACCACCCCTGTGGTTTTTACAAGGGACCTCCAGCACCAAGACTCTCCACTAGAGCCTGAAGCTTCTCTGACAGTGCAACCTGCAGAGAGAAATAGAGGGATCTGAGCCGCTGGGGCTGGGGGTGGGGCAGGGAGCACACGGGACACAGGGAGGCCACCTATAAGCCTACCGGATACACTCGGGGGCTCTGCAGCTGCTTATGAGCTGGGTTGAGGTGGTTCAGGGACTGCTGGGCGAAGGTTCTGGACTCGTCCAGAGATGGAAGCGGCTCACACAGCTGCAGGGGAGGGGAAAGGGAAGGTTAGAGATGCTGGCTCGGGATCAGAGCTCAGCTGAAGTGAAGGCGCAGATGAGGGGCAGTCACCTGTCCCTGCTGCAGGCAGAGTCGCAGCAGTGGTTCTACCTGGGCTGGCTTCACAGTGCAGGGCTCCTGAGCCCCTCGGGGCCAAACCCTGAGTTCCTGCCCAGCCTTGGGTGGGGGCTCTTCTGCCAACTGCAGTAGGTCCATTAGGAAAAACCCTGAGCAAAAGCAAGAATAATGTCAAATAGGAGCTGGAGACTTGAAAAGGGGCCAAAGGGAAGCAGAGGAAGTCACCATCAGAGTCTAGGAGCCGGAAGGCAGCCTTGCTCCCTGGCAGTGTTTGCTTCTCGCGGTCCTCTGTCAGCTTCATTCGAGGTTGGCCTCCCACAGACACCAGCTGCAATGGCAGGGGGATCAGATAATGGACCCCTGTCCCCTGCCATCCGTGTTCTTCAAGACTTGCCCTACCTGGGGCCAAACACTCTCTTTACCTTGTAGACACAGCCCATAGAAGGCTGTTTTGGACAGGTGACCACACTGGTGCCAATGCCAATGATGTTCACCTCACTGCCCTGTGGGGAGAGGAGGTGACAGTGGGCCCAGCTGCCACCTGCAGAGTGCCGGAGACCTCTAGACTACCCTCCACCTGTCCCTCTTCCACTCTACCTTTTGGGCCAGCCGTGCTAGCTCCTTCTCATCAATGTTGTTGCTGACTGCAATGGGAACGGATTCCAGCCAGGGCACCTGGAACCTGTACGTGATGGGTTCACAGGCAGCACCCCCTTAGGTGCTCCTGATTCACCCTGGCCTCTTTCCTTGATCCCTCCCTCCCCATCAGCCATGCCTATATTCACCCTTTTCTTAGGAACCCCTGGTGGTCCTACCCTACTCCTCCCTCCCAGAGCTTTTTCAGTTGTCCCCAAAATAGGACCATGGTCTTGGTATAGGAGAGACAATCCCTCTTGTCCAAATCCCATCTCCTTGGGACTCCCACAAAGGAGTTTCTAGGAGGCACACGGCACCCCTCATGGGGCACTCACTCGGCACCAACAGTTCGAAAGATCCCACGGATCTCCTGAGCCTGCTGAAGCAGATCACCGCTGTCGAGCCTCACGCCCACTGCCCTGTAACCCAGCTCCCCCAATGCCAGGGCTACTGCCAGGAAGTTGGGAAGACCACTCCTGCATGTAAAAAAACAGGATCAGGAGCTCAATCGCTCTACCGAGGTCACCCTGAGAGAATGCTCATACCTCACCTGCGCACGCTGTAGGAATCTAGTAGGCCCTGGAAAGCCCGGGGAAAAGCCAGAGCATAGGCCACAAATGCTGCCCGTTCCCCTGGATGAGGCTCCTGCACCTCCAGCCCCAGGTAGGTGCACACACGCTTCAGCCACAAATTTACACTGGCGGCCAGGTCCACTGTGGGGCCCTCACTAGAAGCTGGAGCCAACATCTGCAGAAAGAGATTAGATAAAAGATGGTTCTAGAGTACAGTGTAAAACCTGGGAGTGGCTAATATATCGTGGCCTGAGGACAAAGGTGATGCCATGTAATGCCAGCTTTCTAGTACAGCCTTGAGCCAATCCACCAGCATATACAGCAGGGGCCAGCCCACCCTAGCCGGGGTAAGAATTGGTTTGGAGATCTTGTCCTCTAGAGTAGAGCTGGCTTGAGAAAGGTACTGACTGATTGGGCCCAGCATGGATACACACTGTACACACTGAGACAGAGGTAGGAGGATCAAGATTTCAAGACCAATCTGGGCTGCATGGAACCCTGACACAACATAAAACAGTACTAACCGGGTCAGGGGGCACCTCACTACCCGAAAATGAAGTGACAAAGGAGTGGGCCAGGGTCCCTGCCACCGGCACACCTCTCAGTTGTCCAGCAAGTGTGTTGCTGCTGCTGTTGAATCCTGGGTAAAAAGGCAGGCGGGCTTAGGGGACTCCAGGAATGTTAGTACCTTCCCTTCCCCAACCTACACCTTTTCCCTGACTCACCGCCCAGGTAGCTGTAAATGGAGGCTGTGAAACCCCCATCTGGACCCTGAGCTCGCCGCAAGCCCATCTCTAGCAGTCTCTTATCAGGCCCTGCAATTAGGCGAAGTCGAGCAGCATTGGTGGCTACGAGGCTGTGGAGAGTGACAGGCCAGGAGAGCCCAGGTGAGAGTTGCAGAGTCACCCCAGTGTACCGACTTAGCCCCCCCCCCCCAGCTTCCGACTGCCTGCATCTCTCAGGAACTCCGCTCACCTAGCGTAACTGACCAGACACAGCAGGGGAGTCTCCAGCAGCTGTACCAGAAGGAGGGGCCCGGACACCTGCAGCAGTGGCACCTGCGGGCCGAATGATTAGTTCCAGAGCGGGACCTCCTGGATCACCCCCCACCTTTTATCTACCCACCCAGATCGCAGGACACTCACACCAGGGAAGGCGAGAGAACCCTCTGGCAGGGCTCGCACCGTCACCCCAGAGCAGTCAAGATTCCGAAGATGCTCAAAGAACGCAGGGTCAGTGTCTGGGGGTAGCACTGAAGCCAGAAATTGCACGTCTGGGGGAAGAGAGAATACTTGTGATCTGGGGGAGGACTTGGCCAGGCAAGTGCAGGTCCCCTCAGACAGAGGTCAGGGGCACGGGAGCAGGAATTCTCTCCCAGCCGGAGGAGCACCAGTGCGGTTGCGGAGCTACCTGCGTCCCGCAGACGGAAGGCACGCAGGAAACACAGACAGTCCCGCAGACCGGCGGCCAGGGCAAAGGAGCCTCCAAACGGACAGTGGCGGAAGAAGAGCTCGAACTCTGCTGCCTCGCATGCCCGGCCTGCACGCCAATAGCCCAGCGCCATGGTGGCCTGGTAGAGGTCGGTGAGCAGTGGCCGCACCACATCGCGCCCCTCGCCGTCCTTCTCCATCGCAAACGCAGCGTGACAAGCCAGGCTAATGGCGTCCTACTCCGCCCCCCAGGGCACTCATCCAGGGAACTAACCGACCCAGAGGCGGGCCTTTCCTGGCAGAAGTGGGCGGGGCAAGCCACCTAAACACTGCTAGTTGCAGGGACCCAAACCAACAAGGTAGGCGACCCGCCTACCCCAACCCCAGCCTCCTTGACTCTGCTGTTTGCCCTTGAGAATGGTTTTAACAGGACAGTGGGCTTAACTAGCAGGGGCAAAGGCAAAACAGCAGCGCCAAACTTAACAGGGTTGGAGTACTTGATAAGATTGTACTTTAGCCTAGCCTTTTGCCCCGGAGCAGGGCTGGGCAAATAGGCTTACCTACAGAACTGTGAGCATCTCCCTGGAAAACCAGGAGCCCCTAGAGGCCAGAGCTGCCTTTCAGGTGTGTCGGGAACCCAAGCACCAGTCAGGGGCATGCTTGCTCCACCCAGCTACCAGGCTCATAGTGAGTCAAAGTCCTAAGATAGTTTATGTTCAGAGTGGTCGCGAATGTTTTTAATCCCAGCCCTGGGGAAGCAGACACGGGGCAATCTAACAATTCCCAAGTCAGCCAAAACTTATTCTCAAAAAGAAAGGAGACCGGGCGGTGGTGGCGCACGCCTTTAATCCCAGCACTCGGGAGGCAGAGGCAGGCGGCAGGCGAATCTCTGTGAGTTCGAGGCCAGCCTGGTCTATAAGAGCTAGTGCGAAAGGAAAAAAGTGTGGGTGCTTCTGTACTACAGGCAGACTTAAAGCTCAGAGGCCAGAAGAGGGCACCATATTGCCTGGAGCTGAAGTTCATTACACCTGGTTGTGAGCTGGGAATTGAAACCCCATCCTTCCTCAGGTTATAGCTTTTGTTGGACCCTGCATCCCAGGCCCCATGGGAAAGCTTTTGAGGGGGAGGGACCACATTGCTTCCTCGTGGCTAAGGATCATGAACAACACTGGCAGGGACCAGCCACACTTGGCACCTCTCACCAGACGTCCACACTATTTCATCCAAAACAGTACATCTGGCTGTCCATATTCTAACCGTCCCAGAACATGAAAGATATGGTCCCTTATTGGGGGCTGCAGAATCTTGGCCCCTTGACTTTCTTTGCCTGCTGGAGTGAAACAACTTGTTTTCCTGTGTCTGCAGCTGCTCCGAGCATGAGACCCTCATGAGTTCCTGAAGGCAGGGGAGTGAATTCTGGTGGGTTTTACAGCTGGAAATCCCAAGAGCTGGGGCGTGGCTATCTGTTAAGGATCCCTATATAAGCTTTCCTGGAGCACAATAAAGTTGGCATTCTTGTTTCAAGGATGACCCTTGTCCCCGTGTCTCTGTCTGTGTGTGTATGTGTTTAAATCTCCAGCCTGGCTTGCATACCGTCCCATAGTGCAGGCGCTACAGACCCCCTCCAGAGGTAAGGAGGGAGGAGTGATGTTAGATCAGGCCTAGGTAGACTCCACACGGTCACAACAGCAGGGACAAGAGGCACAGAGTGGACAAATGTGGGCCCAATGGATTTTGTTTCTGGCTCAAACAGCTTGAAGAGGCGAAAGATAGGCTAAGCTAGGCAAGAATGGCTAGAGCCTGGCACATTTGACACACTGATTTTGCACATCAAGTAACACGACAGAGCCAGAGTGCGGGGTCTCAGTCTTTAATCTCAGCAGGCCCTCACACACACGAACCACACACTCTCCGATTTTCAGATCTTGTTGAAAGCTGCGATGTCGACACTCTGCACCTGTGGACGGAGACAAAGACTGTTGCTGCGGACTGCCTAGAGGCCTACCTGCTCAGGCTCCACAGTGGGGTTTGACAGGGACCTGATCCTATGGAGCCAATGTCCCAGAATCCACCTGGTCTTCCCACCCTAGCACTCATGCCCACTCACATGCTCCTCAAACTTGGTGATCTCCTCTTCTAGCAAGTCGGTGCCCACTTTGTCATCTTCCACCACACACTGGATCTGCAACTTCCGGATTCCATAGCCAACAGGCACGAGCTTGGAGCCCCCCCAGACCAACCCATCCAACTGGACAGAACGCACACAAGCCTCCAGCTGGGCCATGTCTGTCTCATCATCCCACTGTGAGAAAACGGGGGGAGGGGGGGACGCTATGTGAGCATCTCAGAAACCTCTAGAATACCACAGGGAATGCCCATAACGCCCCCCCCCCAAAATATACAAGATACAGTTTTGCTTAAAAACAGTCCCCAAATTACATGTGCCCCACTCCACATTTCTGTTCTTATGTTAAGGTCTTTAAACTTCCGTCAAGACCTAGGAGGCTGTGATCAGACCACACAACACCCCAGCCTCCAGCTCCAGTTATAAGGTTCTGTTTCTGGTCCTCCCAGAGGCCCACCACCACTCACAGGTTTGACATCCAAGAGGATGGAGGATTTGGCCACCAGTGAGGGCTTCTTGGCTTTCTTCTCTGCGTACTGCCGAAGCCTCTCCTCCCGTAGTCGGGCCGCCTCCTTGTCTTCTTCCTCCTCATCACTGCCGAACAGGTCAATGTCATTGTCCTCATCGTCCTCTGCTGGTGTGGCGGCCTTCTTGGTTGGGGGCTCCACTTGACGCATAGGAGACACATGCTGCCACAGAGGAAGGGAGGAAGGCGAGACTCATTTAGCCCTCTGGAAGACGAAGCCAGCCTGCCCTGAGGTTCAGTCTTGCCTGGGTTAGTGGGCAGGTGGAGGCAGAAGCCAAGAGCACAAGTCCAAGGCTCCTTCCCAAGTCGGGAAGGGTACTCACCTGGGTCTGGGGGGCTGTAGCTCTGTGAGTAGGTGAACTCTTCTCCAGAGTGCTCAGCCGGGCCTCCAACTTGGAAACGGCCTGCTGCAGATCTTGCACCACTGTGGGCACAAGGGAGACACCAGTCAGATAGCAGAGGCTGGAACTGGAGCCCCACCTGTCAGGCCCAAGCCCTCACCGCCTCGAAGGTTCTGGTTCTCCACTTCCAGATTGGCAATCCGTACAATGAGCTCACTATGATCTCCAGCAGGTCCACTGGAGGCCCCAGGGCCCGAGCTCTGCAAGGGAGGGGAACACTGGTCTTAGTATTTCCCTTACAGCCACTCAGAAGCAGAGCCCAGACCAAGCTGAAGGTCTGGCAAAGGCTGTTTTACAGGATCCCCTACAGTACTTGGTCAAGGAACTGCTGAAGAAGCGACACAGGAAGGCCTAGGGAGATAAGGGACCACAAAACAGACTTTCTGCTTAGGGAGAGCAGGGAAGACCTGTGGTCTTCAGGGAATGGCTGTACAGCCCACTGTGACTCTCAGCCAAGCAGAGGATAGAACAAGGGAGCCAAACAGAGAAAGTAGCAGGACTTACAGTCCCAGGGGTGGCTTGGCCCAGGGCCTCAGGGGGTTTGGGCAGCATCACCTTGAGCTAGAAATAGGAGGGGAAAGCAACTGAGAGGCCAGACAGAAGGAGCATGGAGGTGGTGCTGGCACCTGTGATCATGCTCCTGAGGTGGCCCCAGCAGGGCACAGGGCAGGCTCCCCGTGCAGGAAACCCATGCGTCTAGCTTCATGCTCTCATGTTAGTTCCATTCACAGTGGGAGAGTTACTGGCTGCGAAGAAATAGTTGCATGCGAGTCCTAGTCCAAACGGATCTGAGCAGGCCCTGGTAGGACGTCCTCTGAGGGAGGGTGGCGAGCACTCTTAGTATCCGCTAGGCAGAAGCTGCTCCACACGAGAGCAACAGACACACAGGTCTTGCCAAACACATGGCATAGCAGCAGTTGGGCTAACAAATGTGACTTTCTTTCTTTTTAAAAACTTGCATGTAGCAGCAGAGCCCTATGGTCGGATTCTTGGCACAGCTAGCATGGAAGGGAAGATTCCTTCAGTCTACCTGTAAGCAAGGCCAGGCAGTTCCAAAGACTAGAACACATGAGTGTATGCTAGGCTGGGATGCCGGGACTGTTTCCACAACACCTGAGGGCTCTCCCACGCTAGACAGCAGGCCTGGTACCAAGGAAAGGACCTGGCAAGGAGCAGCCCAGAGCCAGGGCAGTAAATGGCTGCTGAGAACGACTCAGTTTTCTGGGCTGAAGCTCAATGTGCCGGACCAAGCACAAAATCCCCCTCCCTAACTCCATGTTCACGGAGACTGAGGTTCACTGGGTGTGCATGGGATCGTGAGTTTGGTTGAGAATGACAGGATGTGAACTAACAGGAGTCAGGCAGGACCAGGAAGGATCAGGGGTGTGCAACCTTCTGAAAGGCTGTGCATTGCTGACCATCTGGTAGACTAGTGCCCTAGGAATGGCTGTACTTGAATCTCCACGTTAGTTTACACAGCAAAGCAGATTTAACAGATGGAACTATGGGCCTGGATCAGTGGTTCTCTACCTCTGGGTCGTGACCCTTTCATAAGCGTCACCTAAGACCGTCAGAAAACAGATATTTAAGTTATGAAGTAGCAATTAGACAATTTTACAGCCAAGGGCACCACAGCACAAGGAGCTGTGGTAAAGGGCTGCAGCATTAGGAGGGCTGAGAACCACTGCTCTATGCATGGCAGTGGGGACGAGAGAAATAGAGGCAGGGAGGACCAGACAGAGGGGATTTTCTCCAGACTTCTGAAGGACCCCATGGACACCTTGGTTCTGCTCCACAAGATGCCTCTAAAGCTGCTGTAGAGATGGCAGTGGGCACAGGCCTGAAGGCACAGTAGGGAGGTTAGGCCCTCTGAATCCAGGACTTCTAAGTGAGAAAACTTCATCTGCAGCTGGAGGTTTGAGGTTATTTTTGTTTTGTTTTTCAAAGACCTTGTTCTACAGTGCAGATCTCAAAGTTGTGGCGATCCTCCTGCCTCAGCTTTCCCAAGTGCTGTCACTGTATACCTAGCCAGGAAGACCCATTCCAGCCAAGATTTGGGGTTTTTTTTTGGGGGGGGGGTGAGACAGGGTTTCTCTGGAATCTGTCCTGGAACTCACTCTGTAAACCAGGCTGGCCTCAGTTTCTTTTCTCCCATAAGTAGTAAAAGAAAAGCAGAGCAGAAAAAAAGCTAGGGCCAGATGGCTGGGGAAATTTTTTGCCCCTCTAGAGAGCAAAGGAAAACAAATATACTGTCAAGAGAGCAAAATGCTGAGGGCAGCAGTGGCTGCCTTGGGAAGAGTGGAAGTGTAAGGACCTGAAAGGTCAGAGGCCAGCACGTGACTTGTGAATTCCCACAGCCATATGCTAAGATATGTGATGGGATCAAAACTACCAAGAGGAGGGCTGGAGAGATGGCTCAGTGGTTAAGAGCACTGGCTGCTCTTCCAGAGGTCCTGAGTTCAATTCCCAGCAACCACATAGTGGCTCAGTGGCTCACAACCATTTGTAATGAGATCTGGTGCCCTCTTCTGGCCTGTAGATGTACATGCAGGCAGAACACTGTATACATAATAAAAAAAAAAAAAATACCAAGAGGAACACCTGCAAAGTTCTTGAAAATTTACTAGCAATACCACCACTAATTTAGATCAAATAGGGGATCAGGGCGAAATATTAAAAACAAAAACATTTTTTAAAGGCTGAAGATCTCTACCTTCCACAGGTAGAAAGGCTGTTTAAATTTCAGCTTCAACAGTGCTGTTGTGAGCACTGTATCCCAGGGCCACATGAGCCACAAAGGATGACTCAGGAAGCCTGGCAGGAGTCTGAGATTGTTTGGGACCAGTGGCCCTTTCTACATTTCCCTGTTTCAAATGGGAATGCCTGTTGACTACAAATCTGTTGCTTTACACAGCATGCTTTCAAAAATGGCAAACAAGATTCAGGGCTTAAAGACAAAACAAGATCTGAGCTATCTGTGTAGGTTCACAAGTCTCCTGTGACGATGGGATGCAGGAGGGCCACAGAGAGAGTGGAGGCTGACAGGACAAGAAACCAAAGAACAAACATTGCCCCAAGGAGGGGGCAGATAGGAAAGGACGCTCAGAACCTCAGAAGGAACCCAACTCCATTGCCTCTGGCCCTATTTCAACCTCCAGCCTTCAGGGCCATCTGATGACAAATTCACATTGTCTTAAGAAGTATGGCTGTGGTAACCCACTAAAGAGCCATCAGAAAACCTGTTCCAGGACATAAGCCCATTACAGAGACAGCCTGAGGGCCTGACTTCTCTGGAGTGAGAAAACAGGGCAAGTCTGCCTGTCATCAAAAGGGTACACCTTTCTCAGCTGGTCCAGTATGCTAGAGCTAGATGGGGTACACCCAGCCTTGGTCTGAGACCCCGGGAGCCATGCAGAGTGCCCCCTTCCAGGCGTTAGTTCAAGATGATGCTGACTAGCATACCTCACTAAATAATTATCCCCTTTCCAGGAAGGGCCCCACCAAATCAGGAGGAACAAGAGTAGTCTAATGGATCGGGATGTGCGCTTCTTCAGCAAGGGAGCAAGCAGGAAAGAAGAGTCTTGCAAGGCATGTACCTACAATTCACACCCTACAAAAATGACACCCCTTAAGTCCAGGCAGCCCATGGCAGGCACCACAGGAATAGCTACAGTAACTCCAGTATGCACGAGAGAGAGACATGGAAAAGTCCAGAGAGCAAGACCATTTTCCATGGCAGTGTGGTTACGGAGGCCTCAGCACTCACATACTACAAGAGCACAGCACCTCACCCTGTGCCCTAACTTGCTCCAAAGGCCAAAATAGTCAGCAGTGCCGAAGGGCTGAAAAAAACCACATCTCAGACATGCTGTTTGGCCGAGCACGAGCCCATGGGTACATGGGTCGCGGGTACTCACTCCGGCCAGGGATTTCTGGATGTTCTCTCTGGCTCTTGCAATGTCACGGAGGATCACGCTGGCACCATTCTCCTGCAGACAGTGCAGAAAGAACTAGTCTTTTTTGCTTTGGTTTAAAAAAAAATTTTTTTTTTAACACATACACACACAAACCCCACACACAAAACCAAAATCCCTAAGAACCCTCACTCAAAAAGCAAAAATGCATTACAAGGAGATGAATGCATTACACAGAATGAAAGCTCCCAGGACAGTGAAAAGCAGAAAGTGATCGAGGCCAGGACCACAAAGTCTGCAGGCAGCCGTACAAGCTGAGGCCTGGCCACACACCACCCCAGACACCTGTCTGCTTGCTGGCCCCAGCTGCCTGGGAGCAGCAAGAGTGAGTCCCATGTTAGGATCAAGGCCAAGGGCAGAAGCACCCCAGGGTTCAGCCAGGCCCTTCTGAAGATCCCTTCAACAGGGACCCTTGGTCCTAACGAGATGTCTCTGGCCCACCGGGTTCTGCCAGCCCTAAGCACAGTGCTCACCTGGTGGGAACCAGCAGCCACAGGCCCATTCATCTGCTCATAGAATTTCCTCTCCGCATCGTCATATTTGAACTTGTCAAACCAGATCTTCTCGTGCACTAGAAAGTTTGTAGCCATTTTTCTGCTGAGATGGGAAAAAGGGGCCAGGTAAGTGGCTAGAAAAAGTTGCAGTCAACCTCTGGCTTCCCCTTCCCCACAGGCACCAGGTCTATCCTGCCTGAGTATCCTGGACCAGTCGGAATTAACAAACAGGAGTGCCGTGAAGGCTTTGGCATGCTGGGCTAGCTCACAGTCCTGCTTGGCTCACGAAATACCTCTCTGTGGCTAAGACCGGTGTTCAACACCAAGCCCTGTCCACAGACAGTCAACAGTCCTCCCATCCTCCAAGTGGGTTTCCCCTACCAGGACCTGGGTGAGGGGTATCCCTAGGCCAGTCCTTCAGACTACCAGGCACGCAGGCCCTGACTTCTAACCACACAATCCAACCATAGCCCAAACCAGCAGCAAGACCACAAAAGCAACCGTAAGATCAGCAGCCAGCCGCCTACCCACCGTTCAGCCAAATGGGTTTGTAACAATGAGACAAGTTCACTGTCACCTAAAGCATGCAACATGTTTGTCTTTTTCAGTATGTAAATACTCTTAGTACATAAGTTTTGATTAAGATGGAAAAAAACCGTCAAGAGTACAATGAAAGCCCTGTTCTAGACCAGGGTCTGGCTCACTAAGCCTATGCAAGTCATGTCCCACCATGGAGGTCCTAAACCTGGAGCAGTATGGGAGCTAGGGGCTGCAAAGTTTCCACAGAGCCCACCGTTCACTAGCCCATCCTTCCTACCAGGTATGACAGACCAACCAATCTCCCTGCCAATTTTCTGTGTAGCAAGTCTCATGCCATCATCAAACAAGTGCCTTCTAACAAGAATAGAGCCCTGACACAGGGGCAGGTAGGTGGCAGACCACTGGGCTCCATTCCCATTCTCCCCTTGCCACTGGTGTTACTTGTGTCTCTTCCATGTCTATCCATCAGACCTATCTGCCTGGGGGCCACCTCCAATGGTCACACATTACGACCCCAAAGCCTTTCCTGGCCTTCAGACTCCACTGTTAGGACTCCATCCACTTGTACTGGAGAAAGACCCCTTGGGGGCTCTGGGCTAAAGGCAGGTTTCTCTCCTCAATGGAGGTAAAAGACAAGCACCCTTCGGAGTCTGTCAATCACGTGCAGCTCTCAGATTTAAGGCCCACCTGGCCTCCAAGAGCACACACTATAGCCTGGGCTGTGGGTGTCAACACCTGTCAGGTGCCAGAGACCCAGCTACAAGGTTTCCCACCCACCCTGCCAACAATCTGTCTTCTGGGCTCCGTGATAGGGGGCTTTGCCTCATGTAGACCCCTTCCCCAAACAACACCAGCAAGTCAGACCTCTGTAACCCTCAAGGGCAGAGCACTATAGGTGCCCACCCCACCCTACATTCAAACTGGTCAGGTCCACAGGGGGCACGAGGGACACCAGCCTAGAGACAGCTGTCCCTAGTATGCTCATAGCCCAGGTCAGTCCCGACAACTGTAGCCATATTTCTCCTACTTGGGTCTCAGGCTGGACATGGATGGGCCAGAACGGGGCGTGGGTCGGTGAGCCAGGGAGGCAGCTTCTAGGCGCCAGGCTATGCGCAAGGCCTCAGCAGCATGGTGGCGGCACTCAGCACTGTCGTAGGTAGGCTTGCTGAGCCAGGGGGCCTCTGCGTCCTTGTGAAGGAAGTACCAGTAGGGCAGAGAGGAGGGGGCCTCTCCATCAGCCCGTTTCGACCCAGCTCGCTTGTTTCCTACTGCATTGCGACTCCGACGGTCTCTGCGGCCCCTCCGGGCACCCTCTGCCTGACTGGCTCGTTCTTGCAGGCGTACTTTCCCTGGGGGGTGGCCATCAAATAGGGCCTCATAGAAGCCCCTTTCAGCTGCATCATATCGGGGCTTCTCCAGCCACACCTCCCGCACCAGTGCTTGCAGGCTGCCCAGAGGAGGCTGGCCATTAGCTGGTGGGCAAGGCTGGCAGGCCAGAGCCAGGTCAGGAGAAGCAGCCTGCTGGCCTGTGTCAGGAGTCCCCTGCCTGCGGCTCCCCTCTACCGCCAGCAGCAAGGCCTGAGACCACTCCACAAAAGCCCGCTCAGCCTGATCAAAGCAAGACTTGTTGACCCAGATCCCCCAGGTCACGTGGTGGCAGGCCACATGGCTTCCATGCGTACAGGGGGCTCTAGGGACCATAGCAGGCGGCTGGGCTGCCTGGGCGGCCACATCTGCCAGCCTCTGGCGGTAGGAGCTTTCTGCCTGGTCGAAGAGGGGCTTGTCCAGCCATACGTGGTCAGCTGAGAGGCCCACGAGGGCCAGGTCTGACTGGCCAAGCCAACTCTTGGGGGAGCGCTTCCTCTTTTTCTGTAGGGGCTTCTTGCACTCGTGGCTCTTTCTAGGATCACTCCTGCTGTCGGTGGCGGGGGGATCTGCCTCGTCGGGGTCCTCTGTGTCCTCCTGGCTGGGCCCGTTCACAGCTGGCACCTTGGCCAGGAGCTGCTGGACTGAGGCGGCGGCTCGCGTGGCCTCATGCTCATGGAAGCGCCGTTCTGCATCCTCATACTTGTGCTTGTCCTCCCAGACGGTCTCCAGCGCACAAGAGGCCTTCCCACTCCTCATCTTCGGGCGCAGCGTTAAAAAGCAAGCACAAGAAGGGCAGTTGCAACACGGCAGAGGCACCTGCCTCCCTCACCCTCCGCAGTCTGGTAGGTAAGGGTGGGCAGGGAGGCCTGGGCAAATGAGAGGGCAAGCCACCGAAAGGGGCTTGACCAGATGACATGCAAGGGCACAGACGTCAAATCCATACCAGGAGCATTGGTAAATACAAAATAGCATACATATATAGGCATACACCCACGTCTTATTGCATTTGTTGCCTTTGCTAACCCACAGCTTGAGAAAAGGATCTAAACAACACATCCAAACTCGGCAGAACCTTTTCTCAAGGGGTCCCCAGATAGGGTGCCAAACAAAACAAATGGCTGTACTCATTTACAGTAGGCTTTAATAAAAACAATCAGGAGGCTCTCTCTTTTTTTAAGTGTAAACACATCCCATGAGATGTATAGTAAATTACTCATGGCTTACTGAAATCAAGCTTAAGACTGGCTGTGCTTTTGTATATGCTGAGCCTGACACCTAGTGGTGGCTGATGTTTCCAGTTCACTGACAGGGACTTGTCAAGGTGGATGGAGCCCAGCAAGTAGCCCATCACTGAAAGTCACCTAAACCTACCCTGGCCACACAATAACCCTGTCCAGACTCATGGGCCTTTCCGGAGCAGGGGCAAGAGTCTTGGGAAAGGGAGAGTGTCTCTGTGAGCCTGACTGACCTCACAGGGATGGGTCAGGGATTGACTGCCCACCAACAGGGATCCTTAATCATCTGAACCGAAGGGTCATCATGGGGCCTTCTGAGTTTCAGGATACCATATCCCACTGGCTACTGTAATCAGTAGACAGGACTCAGGGGCCTCAGCAGGGTTTGGTTCTGAAGCGCACGAAGCACACAGCAACAGCCATAAGGGAGGTCTTGCGTCCACTACTCCTGAAGCTGAATGTGGCACTATGGAAAAGACAGGCTCCAGGCTCTACCAGCCAGCCCAGAAGGCCACAGGTAAATAAATACTCCTAGTGCTGCTTTGCCCTAGAAGGGTAGCCATTCTAAGAATTTGTAGTCTGGACTCAACTAGCAAAATTCGCGGACTGGAGTACAGATGCCGCTAACATGCTGCTGTGGGTCTGTATGACACCCTGATCGTCTGGCAGGCTCTTGAGCAGTAGAAGGGAACCCTTCGGCTGGACAGCAAACCTTCCTATCATCGGCTAGGTCCTTTTCCTAATACACCTGACGAAACACTTGACTGGAAGAGTGTTTAGCTATACAAATCTCACCCATGCTCAGATCCTCAGAAGACTCAAATTGTCACGTTCTGGAGCCTACCTCTAAGTCAGAGTTATCGTTCTTTAATACAGTCCACCCAAGCTCTCTTCACTGTGAGGAGCCAGGACCAGGAGCCACAGAGACCCAGTGTAGAGAGGTCTCCACACCACCCCCTCACTTACCAAGGCCAAGTGGCAGGGGCAGGGACAGGGACTGAGCAGGATCCCAGGAGGCACAGCATTGTGACATCACCCACTGTCACTACGGGGGCAGTGCATGTCATCACAGCAGGACCTGACTGACTCCTGGTTTCCAGTCTCCCAGGCTGCGCTGCTCTGCTCTCATGGAACGCTACAGGTCTAGGTGGACCCTCCATTCCCTTTGGCAACGCCCACTAAACTGGCTCTCTACCAAACTTAGACTTGTTTGGAACCCTCCTGAAGGCAACAGATGTAGCTACTTCCAAGGGACAGGGTAACTAAGACTGGATACTTCCTTAGGCCACCACTTCTCCATAGGGCAGAGGGCTGTATGCTGACTTGCTTGGTGCCAGGGCCACATGGGTACCTACTTGCTACTAGAACAGGTAATCACACCACTGCCCTGTCCTAGAAAGCTCAACTCTGCCTAGGTGTGCGTCCCTCGGGCAAGGTAATGGCTGGGGGTTCCTTGGCTCAGGTGAAGGGAGGAGACACAGGGCACTTCGCAGGTGTACTTACTTTTGCTTTGGCCTCCTAGGACAGCATGAAGGAAAAGCAGCAAGGTTAGAGCAGTGGGAAAGGCCACCCATGCCAGTCAGCAGCTTGGGCAGCCTGGGTGGCCTTTTAGAAGCTGCTTGTCAAGGTGGCATGGCAACAGAGGATAAAATGAGACACACCATCTAATCCCAGGTGGCTACCTGGTCCTCATAATTTAGAGGTAGCACTTTCCCCTTAGCCCCTGATATGTAGCTCTTGGGTTCCTAATAACTAGGAGACAAGCAAAAAACCACCATGGAAGCTACCTGCTCCCACCCTGTCCTTTCCTGTGTCTACAGCCTGCAATAAGGCAAGCTAGCACCTACAGATGCTCCCTTAGCTGGGGAAGAAGGCTCCCCTTCACTAGCAAGGACACTCCCCCACTGCCCTATCTCCAAGGGACCAAGTGGTCCAGACAGCTCTAAGCTGTGGGCTCAGCTGCCACCAAGGCCCAGCGACCATGCTGATACTGGGTCTCTTATCTCTGGGTTGGGGGAATAGAGACCAAACAGGTAGGGATGCCAACCCAAGAGAGCACAAGTAGCAAAGGCTCCCAAAGGACACGGTCTTCCCCATCCTACTTTCCCCACAGGCGCACAACAGGCTAGAGGACTTTAGCCAGTCTGCACCCACACTGGGTATACCTGAACTCCACTGCTTCCCTGGAGGATACACACATGCAAACCTGCAGCTGTCCAGAAAAAACAGCCTGGGAACATGCAGCCGTGAATTTCTCAAACCCCCACAGGTTCAAGTCTGTCAATACCCGTGTCTCTACAACAGGGTCGGCCTTTCTTTCTCCTGAGGTTTTATCTAGGCAATAGCAGAAACATGCTAAAGAGACAGTAATGCCGGAAAGAAAGCCAACTTCCGGAGAAGCAGGCTCAGACATGCCAAAGGACCTAGACAAACACCCTTGCCCTGGCTCCTGGATATAGGCTGGAGTCCAGAAAGCAAGACTGGTCACCAGAGGTAAGTTAAGACCCTTTGTGTGTGGGAGACGAGAATCTCTGAGCTCTGGAGGGCCCTGGATACAGGCACCTCATGTGGTAAGACAAGACCTTATAGGTCCTAAGTACCAGGACTCAGACCTAGCCCCATTCACAGGGAACTTGCCAAAAGAGCTAACTGGCCAGCTGTAGCCTCCGAGGGCCAGCCTACATCTGCTCTCCAAAGAAGGACACAAATGTTTAGGACTCTCATAGCTTCTACTAATTTGGACTAATCAGGGCTCCTGCCAGGGACACTTCTGGCTAGGGGACTGGACCCCGAGGAAGATGAGAACAGGCATGTCACAGCTGTGCCCCTCAGCAAACATCTGAAGGGTTCCACGTGCTGGTAAGAATAGAGAAAGTTTCCCTCCGGGCTGGCTTTCTGAGCCCTAAGGTCCACACTTTCTGTCCTCTGGACGTTCTGAAATGGTATGTCACCCCATCAGTCAGATCACTGATGGGCTTCCAATACTCACTGTCCTCGTGAGCACGGTGGGTAGGGAATGTCTGCCAGCAGGTTCAACTCACACCCCTGCACCCCAGTAGCAACACTCCCTTGCTCAGCTAGCCTGAGTCTGTGAACCAGGGCTGCCTATCGGAACTGCTTGAGGCTGGTGTCGCAAGGGGCAGCCGGTAGCACTCGGAATGTCGAGGACTCGAAGCAAAGGCTCTCTCTTTAGTCACAACCAGACACGCAGTGGGGGAGCCACACTGCCGTTTATCTAGGCACAGGGGTGATAATGTCCTGGGTCTTTTCTCCCATGAGAATTCTACATCCCCAAGTTCCCACCCTGCTTCTCTGCTCCGGGATGTCCCAATCCTTTCCAGAAACACTGGCCTGTGCTGTTTGCCTATTTTGAGCCCCAAAGGCTAGTGCCCAGCCTAAGCCCAGGCAGCCTCAAATGCCATGGTTTGTTGGTTCTATTTCTGTTCCAACCTGAGGTACCCTGACCTGACACACAGGTCCTGGGGCTTGTCAGACAGCTCTTGCTCTCTTAGCTCTTCCTTTACACTTGATAACACCTGTGCCAAACCTCATACTTAGGGAATGATCGTGTGACATCTTAGACCCAGAAAGGAAAATGAAGGCTCTGACTGGTGTAACCACCCCAATGTGCTGAGTTAAGTGATATGTGGAGCTGGAGACCAAGGCATGTTCCAGTACCTGGAAATGTCTCCAATCTGCAACAAGTACACACCACTATCTTCTGCCTACAGCCCCCCAAGAGCCACTCTGACCGTCAAACCCTCTCATGCACCCCTGCCTCGTTTGCAGTAAGCCCTGGAGCCTCAGCTATCCAAAAGCTGAGCCTGGAGAACTAGCCCTGTACTAGCTTCCCCCTGAAAGGACAGAAAGCCATGCAGTGCGCATCTCTGGTTAAGAAAGTCTAAGCGGCTCCCTCTGCCAACGCTGCCGATGTTTATGGAGTTCTGCAGTCAAAGTGGAGGCTCATGCTGAACTAGCCACCACAGAGCCTGGGAGGGGACTCCTCATCCCTTTGAGGACTTCTTCCTCTTGACTCTGATGCCCCATGTGATTGGCTCAAGGGGCACCGGGTGGTCCTGTCGCATCCATCTTTTGCTTCATCCATGAGGATCCGCCCGAGGTGAGCCTGAGTTATCATCCCTGAGTGATAGGGCCAATTCAGAAGCATTCCCCCCCCCCCGGGGGGGGCATCTCAACATTAGTTTCATCAAGTTCTTTTGCTGCGAGGTAGCCTTTCACTCTAGAAAACCATGATGCTGGGAGAGAGAGCGCTCATGTATTAAAAAAAGAACAGCCCGTGCCCTTCAACGACCCTTTCCCGAGAAAACTGCCCAGATCATCGTGTTCAAATCAGTAAGGGGCCCCGTTACGTTTGAGCCGACTGGCATCACATGCCTTTTCTCTACCCCTGTGTTCGTGTGCCTCCTAAGTTCCACAAGGCTGCACCCGAATCAAGTTCCCTCTACGCCTTAGAGCTCGGTATGCCCTCGGTGCTTAACCGTAAGGTCCTAGGATCTTGGCAACAGCTGGGGCAGACGAACGCGGGCCCGGTAAGGGTGTCAGTCATGGCCGTGGCAGGCCGTCGCGCGGCCAGCCTGAAGCAGCGCTCAGGAAGCTGGCAACCATGTGGCCACCGGCCCGGCCCCACACAGGACCAGACACCCGCCCGTAGCCCTCACTGATCCACTGGAGCCAACCCGAACGGCCAGGGCCGGGGCACTCCAGCCTCCGCCGCACGTGCGCTCCTTGAGGCGGGGCCCGCGGTACTCACACGCCAGCCAAGGACGCAGCAACCAAAACCTGGAACTGCAAGCTCAGGACTGCAAAGGAAAGGGAGGGCGACCGCGCAGCTCCCGGAAAACGCAGCGGCACAGACCACAAGAGGACCGGCGGGGGACACAACCCTGAGCACGCGCTGCCTCGCCCGCAGAGCATGCACCACAATACATGCAGGAACTATTTTGGCAGAAACGACGGAACAGCTACCTCGGGCGCCGCGCTTCACTCGAGGAGTTATTACAAACAGCAGAGAACCGGACGTCCCAACACGCAGCACCCCTCCAAGGCATGAAGAGTGGGGCCGGCCGGACTAGGGCGGGACGAAACGGATTTGGTGTGCGCACGCGCCGCTGACGCGTCCAGACCGTGCGCAGGCGCCACGAGGCGAGGCGGAGGGGGCGGGACTAGAGCGCCTGTCCCGACAGGGCCGGCGAGACAAAAGGGAGGGACCCGGGCAGCCCCGCCCCCGAGCCCCGCCCCGAGCGGCCCGCGCGGGGTGTCAGGCTGGCTAGCCCGGTGGTCCCTGGCGCTGACGCCATGTACCCCACTAGCCCGCCGGCCGGCCCGGCCCTGCACCCGGTCCCTCATCGTGCTCGTCTTCCTCCGCCCCGGAGCCTTGCTGAGTCGCCGCGATCACCGGCTCCCGGCCAGGGTCCCGTGGAGCGCCCGCCGCCCACAGCGCCCGAGCCGCGGCCCCGCGTGGCCGTAAAAATGACTTTCCGCAAGGCCTACTCCATCAAAGACAAGCTGCAAGCCATCGAGCGCGTCAAGGGCGGTGAGCGGCAGGCCAGCGTGTGCCGCGACTTTGGCGTACCGGGCGGCACGCTGCGCGGCTGGCTCAAGGACGAGCCCAAGCTGCGCTGGTTTCTGGATCAGCTTGGTGGAGAGGTGGGCACGCAGCGCAAGAAGATGCGTCTGGCCAACGAGGAGGAGATCGACCGCGCCGTCTATTCGTGGTTCCTCACCTTGCGCCAGCACGGCGTGCCGCTGTCCGGTCCGGTCATCCAAGCGCAGGCTGAGGCCTTTGCTCGCCAGATCTACGGCCCCGAGTGTACCTTCAAGGCTAGCCACGGCTGGTTCTGGCGCTGGCAGAAGCGCCACGGCATCTCCAGCCAGCGCATCTATGGCGAGACCGAGATCCCGGCCGCAGGCCCTGCACCTGTCAAGGAGGAGCCTGCACAGCCACCCGGCGCAGTTTTACCTGACCGTGTGCTGGCCACTCTACCCCACTCCGAGGGCGGCTATGGTGACGAACAGATCTACAACGCCAACGTTACTGGTCTGTACTGGAGGTTACTTCCGGAACAGACCTCAACTCCAGGCGTTCGGGACTCCAGCGGGCCTAGTGGGTGCAGCCGGCGCTGGCCCGGCGACCGAGTGACAGTTCTGTTGGCCGCCAACCTAACGGGCAGCCACAAGTTGAAGCCACTAGTTATCGGACAACTACCAGACCCACCCAGCTTGCGTCACCACAACCAGGACAAGTTTCCGGCCTCCTACCGCTACAGTCCGGATGCCTGGCTCAGTCGGCCTCTTCTTAGGGGCTGGTTCTTTGAGGAATTCGTCCCTGGCGTCAAGCGCTACCTGCGCCGAAGCTGTCTGCAACAGAAGGCGGTGTTGCTAGTGGCCCATCCACCCTGTCCAAGCTGGGCCACTAGGGTGCCCGCCCTGGAAGAGAGTGAGGACACTCCTAGGCAGTGCCAGCCTGAACTCCTTGGGTCCCCAGAGGAGCTGCAGACACCTGATGGTGCAGTTCGTGTGCTTTTCTTGTCCAAGGGCAACAGCCGAGCGCACATCCCTGCGCCGCTGGAGCATGGTGTGGTGGCAGCCTTCAAACATTTGTACAAACGAGAGCTGCTGAGGCTTGCTGTGTCTTGTGCCAGTGGCTCCCCACTAGACTTCATGAGAAGCTTCATGCTCAAGGACATGCTATACCTGGCTGGCCTCTCATGGGACCTGGTCCAGGCAGGCAGCATAGAGCGCTGCTGGCTGCTGGGTCTTAGGGCAGCCTTTGAGCCCGGGCAGCAGCCAGCCCACCAGGTAGAGGAGGCTGCCGAACGCAGCAGGGTGCTCAGTGACCTCACACATCTAGCAGCTCTGGCTTACAAGCGCCTGGCACCTGAAGAGGTGGCAGAGTGGCTGCACCTGGATGATGATGGAGGGCTCCCTGAGGGCTGCAGAGAGGAGGTGGTTCCTGCAGCCCCTCCATCCCCAGCCAGCCTGCCCTCTAGCATGGGGGCTGGAGAGGAGGAGGAGGAGGCTACTGAGCAAGGAGGAATGTTGGTACCTACTGCTGGGGAAGCTGTTTGGGGTCTAGAGACAGCTCTGAGGTGGCTGGAGAGCCAGGATCCTAGAGAAGTGGGGCCAGTGAGGCTAGTGCAGCTACGTTCCCTCATTACCATGGCACGGAGGCTTGGAGGCATTGGGCCCTCATCCGCAGCTTCTCATGGTGGTGTGTGACCTCCGGGGCCACTGGCCTTTTTCCTGCTGCATTGGGAGAGAGGGGGCATACACAGTCTGTCGTCTTCCACCTTTTCTCCCTGATATAGTCCACTGTAGAGGTCCAGGGGTGCACACCCAACACAGCGTGGAGGAGTTCCATTGGTAAAGGATGCCTGTCCTGTAATCCACAGCATCTTGGGGAAATAGTTTAAAGGAGCAGATGCTCTTTGCTGAGTAGGCACATGTGGGCCCATAAGCACAACACTTACTGGAGATCAGTTGACTGTACCTCCGTTCTGGCCCCTATGGGGCTCACCCCTACCCCTGCCCCCACGTGCACTGGATGAGGCTGCTGCTTCTGTTTCACCGGCCTCCCCGGTGCTGCCTGGCCTCATCTCAGTGGGAAAGCACTTGGTTTTGTTTTAAAAACAAGCAAAAACACATTAAACCTGTTTTAAAAGATGCTCTTCATAGGGAACCATGAGTGCCGGAAGAGTGAAGTGGTCTCTGGGCTCTCTTACCCTTGCTCTGATAACTGAAGGCCCTTGTGGTGCTGGATCCGAGCTCAGGCTAGGCCCCAGTTCCTTGACCTGGGGTGGTGTACTCACAGAGAGTGGGATGCAGGGAAATGGAAGCCCAGTGCTTGGTGAGGTTTTGGATGCAGCAAAGTATAGTTGATTCTGTTCTGCTTGGATTTTTAGTCCTTCAGAATACTCCATTCTGATTAGATCTTCCACTCCTGATGTTGGCAAGTGTTTGGATTTGGACCCAGGTGGCTTGACCAATGGCAGGACAAACTGCCAACCACTTTGTCTAGCTCTAGGGCTGCCTGATCTACCTGGAAACGGGTGACAGCCTTTGCAACCATCTGAGAACATGACAGTGCCTTTGAGTCAACCTCTGTACACCCATGGGCTCTTCCTGCACTAGCCCCGACCCTAGACTCATCCACCTCCTGGCATTGCCAAGAGTGTGGCTGGGAAACTATTGCTGGATGGCCCAGGTTAGAGAAAAGGCTCTAAGAATATCTAGATTTTGAATCACTCTGGTGCTGTGTCCAACTGCAGATTCAGATTGCTCCAGGTGGTCTAGAGCTGAGGCACCTGTGTCTTAGGGAGGGCCAAATATAGCCTTTGCAGAAATACTGTCCTGAGCCCCTGTCCTAGTACTGGCCCCTTATCTTCACCTCTTCCCTCATAGTCTGAGCCTTGAAAACACGATGTGGGGAAGGGCAAAGGATGCAAGAGCTTGGCAATGGATGGAGCCGTGGATGAGGTATCCAAAAGTGATCTGCATGTAAGTCCAAGAATACAGCTCCTTGGAACCACACTACACCCCAGTCAAAAATCTACGTAAATATTAAGAGTTGAGGGAACACATGGAACAAGAGAACGGAGGCTCAGGTAGCAATCTCTATCTGTACACACTGGAGCCCATCTGGTCTCCTATGTACCTGGCCTCAAGCCTAAAGACCTAGGAGGACCTTGGGCAGTCGTGGCTGGTAGAGGGTCTCCAACATTAGCAACTTGGGTGGGGTTTCAGAAGTCTAATGTTATACCAGCAGCTTCCATATCACCCAGGTACCCAGGCTAGGAGCTGCCTTCAGGCTTTGACAGACCTGCTTCCAAGTCTGTGGAGAGGTAGACCTGCCTAGGCTTGGATTTACAGCCAGCCTGGGTAGCGTTAGCAGCTGCTCCAGCCTAGGCTACCTGTACTGTTCTATCGGAGCGCTTTCCATAGGCTTTTATCTTTGTCCTTTCTATTGTGTTTCCTCCTTTGGCCTGGGCCCAGATAAACTGGGGTTGGCAGGGACTAGAACTCAGGAGTGAGACCTCTCACCAGCCCCTCTAGCTGTCTGAGGACCCAAGATCCCAGAGGTTGCTATGGTCCCATATCGCTGCCCTATAAACAAGCAGATGTGGGCTGACTGGGTCAGAGCTCCTATCAGGCTTGTGTCTGTACGCTATCATTAACTGAGACACCCAGGAGAAAGTGCAAAGATGTCATCTCAGGCTGGGGATGCTAGGGTGCTTGCTAGGGTGCCTGAGGTGAGGCCCTGGGTTCAAACAACAGCACTATTTTTTAAAAAATGCAAATTTTTAGACTGGAATATGCTGCTGTTCTTTACATGCTATGGACAGAGGTTCTGGTGGCTGGGTCCTAGTTGTGGAGGAGGCTGCTTTGCCCAGGTACCCTTTTGTCCTAGCAGGAAGTCCTATATCTCCGGGACTTGCAGTACTGCATATCTGTTACACAGGGGCCTTAGCCCCACAGGCAGCTGTGTTGAAGATGTGCAGTTACCTCACCGTTCTGTTTTTAGTGTCTGATGGGGCTCCCTAGGGGTTCATGGGCCCCTTAGGAGAGCCTTATACTCAGTGTGCCCATCTGTGTGTCACTGCTGCTCCCTGTGGGCACCGAGTTGCAGTAACTAGTAAGGAGGGTGAAAAGGCAGTTTCTTTCTTCAGCAGCCATTGCCCCCTGCTATGTACCAGGAATCATGCAGGAATCCTGGGCCTCTTGCCCCAGAGTTCTGCCTGTTCCCCACAAAATGTAGCGATCCTTTGGCCTGGGAAGTATAGGCAGCCTTTTCTGCTTAGTGATCCTGCCTTAGATTCATACACAGATTGTTTGGAGAAGGCACCCAGCACAGAAAGATGGGTGAGCGTGGGTTCTGTTGGAGCCACCACCACTGCTTTGGGGGTTGAGGACTTGCAGTGGTCACAGGCAGCCTTGTCCCCAAGGTCCATGTCCTTGGAAAGTGAAAACTACCGAGCTGTAGGTGAAACATGGTAGGAGGGGAGGGGAGCACCTCAAGCTCAAGGCTGGTCCTCTGAGGACTGAGCCCTTTCCACACCTAGGTAGGACGGCCTATGGGAAGCCCAGCTGGAACCCGGTGCAGTCTGGCCTCTTCTAAATGTGCCCACAAGAGCATCTTGACCCCATCAGCTGCCCTCAGTAGGATCTTGGGCTTGTGGGTTTCATTTTATTGTAGAGCCCTTTCTCTGACACTCAACCTTGCTCAAAGCTAAGGTCACCTGGCCAGTTGGTCCTATGTCACTTGGTGAGCCGGTCTGATGGCACTTGTGTAATAAAGGTGAAACAGGTCAACTTCATCAGCCACCCTGATTTAGTCTTATTTTTGTGACTGGATCTAATGCTTGGATTTGGAACACTCCATAGCGTGGGGGAGGAGGAGGAGGGCACAAAAGGGACAGTATTGATTACAAAGAATACCATGAACATCTACTAGTTCTTATCTCAGAAAGCTGTGGCTGGATGAGCAGCGTACAGTAGGAAGAGGCCTGGATGATAGTGTCACAGCCGTATGGCCCCAAAGCTGCCTGTCACCTCTGGACATGACTAGACAATAAAGGGGTATGTTCCACTTTCCAGCCCTCATCCCAGAGAGAAACATCTGTTGGTTCACCGTCAGTGATTCTCTTGGCAGGTGGGCTGCCTTATACCAGACCCTGGGACTCCATCCTACCAGGACTTGGCATAGCTTAGAAGCCAGGGAAGTTGATTGTCAGTGTCTACACAACACAGGCAAGTGACCCTGCAGCTGGGATGGGATCCTCTGCTGTCTGTATCGCTTGTCTTCTCGTTATCAGTGGTCAGCTCACGTAGCACTTTGTATAAATACAGCAGCTGGGCTGTTTTTCCGTAAATTCTGACAATGCCAGAATCCAGTCAGGTAGCCCTGGGCTGAGAGGAGCCACCCCCTGGAAATGGGATGAGAGGGGTACACCAAAGGCAAGGGGCTGAGAGGAGGAAGGGCTGCAGTGTTGGAGTAGTGGGACTGGGGAAAGACAGCCTCTTCCTCCGAATACCATTAGGCCTGCTTTATAGATAGGTTTCTGGTGTCACCCCCCTAGCAGATGGCCACTGTGGGAGCTGCCTCAAGCCACACTGATGGATGCTTCCACCAAATCTCAGGAGGCTGCTGGGTAAACGTGAGGGAGTTGGCATCTTAGGGTCAGAGTGACCAGGAGAGTTTTGGTGGAGAGGGTACCTGTGGTGGGGGCCAGAGCCATACCAGGTACCCCCTGTGCAGTAGCCTCAGAGCCCTGGTCCTCCATCCCACAGCCTCACTTTTCCCTAAGTGCTGGTTTTCCTGACCTGCTGGTTTAGGAATGGATTTACTGAAGAGTCACATGCTACCAGGGTAGTCCCTGTAGTTGTAGTACCAGACTAAGCTCTGCCTGCCCTAGAACCAGCTTAGGTCCAGCTGGAAGCAGGGGTCTCGTCTTCCAAAGCTGGCTAGGACCCATCTTTGAAACCTCAGACAGCTTTCCCACTTGACTGGTGCAACCCGAACACAGGATAAGCTGGACAGTATAGTTCTGCAGCATGAGACCCCTTGGAGGAGCTCCTCCTCAACTACGGAAGGGCATGCCACCTGCCGACTGCTCAGAGAAGGGGAGTTCTTCAGCTTCTACTGGGGACTCTTTCCTCCTCTGGGCCAAGAATCTGGCTTCAAGGAGAGGGAGAGAGCAAGTGTCATCTATTCCTGTGACATTGCCACCCCTATCCTCCACTAGTTTGACCTCTGGCTTTTGAGCAGTCCACGGAAATGCATAGAAGGGAAAGGGCTCTAGACCAGCTGCAGCAGCTCTTGTTGCTAGCAGCTCTGTCATAGATTCCAATACCCATCCCATGCCCCCCATAATAAAAGCTTTCAGGCCCCTGAGAACCAACATTGCCTATTAAGTCTCTCTAAAAGTAGGATTATTGCTGTTCTGGGAGGGGGTGGCAGCGAAGCAGCCTGCAGAGATGGACACTTTTTCCAAGGTAGAGGAAGTGGAAATATCCATTTATGTGGTGGATAGAGAACCGTTGTCCTTAGAGGTGGGGACCAGGGGAAGATAGAGGGAACCTGGGCAAGCAAGGAGGCTGGTACCCAGTGTTGAAGATACTCTCCCTGAGGAAAAATATTTATCCCCTCCTTATAGAGTACCAAGGACAACCCAAAGCACAATTCCATCAAAGTTCAACTTGGGGCACTAATGAGTTTATTGGACTTAGAGAGCATGGATGGGGTGCTGCTTACAGGAGTGTGGGTGACAAAGCAACCACACCACCAAAACATCTCATGCCAGCACGGATGAGGATGATCCCATATCTGTAAAGATGGAAACCTCTCTCATTTTAGTCCACCTTCCACAGGTTGCATAATCTACCCCCTGAGACCATGAGGCCATGTACAATTAGGACACAATTACAATTGGCTGACAGGTGCAGGAGAGAGGAGCTGGAATCACAGTTGGAGGTCGAATGACCCTCCGCACCTCCTGCTTCCTTGACGGAATGTCACAGGCAACAGACCTGATCTTGAGGGTCTTTAACAAGTAGTCACAGCTTCTCTGATGAAGATGATGGCCGTGGGGCTGTTCTCGCCACTCAGAGGCCGAAGCTGGGCCAGGAACCTGTAGTCTCACCTGGAGCCTGGCTTACTTCTTGCTGAGCTCCTTAGCTCGACAGGTAGCTGCTTCCACCGCGCTCATGGCAGCTGCTCGCAGGCCGCCCTTCTCTAGGGCATGAAGCCCATGGATGGTGGTTCCAGCTGGTGTGAGCACATCCGTCCGAAGCTGGGCTGGATGCTTCCCTTCCTGCTGCAGCATCTTGGCTGTCCCCTGGGGAGAAGAGTTAAGGGAGAGTTGGGGTGGGCAGCTACACGTTTCCCCCGCCTGTCTGAACTTTGCAGGTGTGTCTGCCTGTTTGCTGGAGACAGCACACATTCCTGAGCACAATCTTCCCAGCGTTCTCCCGAGGAACCCTTCACTCACCAGCAGGGTCTGGGCAGCAATGCGGTGGGCCAGGCCACTGGGCATGCCCATCTTGATGGCACCTTCAGCTAGGGCCTCCGAGAATGTGCACACCTGTAGCAATAGCATTGGGAATGGGAAGGGGGAATGTCAAGGTGGACATTCTGCTAGGCACAGCTCCCGGCTAGAGAATACTCTAAAGGCAGTTCTCAACCTGTGGGTCACGACCCCTTTGGGAATTGAACAACCCTCTTCATAGGGGTCACCTAAGACCATCAGAAAACACAGATATTGCTGGGTAGTGGTAATGCAGACCTTTAATCCCAGCACTCAGGAGGCAGAAGCAGGAGGATCTCTGTGAGTTCGAGGCCAGCCTGGTCTACAAGAGCTAGTTCCAGGATAG
>NC_022017.1:10622345-10637981 GCF_000317375.1 Microtus ochrogaster
TAGCATTAGGAAGGTTGAGAACCACTGGCTCAGAACCATGAGAAAGAAGGCCCTGAATGTGGTCACAGATACCTAAAGCTCTAAGGCCTAAACCCAGAGTTTGGTAAAGTGGCCAGCCTCGATGGTCCAACAAAGCACGATGTTCTGAGACAGCAGAGCTCACTGGTGGCTCATGGACCACTTGAGGCCCCAAGGCTTGACTCTGAGACCTTGAGAGCAGGGCCTTTGAGGGTAGGGGGAAGACGTACTCACAAAGGCCACACCACTGCCACTGAGGCCGGTATGGATATCTACGTAGGACTCAGGAACCTCTATGCACTGCCCGCAGGCCTCCAGCAAGTTCTGTAGGAGCTTAGCGTCGTCATTCCTGGCATGGTGGCCCCGGGCCATCACCATCGCCCCCTCCTGGACTAGGCAAGGTAGATTGGGAGAGACTCGCAACACTCGTGTTTTCGGGGGCAGCAGCTGGACAAAAGAGAGCTTAGTGTCAGGTATCCTGAGACCGGGCTTGCTAGGCAAACACCTCAACTAAATGCAGTCTCTAGACACCACTCCCCAGGCACAGTGGCAGAACACAGCCCCAGCCACCTAATCCTGGTGGGCCAACTGACGACCTCTGGAGGTGGTCTGGGATGCTATCTGCCTCCCACACACGGCCGGCAGAGCCTATTTCATACTCAGACTACTCACCTCCTCCAGCGAGCTCAGAGGGATCCCAGCAGCCACAGAGACCACGATGTGCTCACTGGTAACGACGGAGGCCACCTCTGCCAGAACATCTGGCAGAACCTGAGGCTTGGTGGCAAAGATGATAAGTGAACAGCTCTGCAGCACTTCCTGGTTGGAGTGAGTGGTCTGGCAACCCAGAGCCTGCACAGACACCAACGCCAGGAATGAGGCTGTGTAAGGAGAGATCCTACCCACCTGTGTGCCCTCCATCATCCTACATCCCATGGTTCCCTCAGGCCTCTGTCGTTACAAATGTCTATACCAGTCATCCTCTCAAATGCCTAAGAAAAACTCAATGGCCCTGAGCCTCACAGAGTCCAAGATTTACCTTCTGGAACATTCCCTCCTAAAATTTATTTTTATTTTATTGGTGTTTTGCCTGTATGCCTGTTTATGGGAGGGTGCTGGATCCTGGAGTTACAGACAGTTGTGAGCTGCCATGTAGGTGATGGGAGTTAAACCTGGGTCCCCTGGAAGAGCAATCAGTGCTCTTAACCACCGAGCTATCTCTGCAGCCCTGGAACCTTCCCTCCTAATTAGTGTCCACAACTACCCCACACAGGAACACAATCTGCTCTAGTCTTCCAGAAGTTTTTCCTGGCCTTTGGCCTCTCCTTCTCCAGGACAAATCAAGCCATCTCAAACCTTCAGCCATACCTGGCCCTGAAAATGCTTCAGAAGGACAAGCCCCTAAGTCTCACTCACCCTGAAGTGGCAGAGGTTCTTGTCTGTTGGTGCACTGGCCAGCACTTGCTTCGCTTCCACTTTGCCTGGATAGAAAGCCAAAAGCTGGTGAGGGCTGGGAAGATAGGAAAGAGCTTGCCTAGGCCATTGTTAGCCGGAGGCTCCTTAG
This sequence comes from Microtus ochrogaster, assembly GCF_000317375.1. Taxonomy (NCBI): domain Eukaryota; kingdom Metazoa; phylum Chordata; class Mammalia; order Rodentia; family Cricetidae; genus Microtus; species Microtus ochrogaster. Next base: position 10,623,928 of record NC_022017.1, read on the forward strand.
GATCACAGCAGGGATGCTTGTCTTTGCTGCTGGGCAATCAAGTGAATTGTATTTGAATGCCATTACCAACACAGCTGTTGGATACTGGGGCCAGGAACCTGCCTGATCCTGAACAGACACAAAGCCCATGGGTCCCTGCTTTCAGGGAAGGGGCAGCTGACTGGTGCACTTAGGTCTGTTGGTCAAATGCAAAATCTTTGCAGGAACACCAGGCCTGGAGCAGCAGCCTGCATAGGGACATAGCTAGTAAAGGGTCTGGAGAGACAGCTCAGCAGTTGAGAATACTTGCGGCTCTTGAAGATGACCTGGGATAGTTTCCCAGGACCCATATGGCGATGACAATCATCCATAACTCCACCTCCAGTGGAGCCAGTGCCCTCCTCTGGCCTCCACAGGCACCAAGCACACACACACACACACACACACACACACACACACACACAGTGCACAAAATACACATATAAAATAATCTTTTTAAAAAATTAGCTTATCTGATAAAGACCTGACAGGGGAGAAGCTCCCTTGCAACAGGGCAAGTGTGCTGGGATGTTTTGGGGAGACTAAATGCCTGTTTGGTGGAAATCATGTTTTTGGAGGGTGTAGAAGTAGGAAGACTGGGCCAGGTGGAAGCGTACCCCACAACCTGAACACAGAGGCTGCTAATCATATCAGTGACAGGAAAGCACCAAGAGGCAGGTGAACTGCCAGGTTTTACATGTATACACCGTGAGACTTGTAGGAAGCCACTCTCTAATGATCATGCCGCTCTGGACTTTGAAGTACAACCGAAAGCAGGGAGCCAAAGGTCACCAACTTCCTCTACCTGCAATCTGTACGTAGTCTTCTAAACACCGTACAGTAGTCAGGCCAGTATTGACAGCCCCTGCTATGTACCAGCAGTCCTCAGCCTCAAAGAGTTTGCCTCCCTTCTCAACCCACCCTCAAGCACGCTGCAGACACCTGGTACGGGTGGAGACACTGTGACCTTGACATTCAAGGTATTGTGGGCTCTAGAGAAGACATCCCAGGGGTGGCAGACACTCTCCAGTCCACAGAGCCAATCCTCTTCCTCCCACACAGCTGCCCACCTCTGAAAGTGGAGTTGATGCGTGAACAGAAAACAGAGTAAGAGACAGGAGGAGGAGGCCAGGAAGTTGGACACTCAACTTGGCATTAAGCCAGTCCAATCTAAGACAAAATTGGTTCGCGCCACATATGGAACTATAAAATCACAGTCACGTTAAGGAAATAAGTCAAAAGTGAGCTCACTAGTGGTGGCTCATGCCTTTAACCTCGGGAAGCAGAGGATCTCTGAGTTTAAGGTCAGCCTGGTCTACCAAGGGAATCCAGGACAGCAAGGGCGACACAGAGAAACCCTGTCTCGAAAAATAAGGGGGGGGGGAGAGAACAAACAAGCAAAACCCCGACAAAGAAGTCACGAATGAAGTTAATGGCAATTTTCTTTAATTCAATACATCTTTAATTCAATACCATCAGCGTTAAATAAAATAAGCTGGGCTATTTTTTTTCTCCGCACCACGCCTGGCTCGCCCATCCACCCACCCTCCTGAGAAAAGGGCTGCCGGCTCACTCAGGGACCCTGGAAACCTTGATGGAAGGCTACCGTAGGGGTCCATCCAAGAACAGGGCGAGTTCACCCCACTAGCCCTTGGGTGAACCATGTGTGCCCCTCCCGCCGAGGCTTAAGGGCTCTTCCCACAGTAAAGCCCCCCAACTAGACATCGCCTCCCCACCTGCTCGTATGAGGCCTTGAGCAATGGCCTCCGCCATGCGGCCTGCGCCCACGAAGCCCACGCGCAGAGATTCAGACCCTGCAGCCGCCATCGTGCTCCGGATGGCCGTCTCAGGTCCCTACGGCAGCGAGCCCCGCCCACTAGAGGCGCTTTGATGGACAGAAGCGACTGGGCGGGTTCCGGGAGGCAAGGGGATGGAGAGGGGCGAGTTCGGGGCGGGGCGGGGCGGGGCGGGGCGGGGCGGGGAGAGGAGGAGCGGGACGCTAACGCCTGCGTTTTGTTGCTTGAGGTGGGATTTCTCAAGCCTGGGTGAAGCAGCAGGCGACTTTGCTGAGGGAAAAGGGAGAAGAACGTGGTAGAGCTAGTCCTAACCAGGATGTCTGATTCGACCTGGAATATCCGAAGCTGGAGTCTCCCAAAAAGCCGTGCAGAGAGATTTGGAGGGAAAGCTCCAACCACCCTAGGATGGGGCTGGGAGTGTACGGTGGTACTTAACGGCTCTTGACTACTTTGTGCGCCTTGGGTACGATCCTTGGTGCCAGTTCTGGTGCTCCAGATTAAAGAAAGCACTAACTAGTCAGTCAACCAGCATACAGTCTTTTTGGGGGGCGGGGGTGGGGGAAAGGGATGGTGTTTCGAGACCAGGTTTCTCTGTGTAACATTCCTGGCACTGTCTTGGAACTCACTCTGCAGACCAGGCTGGTCTCCAACTCAGAGATCCACCTGCCTCTGCCTCCTGAGTGCTGGGACTAAAGGCATGCGTCTTCACTGCGCAGCTGTTTTTAAAAACGTTTTGTTTGCTTTAGTGTTTCACCGGGATAATTACCTGTATTTAATTCCACATACAATTCTTAAAGATTATAGTCATTTAGGTGAAGTGAAAAAGTAAAGAAAGGGCAGGTAAAACAAGCGTATGCACAAAAGGGGAACAAAGGCACAAGACTTTGACCAGATGATCAAGGTCCCAACTCAAACTACTACACTTTATTACTGAAGTAACTTTGAGTCAAAAGTATACACAGACTTCCTACAAACTGGGTAAAGGTAGTTGCTGCTGACTTTTGGGTTTTTGTGCTTTTTCAAGGCAGGGTTACTCTGTGTAGCCCTGGCTGTCTTGGAATTCTCTCTGTAGACCAGGCTGGCCTTGAACTCAGATCCCTCTGCCTTTGCCTCCCCAAGGACTGGAATTAAGTGCATACACCACCACTGCCCAAGTTTTTGTTATTGTTTTTAGTGTATTAAAATTAGGCAAAATAGAACACAGTACTTAGGAGTCCACCACCAAATTTACAAGGGCAATGCTGTTCTTGGACTGTGAGGTCCCACAGTTAAAGTTTGTGTGTCCCCTGCCTGCCACAGCTGGAATGTGATGGATAGTCCTTTCCTTTTGCATGGCATGAGGTGAAGAGCTGTGTTTCCTGATCTTTCCCACGAGTCTGCCTGATGGTGGATGGAAACCTGGAAAGCCAGGAGCTAAAGACTAAAGCTAAACAAAACTTCCCCTTGGTACAAGTTGTCCTAGTAACAGTAGAAAGCAGACTGACACAGGGAACTTAGAATCCTTACTATATACAGGGACAAAAATCTACCATGGAGAGGTGGGGGATAAGGGACATTTATAGGAACAAGATCGTAAGGAATTTTCATATTCTGGGCTGCAACGAACAACACCTGGTTGAGACTTGGCCTGCTGGAAATGCATGCTGCCTAGTCAGTGTGCTCAAGGTATTCTGATTCTTAGGACAGAGTGTGTGCTCCTTGACATGATGCAGTTAGCACAGACTGGTGGGCATTAGACAGGTGTGAGTGTCCCGCAGGTTCTGATCAGCTCAGCTCTTTCTGGGGGCTGGAGGGGTACATCCTTGATGCCCTGGTCCCCCCGCAACCCGGTGGACTCTCATCAGAGGAATAAGTTTAAAAGAAATATGAAGATGGGGGAGGGGGGCAGAGGAGACTAGGAAGGCATGAGTCAGAGGGACACTGGGCAGGACAACATTGGAGAGGCCAGCAGATGCTGCTTTAGAGGGTGAAAGACCAGGCAGGCCGTGGACTGTTCTGCTGGAAGACAAAAGGCCTCAGATGCAGGCTGAGCATCAAGGGTTAGTGAATGAGGAAAACAATTGGGTATCTTTAGCATTTCTGGGAGGTGAGAGGCAGGATGTATAGGGTGGCCTAGGATGAGGAAATCTGAGCAAGCAATGAGACCGCAGCAGGCAGACTGATCACCTGAGGAAAAGGCAGTGGGGTAGAATGGATGTGGTTTCTGAGGGGAGGGACGTGGAGCTGTGAGTTGTCTACACTGGCTGCATCTGGAATTGACTAGAACAAAAGCTCCCTGGCAAGCCTACGCAGGGTTTTCTTAAGGTTTTCTGAAGCAGGAAGACCTGCCCTAAATCAGGGTAGTGCCTTCTGGTGGCAGCCCAGATAACAGGACATGGAAGGAATCTTTTTTGTCTGTGTGTTGATGCCAAGTCCATCTAGGATCCCAATGTACACAGTACACAGAAGACCGGCAACTCTCTGGGAGGCCTCCAGGCCAGGCTGGCGCTGCTGAGGCATCCATCCTGCCTCACTGAACAATCACTGGATTCTTGGCCTCTCCAAGAATCACTGGTAGTCATTGCTGGGCTACCCAGAGCACATCCTGTATCCCAGTCTATAAATCACTGACTATGCATGTATAACAGTTCTACTAGTCCAGCAGCCCATCGTCAGCTTCAGCCATGTGACTGGTGGTCATGAGTCACCACCTGGGACAGTCATAACGTATTACACAGGTGCCCATCATTACTCCTGCCTTCCTGGAACTGCCTCTTGAGCTGCTCTCCCCAGTCTTCAGGGGCAGTGGTAGCTCCATTTCAAGAATGAGAGGAGTTGAGGGCCTGTAGCTTCCGGTCCCAGTCATCACGGACAAGGAAAAACCCTAACTGTCTCAGCCAAGTGGAATCTAGGATGGGAGCCTAGAAATGACCCAGAGCTGCTCCAGGACAGGCTCCAAACCTACAGAGAAACCCTGTCTCGAAAAACAAAAACAAACACAAAACGGAAAATAAAAGCGGGCTGGAGAGATGGCTCAGAGGTTAAGGGCACTGGCCGCACTTACCAAGGTCCTGAGTTCAATTCTCAGGAACCACAGGTGAGGTGGCTCACAACCATCTGTAATGAGATCTGGTGCCCTCTTCTGGCCTGCAGGGACATATGCAGGCAGACCACTGTATACTTGATAAATTTAAAAAAATAAAAGCTACAAAAAACAATCCCAAAGTGACCTGCCTCTACCTGCAGCACCCTTAGAGCCTCCTGTGCTGCCCTAATTGGCTTGGATTTGACCATCTTGACATTGAACATAGGAAAGTCCACGATATCACCACTCAAGTGGCTACAGCTGACTAACAAGCCAGGTCCGGGGTCCTAGTGAAGTGTAAATCATCCATCACCAATCTCCCTGCAGGTCCATCCTTGTGTCCCCTGATGGCCCAAATCTGTCCAAATTGAGATCCACCAAGGTCCTCAAGTCTGAAGCAGAGAGGTCTGTGTGACCACAAGTGGAAGGGCTAAGCATAAGATCTAGACTGTTGGGGGCTGGAGGGATGGCTCAGTGGCTAAGAGCACTGACTGTTCTTCCAGAGGACCGGGGTTCAATTCCCAGCACCCACATGACAGCTCACAACTGTCTGAAGATGCAGTTGCAGGGGATCTGACACTTTCATACCAATGCACATAAAATAAAAAGTTAAATAAACCTTTAAGAAAAAAAAAAAGATTCAGACTGTTAGGAAGGTACCCTGCCCTATACCTGAGTCTGCTGACATCTGACCTACACTGCCTGCTACCTGACACCCACATCTGCACCCTCTGGGTCACATGGGGACTCTTGCCTTGGACCTAGTGGCTCATAGGAGCAAAGTAGCACATGAGAACAGTGGGCCCCAGGACTGGACAAGCTAGGAAGGCTCTCTTGTGAGGAGGGGAAGGCTGGACACAGCTTCTGAGCCCAGGCTTAGGAAAATCCATTTTATTGGTTTCTAGACAAGGGACAGCAGGACCAACCAACATGGATGCAGAGGTTGGGGTGGAAGCAGACAAGCAAAGTGTTGGTCTGGCCTTTCCCCGAGGATGGATAAACACGGACCCTACCGGACAGCTGCATGGAGCCGCCTGGCAGAGGCCAACACGTGGCTTAGGCTGCTGGATGCTAGCCTCAGTTCTCGGCAAGATCTGAGGTGACCACTGACTGGGCATTGCCAGCTGAGCACCTGCTTGTCCCGTGCTTCACTTCCGGGCCTGCTCATAGTTGTCGGTGAACCAGGCACAGGTCTCCTTTACAGCTGCAGAGGCAGACAGATGAGAGGTGGTGACACCACCCGCCCTCCGCACCCTCCCCGGAGGTAGGAGGCTCCACCCACACACCCTAAACTACAGTGCCCAGCTTTGCAGTGGATATGGCCTCTGAGGAGGGCTTGGTAACCAAGCCTGCAGGGCCTCACAAGGAGGCTCACACGGAGGCTGAGCCCACTGCAGGGAACAGGGAGGAAGTTCAGAGCGGGCTGGCAGGCACAGCTTGGGGTAGATAAGGGTTCTGGGAAGGACAGCTCACCTTGCTTGAAAGGTGTGAAACGGAAGTCAGGCAAGTAGGACCGAAGCTTGCCATTGCTGGCTGTCTTCTTATACTGTCCATCTGACTTTGTTGAATCAAACTGGACACCTCCATCAAGGCCATAGCAGAAGAAACTACCTGTTTGCCCTACCCGGAACCTGTGTTTTCCTGGAACAGGTCCAGGACATAGCAGATCCCCTTCTATTGCCAGGGTGAGCACCACCAGAAACAAAATGGTGCCGTGTTGGCCATGATAAGGGGAAGCCACAGTACCCCCCAGTACCCCACCACAGTACCCCACCGTCAGCCCATCCCTGGAGTCAAAGGATACAGTGACTTCCCCACAGAAGTCCATTGCCTCCACTACAGCCTCGGCCGCCTCCTTGATGGACACTTCATCTTCCTCGCCCACTGTGGGGAACCACAGGCCAGCAGTCAGTCAGGCCTCCCTGTCCAGACCCTTAGGAGCATGTCTGCTCCCACTCGTCAGGGTAGACACGGGTCCTGCCCTGCTGGAAAGGACAGCTGCAGAGTGCCCACCTGAGAGGATGATGGGCTCCACCTCACTGTACTCCCGCAGGACCCAGATGAAGAGCCGGGCCAGGTCCTGGAGGTCAGAGACTTAGGTCAAACCCACAAGTGAGTACCAAATGCTCCTAGTGGGGAGGCTGCACTGCTGTTTCTGCTCCTTTGGGGGCACAGCCAGCGTTCACCCTGGATGAAGGCCCCTCACCCAGGCTATACTCTCTCCTACTGAACCCAAGTTGCACCCCTGGAGACTTGGCATTTTTCAAGGACTGTTTCCTATGCCACCACTTCCCGCACAGCCTTCTGGGATGACCATGCTGCCCCTATACATACCAGAGAGTAGATGAACTGCCTCCGTGGCTTCCCCGTCCCCCACACAGTCAAGGCTGAACCATTACCTACAGATGGGGCAGGGGTCAGAGCTCTGCATCCAGAGCCGACAACCCGCCCAACCCACAGCTGAGACCAGGGCCCCTTCAGGCAGGTAACCTGCGCCGGGCGTGTGCTGGACAGCTTCACTCACTCTTGGCCAGGTGCACCTTATGGATGAGGCCAGGCAGCACATGGCCATCTTCGATGTTGAAGTTGTCATGAGGCCCGAAGACATTGGTGGGGATGACAGCGGTGAAGGTACAGCCATGCTGCTGGAAGTAGGCCCTACAAAGACACAGTGTCTCCTGACCTCGTGTCCCCAGCTCCTTCTGCAACTGTATAAATGGGGCAGCGACGCCGCTGCCTCACTAATCCAGGGGTCCATCCTCCCCTCTCCAGGGAGGCCTGGGCAAGACCAAGAAGTAGCACCTGTTCTGCACGTCAATCATCCTCTTGGCGTATGAATACCCAAAATTGCTGCTGTGCGGTGGACCGTTATGGATCTACAAGGAGCAGGAGAAACACTGAGAACCCCACCTGGCTCCGCCCACACCCTCAGGTCCCACCTCAGGAGGCCCTGCCCCTCACCATTGTCTCATCAATAGGATAGGTGGTCTTGTCAGGGAAGATACAGGTGGACAGGCAGGAGACCACCTTGCGAGTGCCCACCTCGAAGGCTGAATGCAGGACATTGTCATTGATGTGCACATTCTTCCTCTGCAGTGGGTAGCACAGGTGGGTTAGATATTGTGGGTTATTAATTTAAGATGTGTTACATTCATTTATGCTGTGGAATATTTGTTTAATGATGCAAAGATGTGTTGCATTCTTTTACATTGCTTATTTATTTGTTTGTTTGTTTGTTTATTTATACAATATTCTGTCTGTGTGTATGCCTGAAGACCAGAAGAGGGCACCAGACCTCATTATAGATGGTTGTGAGCCACCATGTGATTGCTAGGAATTGAACTCAGGACCTTTGGAAGAGCAGGCAATGCTCTTAACCTCTGAGCCATCTCTCCAGCTCCACACTGCATTTTTTTTAACTCTGTAAAGCTGTGTTACTTTGCCTGCCTAAACCACCTGATTGATCTAATAAAGAGCTGAATGGCCAATAGATAGGCAGGAGAGGGATGGGCAGGACTGCCAGGCAGAGAGAATAGAAGGAGAAAATGAGAAGAGGAAAGAAGCAAGAAAAGGAGGAGAGGACACGAGGGGCCAATCACAGAGTAAAAAGGAAAGAAACATATACAGAATAAAGAAACGTAAAAAACTCAGAGGCAAAATATAGTTAAAGAGAAACACAATAATTTAAGTTAGAAAAGCTGGCTAGAAACAAGCCCAGCTAAGTTGGGCATTCATAAGTAAGACTAAGTCTCCGCGTATTTATTTAGGAGCTGGGTGGTGGGCCCCCAAAGAGTTAAAAAACCAACTACAGTTAGGCTGTCCATGAATACTTGTTCCTCCAGGGAGAGACATGGGAACATAGCTTAGCTCAGATATGAGCACTATCTGTGCCTATTTATCTGAAGAGCTTCTGTGTGGTGAGATTTTGTTTGTGCTGTGAGACCAGGCAGTGATGGCTCACACCTTTAATCCCAGTGCTTGGGAATCACACGCTTGTCTCGGGTTCTCTTTCAGATTGGACCAATCTCCTGTAACCTAGGGTGGCCTTGAATTTGCAGAGCTCTGCAGTCTGATCTTCAAGCAAGCTTTAGTTGTTAAAGCACAAACAAACATCATCACACTTCTGGAACAAGGCTAAGTCTCCCAGCACTGACCTTACAAAAGCTGCCATTCTCTAGGGACACGGGAAGATCCTGCCCTCTGCCTGGGTGTGGATGCCAGAATGGCATTTCCAGGGCTACTGAGTGCTGGGCAGTTGGTAGAGATGGGGAAAACTGTACGTGGGGTTCCCACTACAAAGAAGTAGCCCCCAATCCCAACTACAGAGGAGTCATGCCCAGCTCTACGTCTTAATGTCTTGCCTTGCCTCTCTCCAGTTCTCTTCCCTAAACTGTTATGAGGCATACTGGTCTAAGAACAGGAAAGAGGTAGTGACCAAGCAGTTTGTTGAAAACACTGGGATGGGTAAGAACTTTGGGTGACGGGGTCCTTGAGCAAATCTGGTGGGAACCTTTCTATACTGCAGTGTGTAGTCAGGCCAGCCAGGACAAAGTCACTGTCCAGAGGCAGGTGGACCAACTCTTGGGAGCCCAGTTCGCAGAAGCAGAGATCTTATATTTTGCCCTTCTTCCTAAAGCACATCCACTAGATGTGCTAGAGACACTCCAGCATCCAGAAGTGGCTGGTAGATTCAGGGAGCTGAATGACCCAAGCCTGGGAGTTGAAGAATCTGGCAGCTGAGCAGGCTCAGTAAGCAGGAACCTGCCTCCAGTTACACAGTGTGGAATGCTGGCTCTTTCAGCTTCTCAAGCCTGCAGGTCAGCACTTGGCCAAATGACCCCAGGGCTGTGCAAAACCAGTCCTCAAGGACTTCTTGGGACTCTGTGGAAGTTCCAAGGGCCTAAGCTCTGGGCTCCCAAGGCTTACTGTCCCCAGCATCCCAACTTACCCAGAAATCCAAGTTGTATTTGATATTCCGGAAAAGGCCGCCTACCATTGCAGCAAGATGGATGACATGGGTGGGCTGTACCTTCTGGAACAGGGCTCGGGTTTGTGCTGCATCCCTGAGGGAAGCCAGGATGTTAGGGGGCCTGATGAGGCCCAGGGAAATCAGGAATTGGGAACTTGGGCAGTGGGTGGAGAAACTGGATGGGTCTAAGGCTAGAAGGGCAGCCAAAGAGACAAGTAGCCAAGTTCAGGACTGTAGCCAGCATTGGGTGTGGGCACCCGGAACTATAGGAGGATGTTTGCTTAGCATAACCAGCAATTGTAGCCAGATCAGTTACCTGGCAGGGAGGGCACAGACTCAAGGAGGGCTCCTGCTAGGCTCAGGGAGCCTGGAGAAGGGACCAGGAGGAGGGGCTGGGTCTGAATATGGCTCCAACTCACGTCAGATCTGCATCTTTGGAGGAGACAAACACCCATTCCTCGCCAGGTAAGCCGGCCCCATCTGCAACCACCTTCTGGATGGCTTTGCCCACCAGTCCAGAGCCCCCTGTCACGAGGATCCTCATGGATCCCTGGGGCTCACCCATTGTGGCTGCACCTGGAGGGCCAAACGTGAGAGCTAAGGAGGATACAGGATGTGCTGCTCTCCCCACCCCATTCTCATGAGCCAATGGACAACAGGCACAGAGTCAAACTCCCAAGGAGGAGCAACCATGGCCTGCTGGGCACACCCTGCTCCGTTCCCCTAAGAAGTCCTTTGCCCTGGGCACACAGGTTCCTTGCTGGCTGCTATCCAAACCAAAGTAGCTTGGTTCCAACCATGACTCTACTAGGCAGAGGAAAGATACATCTCAACCCTACGACTGAAAGATTAGGGCTGGCAGTTCTGAGCAAAGATCGTAGCGGTTGCTTGTCGCCTTACACTCACCTCTACAGACAGACAAGGGGCAGTACCCGTGCTTGGAGCCCGCCTCCCCCTCCCCCGTACCCACTAGTGCTGAGCTGATAGCCTATGGCCTAGGAAAGCCTAGTTCTTCTAGGACGCTGGAAGGCCTAGGGACGCTGAAAATATGCTCCTGCAGGATGGTTCTGGCCCAGTCGCATGGCTCTACCACCATCCAGATGAACAAGGGCCCAGCCCCTACACCCAGTGGTCCACTACCTCGCAGGCCACCCAGCCCAAGCCCACTAAGACCTCCTATGCTAGACGCACTCTTACAGCCTCAACCAACCAGCCTGTGGGGTCCCTGGCTTGCAGCGCTGCGTCCACCCAGGAGTCTCTCACCTGCTCCAGGTTCAACCAGTCTTAGAGCTGCTTCCGGTGCACAGTTCTCCAGCTACCCGCGGTCCAGGTGGAGGGGGCGAGGCCCTCCCGGGGAATTATGGGAAATGAAGTCTTGGTTATGCACCGGAGCGGCGCGGGTAATTCTGGGAAATGTTCTCTGGGCCTCAGCCTTCTGGGAAACCGAGTTCTGTGGGCGGGGCGTGGGCTCTCTGCTTAGGCCGCCAGAACTGCAAAACTGAAGACCAAACACAATCTGGTGGTTGTACGGATACCGGTCTCGCAACCCAAAAGTGGTCTGGCCAGGAGTATCTTTTTTTTTTTTTTTTTTTTTTTTTTTTTTTTTTTTTTTTTCCGAGACAGAGTTTCTCTGTGTAACAGCCTTAAGTGTCCTGGAACTTGCTCTGCAGACCAGGCTAGCATCGAACTCACTGAGATCCCCCTGTGTATACTGGGATCAAAGACTTGCGCCACCACCGCCTGGCCTCTAGGTGGTCAGTTGTGTGTTTCAGCCAAGAATTCACAGAGGACTTGGGTTCTTTTACCTACGTAGAGTATTTTAAAGCAGTGAATAAAATCCCTTCTGCCGCAGGACTGTGGTAGCGCACGCTTTAATCCCAGCACTCAGGAGGTAGAGGCAGGCGGATCTCTGAGAGTTCCAGGCCAGCCTGGTCTACAGAACAAATTCCAGGATAGCCAAGGCTACTACATAGAGAGATCCTGTCTGGGAAAATCAGAATCAAACAAATAAAAACTCCTACAACCCCGGCACGGGCCCCCTTTGGCATAGTGATTTCACTGGGAGCGACACATCTATCTATCTATCTATCTATCTATCTATCTATCTATCTATCTATCTATCTATCCATCCATCCATCCATGTCTATATCTCTGTATAGGGTATGTATATGTACTACATATATGTATAGTATATGTATGTGTGTGTATATTTACACATAAAATTTATATATGAATATGTATTATAAGTAGTCCTGATTTCCTTGATATCGAGCTGAAGCAAACACAAGTTGCTGTATTCCAATCTTTACTATGATTATTAGCTTTGAGGCTACAGATCATACATTACACAGTGAATCTATCCATCTACGTGTAGCCTACAGGATGTCTCCAGTGGGTTAAAGAGGTTGCAGCAGAGTTCAAGGAGTTCCAGTGTGGCCAGAGAGATGGAAGCAAACTCCAACAGGAATAGCGAGTGGGTAGGAGTCAGGTCAGTCACTGCTCTGTGAAATTCCCTTCAACTGTGTGAACCAATGAGTTCCCCTGGGGTTACATCACTAAAGAGCCCACCCCAGCATGATGAAGACTTGGGAAAGCTGAAATCCTGGCACTCTCTGCATGATTTGCAGTTAGCTGGGCGGATCTCCCCTCCTCAATTGTCCTTTTTTTTTTTTTTTTTTCAAGACAGGGTTTCTCCATAGCTTTTGGTTCCTCTCCTGGAACTAACTCTTCTAGACCAGGCTGGCCTCGAACTCACAGAGATCCGCCTGCCTCTGCCTCTCGAGTGCTGGGATTAAAGGCGTGCGCCACCACTGCCCGGCTTAGGGACTTCTTGAGACCTGTGAGTTGTCTGCTTCCCAAGTATTAAGGAGCCTCTCTCTAGAGTGAACTGCTTCAACATCTCTTATTTACTGATTGATAATTTAATTGGCACATACAATGTGTTTTCATTTAATTCACATTCATTAGTTTCTTTACCCCCCCCCACTCCCTGTGAGCCCCTTCTTCTGAACGAGCCCCTCCTAATTTTATGTCTTTTTAAATGACTCACTGAATATAACTAGGGTTGTTTTGCATGAACATGGGTGTAGGGTCATTTATTGGAGCATGGGCAACTTCCCACACTGACAGACTTGGAACCCATCTTTTTTTATTTCATTTCAAAGGGATGATGTTCAGGTCTTTCAAAGACCTTGCTGTGTGGAAAAGATTCCTGCAGAGTAGAAGGCCTTACCTAAATTCTCTAGGAATTTAGGGCAGTTTTAGCTGGGGTTATGCTGATCCTGCTGGAGCCTCTGGAGTGTTCCTCTGAGCCTGACTGGCAAGATGTGTTGGGAGTCTCAGCGCTGGTTATCTCTAGAGAAGAGGTCTAGTCCTGGACCCTGTCTAAAATGTCCTTGGGCACAAGCTTAGCACTGTTACCATATTGTTTAATAATGATAAAGCTTTACTGTAATCACTTCCCCTCTTCTTAGAGACAGGATGTCACTATGTAGTTTTGGCTGACCCGGAATTAGCTATGTACACCAGGCTGTCCTTGAACTCACAGAGATCCACCCAAGGCAAGTACCCAGCTACTAACTGTTGTTGGTATTTTTTTTTAACTCTTACTCTGGGGGGTGGGGAGGGCACCAAAGAGTAATCATACAGAGACTTACTCTTTCTTATGAATGTTTAGTCTTAACTTGGCTTATTTCTAGCCATCTTTTCTTATGTTATCCCATATATCTTTTGCCTCTGGGCTTTTACCTTTTTATATACCTTTACTTCTTACTCCATGACTTGCTGTGTAGTTGGATGGCAGGCCCCTGGTTAGAGTCCTCTTCTCCTCCCTTTCTTGGTCCTCCTTTTTTTTTTTCCTGCCTTTTTAAGACAAGGTTTCTCTATGTAGCCCTGGTTGTCCTGGAACTCACTTTTTAGACCAGGCTGGCCTGGAACTCACAGTGATCCGCTTGCCTCTGCCTCCCAAGTGCTGAGATTAAAGGCGTGTGCCAACACTGCCTGGTAGGGTCCTCCTTTCTATTCTTCTTCTCTTTCTATTTATTCTCTGCATTCCAGCCCCACCTCTCCTTTCTACTGCCTTCTTATTGGTCATTCAGCTCATCATTAGAACAATCAGGTGGGTTTTTTTAAAATTGTTTATTTTATTGGTGATTTAGCCTGTATGTATATCTGGGTAGTGGTAATGCAGACCTTTAATCCCAGCACC
>NC_022017.1:10638102-10652065 GCF_000317375.1 Microtus ochrogaster
GTTTCCACACCCACATGGCAGCTATATCTAACTCCAGTTCCAGGGGATCTGGTGCCCTCTTCCGGACTCCATGAGCACCAAGCACGCACATGGTGCACATACACACACACACAGGCAAAACACTAACATGCACAATAAAAATAAATAAAATTCTCTGCCTCAATCAGCTTGCATTCTAGGCTCACGCTTAACTTTGCAAGATCGTAAAATAAACTGCCTTAATTTCACTACTCCGAGTCTCCATTGGCTTATTACAAAGTTAAGATCATGTTCTCAGGCACAGCGGCTCAAAGCTGTCTTTCGACCACTCGTGTGCACACACACACACACACACACACACACACAATAATAAAAATAAAGGTGTTTAAAAACCCAAAACCAAAAGCTCCAAACAGAACCAACACCACCAGAACGAACCAACAAGAAACCTTCAGTAAAATTTCTCTACAAGGCCTGCCTTTCCCAGCTCTTCCAGGGATATCTGGCGACATCTACTGCTGGGCATCGACGCTAACCCCATACCCACGTGGGCAAACAAGGCCTCTCACCGCTGCGTCTGCGCACTGGGTCCTCTGCCTGGACGCAGTGGTCTGGGCCGGAAGTCTGGCACGGAGAAGGCTCGGGTCCCCACTTTCATCCTAGAGCGGCTACGGATGTCCTCCGGGCGGGGCGTCGGGTTGCTTCCGGCTGGGGTGTGCAGAGGCGGTGTGGGCTTTGTGGTCGCCCGGGGCTGCGCAGCCGGGTGCGACTCGGCAAGCTTCCGTGCCGTTCTCTCGCCGCCGGGCTCCTGGTGAGTGGGGCGCCGTAGTTGGCGCGAGCGTGCGGGCGGGCTATTGGCCAGCGGGGTTCAGCAATTCGGTTTGGTGTTCCGGGCCTGGCTGCACTTCATTTTTGCAGGTGTCCGCAGCTCCTTGCTTAGTTCGGGCCGAGCCCTGCGGTTTTTCCTCCCCGACCTGGGTGTGATAGATGCTTGGGCTGGTCGCCCTACGACATTGAGGTTCTTAGGGGTTGCACACTCATCCTTGGCGCCCAGAGCTCAGGCCTCTGTTTGGCCGCTTGCAGGCTGCTCAGATGCAACTGAGTGCAGGTGCACGCATCTGCTGTTCTGCTTGGACCCTGCCCCCCTGCCTTTCGTCAGACCTCTCGGTCTCTCCTGGAGGAGATGCAGTGCAGGCACTCCAGTGCTTCGGGGGTTGCAGATAAATGTGCGTGTTGGGCAGAATCAGCTTCTTACGACCTGAAGAAGGATTCCCAGGAGGGGGTCATGTGTCAGCCAAGCTGTCACAGTCAGTGATGACTTAACAGAGTCAACGCCTGTGATATCTCTGTGATGATGCTCTGAACATTTAACCCTCCTTGCATCCTGCCCCACCGTGGTCCAGGAGTCCCCAGGGCCTGAGTAGTACGCTAAAGGTTTCCTGTGGGTTTTAGCAGGAGTATGGCTCTAAATTCCAGCAGTTTGCTGCAGGAGCCGGTACTCACAGTCACCCGGTGCACTCAAGACATCCTTCCCCTGAGACCCATCCCAATGAAAGAGAGAAATAATTGTCTTTTGCTCACGGAGAAATCAGTGCGCCACCCTCCATCCCCCACTCCACGGGGGGTTTCGTTGTTGTTTTAGGTTTTTCGAGACAGAGTTTCTCTGTGTAGCTCTAGCTAGCTGTCTTGGAACTTGCTCTGTAAACCAGGCTGGCTCCACCTGCCTCTGCCTCCCGAGTGCTGGGATTAAAGGAGCGAGCCACCATGCCCAATTTACACACCGACTTTTAAGGCGGTGTCTCACTTCCTTTTTAGCAGACAGCAGACCTTTCGTGGATGCAGCATTGTATCTGTTTCAATACTTCATGGGAGGTACAGGGAAACTTCACAAGCGGGTATATTTGGCTCTGGACACTGCTGGTTCTTTGAGGGTGGAATCCTGGTCCTGGAATAATTTGGGGGGTAGGGGGTGATAGAGAGCAGAGCTGGGAAAAACTCATGATCTGGTCTGGAGTTGGAAAGGATGTCAGAGAAGCAGCAGGCTTGAAGTAATTCAGAGAGCCCTCCTAACTGCTTCTTTGGCTTGTGGAAGGAAGATGGCTGCTGTTAGGCCCCTGGGCTTGTTGGAAAAGAAGCTTGTTTGTGTCAGTGGGAGACCCTGTGTGCAAGTACTAGGGGCAGAAATTGGACGAGGAGCCCTAAGGGGGCAGCCAGCCGCTGGCTCTATTCTTTTCAACCTCCAGTAAGCTGCCTCTGGTAAACTTATAAATGATTCTGAGAACAGAATACAAACCTGCTTTGCCCACATGGCACCCAGCTGACTGTGCAACGGCAGAGGCTTCTAAGGAGGTGGGTGTTGAGGCCCACTTGCCTGGCTATTCCCAAGGCTATGCCAATTTTCCTACTCCTATTTTATTTTATGTGTATGGGTGTTTAGTCTGCACATATTCCTGTCTGTCACGTTTGTGCCTGGTGCTCTCAGAAGCCAGAAGAGGGCATTGGATCCCCCAGAACTGGAGTTACAGAGTTGTGAACTGCTGTGTGGGTTCCGGGAATTAAACCAAGACCTCTGAAAGAGTAGAGGAAGAGACCTGGTCAGTCGTCCTCATCAACTTAGACCGTGAAACCAAATATAAATAGGTTCAGCTGGGCGGTGGTGGCGCACGCCTTTAATCCCAGCACTTGGGAGGCAGAGGCAGGCGGATCTTTGTGAGTTCGAGACCAGCCTGGTCTACAAGAGCTAGTTCCAGGACAGGCTCCAAAGCCACAGAGAAACCCTGCCTCGAAAAAACCAAAAAAAAAAAAACCAAATATAAACAGGTTCAACAGAACCACCATATACGGGCTGCCCACTCAGCTTCAGCATTGCCAGAGCCTAAATTTCATTTTTCCCCCCTCTGGAAGAGTAACGAATGCTCTTAACCGCCAGGCTATCTCTCAAGCCCCCAATTTGCTGATTTTGAGATGAACATTTCTTTAAGAAGATATGTTTTATTCAAGAGATTTCCCTTAAAGCAAGAACTTATAAAAGTCATAAAGAGGCAACATGGTTTTAAGCTATTCTTGTAAACAGAAACAAGCTTGTTTCCAGGTAGCATCGTCATTGTAAGTATGATATCCAGGGCTGAGGGGTAGCTCATTGGTAGGACACTTACTTGCCCAGCATGCGTAATACCCTGAGTTCTACATAATGTATAATATCGTTAGTGCTACAGACAATAGTAAAAGTCTAAAACCAGAAACTACATCTCCATTTTACCCTTTTTTCAAACATTAAGTTTCAACATGCAAATTTCTTCATAGTACTAACCTCGTCCATCTCTAAGCAAAACACCCAGTAAGAGCAACATGTATTTACAAAGAACCAAGTCTCTCAAAGCAGGAAGTGGACTCTGAGTGACAAACCTGAACCTGAGCCTTCGCTCTGCTCCTGACTGGGCTAGTGATCTTGGCTAATCTACGTTCTCTTCTAGTCTTTTCTCCCTGTCACTTGGTGACACACGTGAGATGACGCAGGTCCTTTCTGAGCACCATGGCTGGCTGGGCTGCCTCAGACTTCCTTATGCTGGCTGCCAGTTAGACTCCTGTGCAGCAGGCTGGAAGCACTGCCTTGCTGTAGCTTCGGGGGTTCTGAAGCTTAAAGCTTGCTTGGCCACCCCACACCCCACACCCCCAGACAGCTCGCTCTTTGAAGGAGCGGTGGGAAAGATCTGGCTCAAATGCCTAGTAAGTGACCCAAGTGTTTCTGCTAATTCTACCTACTTGGAGAAGAATGCTGGGGGGAGGGGGTAGGAGAGCCTTGAAGGTTTTTACACAGGAAGTCACCATTCCATTTATGCTTTTAAAGAGTCATCCTGCTGGCTCTTTCAGAAAACAGTGGAGACAGGTTAGACAGTTGTCCCCCTTGCGTGCTAAATAATAGTAGAGAATAGCATTGGAGTTTTGAGATGAGCAGAACGCAATATAATGGTCTGGCCTACAGGTCTGCTGGTGGATTGGATGTGGGGCATTCATAAAAGTAAAGGGAACCAAGGATATGCACAGTTCTGGCCGAACCAATGCAAGCTGATGGAGAAGGGGCAGATTTAACAGAAGCCGGAAGGTTGACACCTGAGGTTTGAAAACCCGAGAAGGCATCAGGTTGAGAACTAGTCATGTCGAAGCTGGAAAAGAGCCCAGCTGCAGGAAGAAAACTGTTTCCAGCCAGAGATACCATCTCTCTGCTAAGGTAGGTCAGCGATGGAGGAGGTCTTGCCTGGATTGTGGCAAGGCTCCATTGTCATCACCGGACACTGGGAGAAGGTAGTTAGTGAATGAGAAAGCTGGTAGAGGCTGCCCCAGGGGCACGGTGACAAGATGACTTCCTGAGTAAGAAGTCATTGAGTGTCTGGTGCCGGCAGAAGCGGAGCTGAGTAAGTGGCCGAAGTTTGTGACACCGTAAACTATTGTGATAACCTGACCCCGGCGTATTTAAGAAAGAAAGGAGATACAAAAATAAACTCAGTGACCTGTGAGTGTCATTATGAAGGAGAGGTGGGGTGGTAGCTGGAGAGGAAATAAAGGCCAGGAAGTTAGGTTGGTATTCTTGTTCTGTGAGACAGGGTATATGTTCCCCCAGAGTAGCAGAGACTAGATGTGTGTGCCGTTTAGTTTTTTAAATGAGATTTTGATAATCTACCTAGAAGATGTCATGGCTCTCTTGTTCCCTACTATATCGGTCCAGGAATTCTGTCCCCAATTAAGTGGATGGAAGAGCTAGCATTGCTGTATGCTGATTGGAATGGCAGGCTAGATGGCGAGAGAAGCTTCTGTGTAAGAGGGAGGGAATGGTGGCTGGGTGAGATGGATGGGAGGAGGTCTAGAGCAAGGGGAGGTGAACCATCTTTCAGGTCAAGTTTAGCTTGATTCTGAGAAGAGGGATGTAAACACAGGCAGGCGGTGGAAGTGGGCGTTCTTGTCTCACTGCCCTTGCTTTCTTACTGAAGCAAGGGCTAAGGGATAGAAAAAATGCTAGACATTTTAAATATTTATTTTATGTGTATGAATGTTTTACCTGTTATGTATATATACCATATGTGGTCCTGATGTCCACAGAGGTCAGAAAACAGCATCAGATCCCCTGGAGCTGAAGTTACAGACAGTTGTGAGCTGCCGTTGTTGTGTGTGCTGGGAACTGAACCTGGGTCCTCTGTAAGAACAGCAAGTACTCTTAACTGCTGAACCATCTTTACAACCCCACTGTCGGCCTTTTGAAAAGAAGAAAAGGATGACCGGGCAGTGGTGCACACCTTTAATCCTGGCACTCGGAAGCAGGTGGATCTCTGTGAGTTCGAGGCCAGCCTGGTCTACAAGAGCTAGTTCCAGGACAGGCTCCAAAACCACAGAGAAACCCTGTCTCGAAAAACCAAAAAAAAAAAGAAAAAAAAAAATAAAAAAGAAGAAGAAGGAAAAGAAAAAAGAAGGAGGAGAAAAAGAGAGTTGGGTGAGCGTAGTCATGGCTGGCAGCCCTCAGGGCGTCAGGGCTGTAGATTAGAGAGCACCTGGTCAGCCAGAGTTCAGACAGATCCAAAACAGGCTGAAGGTGGCCGGAGCTGGGTCTCACACAGGTGACAGGAAGAAAAGGGCAGCTGAGTTCCACGAAGAGGATTTATACCTTTTCTCACTGCGGCTACTTGAGTCTCTTCCTTAAAATGTTGTGCATTGCCAGTACCTTTAATCTCGGCACTGGGGAGGCAGAAGCAGGTGGATCTCTGCGCGTCTGAAGCAAGCTTGGTTCATGTAGGGAGTTCTAGGCCAGCCAGTACCACATAGTGAGACCCTGCCTTTAAAAAAAATGTGTTAATGTTTGGGTGCCATCTGCTCACAGCTCCTATCCTTTAAATCATCTCTGCTACTTACTGTACCTGAAACATTGTGACAGCGAGGTAAGTCTGTTCTCCAGATAAAAGATAAAAAGTACGTACATGTTCGGTACAGATGTAGGGGTTTTGTTGATGTTGTTATTTCTGTTTTTTATTTTTTATCTGAAATGGGCCAACTCTTGGAGACAGAGCCCAATGATTTTTAGGGCTAAGTATATAAACTGTTGAGAATTGTGCCAGCAAGGCCCAGGACAGGGGCCTCTGGAGCCATTCCAGTCATCAGGGGATTCCATTGAGGGGACTGGATTATAAGGCTACCGAAAGGGTGAGAGATTGAAGTACGGAGAGCCCAGCTGGGTTCTGGGCTTCAGTCACTGGAGGGCAGAAATGCCGCATTGCTGCTAGCGCTGAGGCCCTGTGTATTACACACTCACAGCGAGTGCAGTGCTGTGGACCATGGCTGCTCACTGGGTGCAGACAAGACAGATGAGGCTGGAGGGTAGGAGTGATGGATATTATTTGCGTGAGCTTTAGAATTACATGTCTTGATTTTTTTTTTCTTGTTTGTTTGCTCTTCAAGACAGGGTTTCTCAGTAGCTTTGGAGCCTGTTCTGGAACTCACTATGTAGCCCAGGCTGGTCTCAAACTCACAGAGATCCACCAGCCTCTGCCTCCCGAGTGCTGGGATAAAGGTGTGCGCCACCATCACCCGGCTACATGTCTTGATTTTTAAGCCCTGGCTATATCCCCGTCTCTCTGTCTCCCACCCAGGACACAGGTAGAGGGGTGCTGTTTAACTGGCACAGGCCTGTTTGTCCTGGGGTTGGATATATGAGAGGTGGGGCATCAAGAAGCCTTCCCATGTGTACAATGGGTTGGAGCAAGGCGAGAGTTGGAAACAGTGAAGGGCCCGAAGTGTAGGCAGAGGAAAGGCTTCCTCTCTCACTAGCATGGGAGTTTAATTTTAGAGCTTCTGCCTGCTCAGCAGCTTCTTGTTGACAAAAGGGAAAGACATCTTCTTCTCTCATTTCAGATTCTACTGTAGGAGCTGGGGGCAAGAATGTGCTCCTGAAGCCTGAACTTCTGGGGATGAAAAGTCACAGAATATGATGTCTGATAAACTTACAGTGCTGGAGCCTTCCGCCTCAGAGCCCAGGGAGTTTCATGAAGACAGGTTAGCACCGCTGTTGGGGAATCCAGAAAGACAGAACCTCGAGAGTCCCCCCTCTCAGGAGGGGGGCTTCAAACAGATGACAGTGACCCACTGGAAAATCCAAACAGGAGAGACAGCCCAGCTATGCAGTAAGTCAGGAAGAAACCCTGTTCTCAACTCAAACCTTCTGATCCTTCAAAGAGAACTCATAGAAGGGGAGGCCCGCTCATGTGGTGTTGGTGGCAGAAGCTTCCCATTCAATTCAAATGTAGTTCCACATCCGATTTCTCACACGGGGGAGAAGCCTTATCAGTGTGATCACTGTGGGAAAGGCTTCAGTCAAAACTCCCTCCTCACCGAACACCAGAGAGTCCACGCTGGGGACAGGCTGTCTGTGTGCAACGTGTGTGGGAAAGACCTCATTCACTACGCTGACCTAGTTGAGCACCAGCGTGGACACAGCGGCGAGAAGCCGTTCAAGTGTGCACAGTGTGGGAAAGCATTTTGTCACAGTTCAGACCTGCTTCGACACCAGAGAGTCCACACCAGAGAGAGGCCTTTTGAGTGCAAAGAGTGTGGGAAAGGCTTCAGTCAGAGCTCCTTACTCATTCGCCATCAGAGAATTCACACGGGAGAGAGACCCTACGAGTGTAACGAGTGTGGGAAATCTTTCATTCGGAGCTCGAGCCTTATCCGGCACTACCAGATCCACACAGAGGTGAAACAGTATGAATGCAGAGACTGTGGGAAAGCCTTCCGGCACCGTTCGGACCTCATTGAGCACCAGAGAATTCACACTGGAGAGAGACCCTTTGAGTGTCACGAGTGTGGGAAGGCCTTTATTCGCAGCTCAAAGCTCATCCAGCATCAGAGAATCCATACCGGAGAACGGCCTTACGTGTGCAATGAGTGTGGGAAGCGCTTCAGTCAGACTTCCAACTTCACTCAGCACCAGAGGATCCACACCGGGGAAAAACTCTACGAGTGTAACGAATGCGGCAAAGCCTTCTTTCTGAGCTCGTACCTCATACGACACCAGAAAATCCACACCGGCGAGCGGGTGTACGAGTGCAAAGAGTGTGGGAAGGCTTTCCTGCAGAAGGCCCACCTCACTGAGCATCAGAAGATCCACACTGGAGACAGACCCTTTGAGTGCAAAGACTGTGGGAAAGCCTTCATCCAGAGCTCCAAGCTGTTGCTGCATCAGATCGTCCACACTGGGGAGAAGCCCTACGTGTGCAGTTACTGTGGGAAAGGCTTTATACAGAGGTCCAACTTCCTTCAACACCAGAAGACGCACACCAAGGAGAAGCTCCTTCAGTATGGTCAGCATGGAACAGATCTCACCCCACCCCCAGACCTTGTCCACCAGGAGGATCTTTCCCTGAGCGAGACCTCCCTTCATTTGGGAGAGGCGTCTACAGATCAGGGGTGTCATGCAGGTCACTTATGAGACAGTCGCTCTTGGAGTCAGTAAGTGGTGCTTGGAAATGGCATACTTAGTATATATATGGCCTCTAGGATGTGGCTTGTCACATTTCCCAAGTCACAGATAGCCTGCTTGTGGTTAGGTCTGTCGTCTGTCACCAGGTCAGGAAAGCTGAGGTGAAAGACCCCCGGAGTGGGGAGACTCTCACTTAAGTCTCGGGATAACATGACCCCCCAGGAACTCACGAGAGACCATCCTTGCTGCAATCACATGAGGTTTATTGACAGGACAGAAACCAGTGCACTGGGGCTGAAACTCATTTCCCACGCAGGGGTAGAGTTCGACCCCGAGTAGCTGGGAGAAGGGGTATTTAAGGGAAGAAACCATAACCCAATAACCCAAAGGAGATAGGGAGGGCATCATTGGAAAATTCCGAAAATACCAGTGATAATCACAAGGGGGTAACTCCCTGTTTCTCAAGATTATTCTCAAGATTATAATCTAACTTTAAAGTTAGCTAGTTTCTGGACCAGAGTCATTGAACCAGCTAACCTAGATTTTGGTTCTCCTCTCCCTGCTAGATTTTTTTTTTGGCTCTACTTTTTCTGCTAGAGGGGTCTGAATTTATCCGGGTCTTTCAGGGGGACTGGACAGCTGGCTTTGAGCTGAACACTGAGGGAGAGCCTCTAGAGCATTTTCTAGATTTTCGTTAAAGTTATACACTGTCAAGTTAAATCTTTTCAGAGATATGGCTACTTCTCTGAAAGGTTGGAGAAAGGAGTTTTCTCATGCAAAACTGCAAGTTGGTTCTTCCCTATTGTCTGGGACTAAACTCCACGCCACAGGGCCACCACAGGCCCGAGTCCCTGGCCTTTGCTTTCTCAACTGTTTGACTCCTGGTAAAGCTTTTGACTTGTTCCTCCGTCCACATCCTCCAGGCCGCTCCCACTCCTGTCCTCATGGGTCTTCCCCTGTCTCCCAAGTCGCTCCTGATTATTCTGCAAGGCCTCTCTCAGGCACCATGCCCCAGAATGCTTCCTTAGAACCAAGCTGGGTTTGTGGCTTGTGCTTCTGTTGCTCAGTGCTTCCCTCTGCTACTGTACTTGCTTTTAAATACCACAGTTTTGAATTCTTTTTCATTGTGCTGTGTTCCCTGAGAACAGTGATCATGTATCATTGATTCCCATGTCCCTATTGTCTAGCACATGACAATAAACGAAGCAAAAACCCAAGTCTGTGTAATTGGCTTATCCTTTATCTGTCTACTGTCTCGAGACAGGTTCTCACCATGTGGCCCAGACTGGCCTCAGACTCCTCGCCCCCCCCCCAATCTCCTCAGTGTCGGGGTAACAGCTGTGCACTACAACACCTGCTACCATTCTGTATTGCTGTTTTTAAGTTTGGGGATGTTCTTTCTATCATCAGCGTGGAGACAGGAAGTACTGTCTCCCCAAGTCCTGTTGATACTTGCTCTTTAGAGTTGCTGACTATCTCCTGTCTGTGGTTCTTACCCACCAGGTGTGGCATGGCCCTCATTCAGAGCTGCCCATTGTACTTTGAGGGCAATGCCCTTATGTTTGCATCAGTCTTTTTCTATTTTAGCAGCTCCAGGCTCGACTGTCTCTTTCTAACGTCACTTGTTTAGAAATGTTTGAAATTAAGATATTTGAGGGATAGTTTTAGATTCTTGAAAGATGAGAGTAAGAAGGTGCCATGCATCCTATGGGGAGTGTGCTGGTGGAGCCAGACATATCACAGAACAGTGTGCGAAGTGGGCACCAGTCCTCGTGAGAGCTCTGGACCAGGGGCTAAGAGTGGCACTGTAGATCTAGGAAGGCTCCGGAGCAGACTTGATTTTATTTTATTTTTGGTTTTTCGAGACAGGGTTTCTCTGTAGCTTTGGAGCCTGTCCTGGAACTAGCTCTTATAGACTAGGCTGGCCTCGAACTCACAGAGATCTGCCTGCCTCTGCCTCCCAAGTGCTGGGATTAAATGTATTTGCCACCACTGCCCGGCACAGACTTGATGTTTTAACTGGACATCTGCCAGCCTAGGAGCAGAGATTTTGGACGGTGTCTGCACAGACGGGCAGAGCACAGGCCACCCTGCAGCTCAGGGTTCATACACGGTGGATTTCAGCCAGCAAATGTGCCGTTTCTGCCTCTATTCCTTGATAAGACCATCAGTCACAACAATTAGTTTGAGACAATATGAAGATAATTTTTGTCCTAGAGGGGAAATTCTGAGTTTTTAACAAATTCCAGTAGCCCCAGGCACTTCAAGTGGACAGATAATTTAAAAAGGACACGATATTCATTTTTTAGAAAACTCACCGTCACGTGACATAGCGATTAGAGTTTCAATCAGTACAGTATAGTATCGACTTCCTACTGTTCAGGAAGTTCCTCTGCAATACCACAGTCAAGAAAAGTAATATTTCTTTACCTCAAAAAAGTCCCCTTTTACTCTTCTCAGAGTCAATCCAACCCCTACCCTGGTAGCCATTTCCTGTGAGTATAGAATTGCATTGCTTGTCCTAGGACCACCCACACGTGGATTGAGATACGTGCCCTTGTGTCTGACTTTGGTCACTTGGGCATGTGGCCAAAGTGTCTTTAGACTGTGTCATGGAGCTTTGCATTTGGAATTCTTTTTGCCAAGTAGGGCCCCATTGGATGGCTAGGCCAGCATGTGCTCACTGGTCCATTTGCTTATGGAAATTGGGTTTCCAGTGTGGACTCTCAAGAATAAACCACGGTGAACATTTGCGTAAAAGCATTCATTTGCACATGTATATTCAGGCAACTACAACTCTTATAAGTACCTCAGTCTTAGGTGACTGGAACAAAATAATGTCAACTGCATAGCTTATAGACAGTAGGAATGCATTTTGCAAAGTATTGGAGTCTGAGGGACCCAAGGGCTAGTGAGGCATTTGTGGGTGGGTGCCTGCCTAGCACAGCAGAAAGGTGTTAGGGAGATTTCTCAAGCCTCTTCTAAGGGCAGAAGTCCTGATCATGAAGTCCCGGTCACTTACAATCCCGTCACTTCCCAAAGCCCCACCTTTTGATAGCATCGCTTTAGGGATTCGGATTTCAGCGCAGGATGCATATGTTCAGTCTGTGGGAATAAGTACTTTGCTAGCTCTATAAGAAACCGCTGACAGCTCTCAGTGCTGTACTGCCCTGCGTTCCAGCCAGTATGTGAGTGCTCCTACTGCTCCCTGTCCTTGCCAACACTTAGTGTGCTCACTCCATTCCGGATTCTATTTTGTTGGTATTTTGATTTGTTTCGTGTTTTGCAATGGTACTACAATGTGATGTTCCTGTGCCAGCCTTGCAGGTGTCGGGTGTATTGTAGGTGTGGGCTACCATTCCCAACTTGTATAGCTTTAGTTTTACTGTTTGTTTTTTTTGACAGTCTCACTGTGTGACCCTGACCGGCACGGACTTGACATTGTAGCCTAGATTGGACTCGAACCCACTGAGTTTCACCTGCCTCTGCCTTCTGAACGCTGGAATTAAAGGTGGGTGATGCCATGCCTGATCTTTGTATAGCGTTTTTGCAAAGCAGCTTTCTAAGGGGCTGGAGAGGTGCTCAGTGGTTAAGAGCACTGGCTCCTCTTCCAGAGGACCCAGGTTTGATTACCAGCACCTACTTGGTAGCTCACAACTGCCTATAACTTGAGATCCAGGGGACCCATGGACACCAGAAGTGCATGTGGTACCCACATACATGTAGGCAAAACACCCATACACATAGTGAATAAAAATGAAAACAACTTTCTCAAACTGGGCCGGGGGTCTCCCGCCTATAATCTGAATGGCTTGGAGAAAGTCAGTCTTAGGGCAGGGGGGAGTCAGTCTGGGGGGGGCAGTGGCAGCGGTGGGGGGTTGGGGAGTTACACCCCTCCCCCATTCTTACTGTCTCTCTGCTACCTGGCTGCCATGAAGTAAGTGCCTGTTATCAATGATGATGGTTTTGCCTCCCCACAGACCTGAAGCAGTGAAGCAAACTCTAAGGACTAAATAAACCCTTCGAAAGTGAGCACACACAAATCCTCATGTCGACTTCAGATATGTTGCCACAGCATGAAAAACTAACATATTTCAAAAATCCCTATTCATTCCCACACGAGTGTGTGCCTGTTAAAGCATGCCTTTGATCCCAGCACTCAGGAGGCAACGACAGGCGGATCTCTGTGAGTTTGAGGCCAGCCTGCTCTACAGAGTGAGTTCCAGGACAGCCAGAACTATGCTGAGAAACCCTGTCTCCAAAATAAAAACAAAAAACTGAGCTCAAATGGTTCAGATTAACTGCACTGCCTGCTCTGCCAGAAGACCTGGGGTCCGTTTCCCAGCACCCATATAATGGCTCACAGTCATTTGTAACTCGAGTTCTGACAGCCTTTTCTGGCTCCTTAGGCATAAGCCACGCACATGGTACACAGACATACATGCAGGGAAAACACCCATACATATTAAATAAAATTTTAAAATCTTTTTTTTTGGGGGGGCATGGTTTCTCTGTGTATCCCCTGCTGTCCTGGAAGTAGCTCTGTACAGCCCAAGTGCTGGGATTAAAGGTGTACACCACTACCACCTGGCTAAAACCCATCTCTTTGGGGGAAATGACATTTACCCTGAATGGAGTTTCAATGTAATTATGCTTTCTTGTGCACTAGAGATTGTATTACGCCAGAAAACCTCCCCGTCCCGCAGTTGTACTGTGTTTAAAATTTGTTGGGAATAAACTGCCTACATCAGAAGTCTTACTCCAGGTTGATGAGGTCAGTTTTCATGCCCATCCCTTCAGAAGGTTTACTTCTCTTTCTGACACCTGCAGAGACCTCCTCTTTGGCTATTAGTTTATAAAATAATTTGTTAATTTGTTTATAATTTGTTAATTTGTTTAATTAGTTTATAAAATAATTTGTTTCTCTAAATTCTTGATGCCCCCACTTGGGGATCTGTATGACCACCATGAGAGAAATGAGCCAGTCACCTGACAATCTTGAACTGTTATCTTTTTTTTTCCTTTTTAGATTTATTTATTATATACACACATACCAGAAGAGGGCACCAGATCTCACCATAGATAGTTGTGAGCCACCTCGTGGTTACTGGGAATTGAACTCAGGACCTCTGGAAGAGCAGCCAGTGCTCTTAACCTCTGAGCCATCTCTCCAGCTCTCTCTCACCAGCTTTAACAATGGCCAACCACAAGCAAAGAAGGAAACTTAATCTGCTTCCCACCCTCTTGCTCTGAAACCTGTAAAAAGGACGCCACTCTGCCATGTAGGCCTGAATGCTCCTCAGAGCCCCTTGATGCTGCAGTCTGTCTATGTCATTAATATTTTCTTCTAATTTTTTATTGAAAGGATAATCTGTCTCTGTATTCTCATTGAATCGTGAAACTAAAACCTTTTCAAACATCACTATTGGGAAATGAATAAAAACACAACACTCAAATGGAAATTTTATATATGTATGTTTATATGTGTATGTATATAAACATATGTATGTATATATGTGTATATAT
>NC_022017.1:10652293-10664149 GCF_000317375.1 Microtus ochrogaster
ACAGCCCACGGCTCCTATTACTACAGCCTGGTCCACATTCCAGGCCAACCAACACTACATAGTGAGACCTTGCCTCAAAAAATAAAATAGCTGGGCGGTGGTGGCGTATGCCTTTAATTCCAGCACTCGGGAGGCAGAGGCAGGCAAATCTCTGTGAGTTCGAGGCCAGCCTGGTCTACAGAGCTAGTTCCAGGACAGTCTCCAAAGCTACAGAGAAACCCTGTCTCAAAAAACCAAAACAATAATAATAGTATGATTACAATTTAAGCAAAACAAAAAGCCCAAAAGCAACTTACATGGTTGGTGAGGACGGAGAATTGAACCCCTTGGGTCTGCTGCTCCGAGCACAGGTGTATCTGATGTAGAGACAGTGTGTTGATTCCTCAGCAAATCAAACATAGAATTAACATATAACCTAGAAAATTCTGGAAATTCTATTTCCTGAGTACATAACCCAAAGAAGTGAATGCAAACAGGTAATATAATATAATGTAAACCTGTGTTCACAGCACCCTTGCTCAACAAAATCCACAAGAGGCCCTCGTTTGGCACTAGGCTCCTGCACTGGGCCCTTAGCTGACCAGACAGCAAAGGAGTCAGCCATACTCAGTTGTCAGGAATCAACGGAAACTAGGCTGTTGTCTCACCTTTGGGGAGCTCGACAGAAGTTTGCTCTGCTCTGGTCCTTACAGGAAAGCAACCTGGACGAACCCAGTGTCCCTGCTGTTGGTTTTTGTTTTTGTTTTTATTGTCTGTCTCTTGCCTTAGAAGAAAGTAATTTTGACAAGACCAGTCTTGTTTTTGCCTTTTTCTTTCTTTCCATTAGATCTAACTTCCTCTCTGTAAAACAGCCATCTGCTCAGTTCGTGGGATTATCTTATTTTGTGGAATGAAGTGTTGCCTAAACTAGAATTACAAGTAAATCTGGGTCTTTAGATTTAAATCTAGCACCACAGTGGCCCCAGTGTCCACTGACAGGTGAGTGAACAGAATGAGGTGGCAATCCTGCCCCATGCCACCACATGAATGCACCTGGACAACCTGGGCTAGAGAAGATCCTAGGACAAATTCCAAAGAAAGAATGTTGTTGACCCTGGCTGCTGGGGAGGAACTGAAGAAAGTTCCCTGGACAGGGGCATTTCTGATTTTTATGGTAACGTGTTTTCAATCATGCAAAACACAAAACTGCAGGCCCATACACTATTGGTACACTCAACAGGCTAAAATGGAAATTGTTTTATTACTTGTACTTGACCATACTTTATTATACATATCATAAAAAAAAGAAAGAAGTTGGACATGGTGGCGCATGCCTTTAAACCCAGCACTTAGGAGGCAGAAGCAGGCTGATCTCTGAGTTTGAGGCCAGCCTGATCTGCAGAGCGAGTTCCAGCACAGCTAGGGCTAACACAGAAAAACTTTGTTTGAAAAACAACAAACTCCTAGAGGGCTCAGGAGCGCCAGAGCCCAGCCTAGCCTCCACGGTGGAGGGACCAGAAGGACAAGGGCAGACAGGGGCACACCAACCAGGTGCGCACCAAGCACGACCGCTGGCAGCAGGCGGGGCCCCAGGAGGGCGGACCTGCGGACGGCTCGGTGTACAGTTCCGCCTTCCCAAGGGCTCATCAGGAGCGCACCATTGAGTCCCGGCTCCTAGAGGTGCCGGAAATGGTTTCAGTCGCTGGCTGGCGTATTTCCGCTAGTGAGTTGAAGTCAGGGCGGCGCGCAGCCGAACTGACAACCGGAGCCGCAGGAGCTCGGCGATCGTCCGGTGGCGTGCAGCTCTGGGCCGCCCTGCTCCGCGACGCTGCGCTTGCACTGAAGCGGACCGGACCCCGGCACCCTTCAGATGCGCCCGCACCTCTCTGCCGCTGCTCCTCTGGAGGCTCGGCGCAAGTGTTGCTTCCGACTGGGCAGCGCTCTTCCCCGGCGGGCTCACCGCGAGGACCCTCCGGTGAGTACGGACCCTCGCGCCCACCTGGATCCCCACGACACTCGCGCTCGGGTTTCGTTCTGCTCGCTGGCACGGAGCTCGTGCAGCCCTCGGGCCTCTGTCGGCTCCTGCCCTCCAGGGTTGCAGTCCTCTGTTTTCAGTAGATTTCCCACGCTCCCCTGCGCTCAGTCTTCGAAGTCCAGCCATTCAGGTGTTCAGATGAGGGGCAGTGTTCTTGTTTTATCAACACAGAGTGTGTGGTTGGCAGTCACTATCAGGACCCGGATTTCCCCGAGCTTCGGGTCTCGCGGGTGTTTTCCAACCTGCAGCCTTACAGGTCGTTTATAGATAAGAATGCAGACAACGCGTTTGTCGCTGACCAGTTACGTCGCGGTGTCAAAGGTTGAATGCCCCTAGGCACAACTTTTGTGCTGTCTGTTAAAATAGTTTCCCAGTTATAGATGGGCTCTCGCTTTTGTAGTCTGGCTGGATTCTAGTGCCAGGCTCGTTTGCCTCTGTCTCCTGAGTGCTAGGATTAGTGCGGCTTTTACCCTTATATAATGTTTTCCTCTTTTTACCGTTAGTTTGTAGAAGTTATTCTGGATACTACACGTTCTTTGGCAGAAAGATGTATTGGGAATGAAAGACCAGGATAAATCCAGACCCCCTAGCAGGAAGAGTAGAGCCAAAAATCTAGGTTAACCGGTTCAGTGACTTTGTTCCAGGAACTGGCTGACCACAAAGTTAGATTATAATCTTGAGAACAATCTTGAGAAACGGGAAGTTACCCCCTTGTGATTATCACTGGTATTTTCGGAGTCTTCCAATGACGCCCTCCCTACCTCCTTTGGGTTGTGGTTTCTTCCCTTAAATACCCCTTCTCCCAGCTACTCCTGGGTGGGATATGAGTCTGGCCCCAGAGCACTGGTTCTTGTCAATAAACCTCATGTGATTACAGCAAGGATGGTCTCTCATGAGTTCTTGGGGGGAGGGTGTCATGTTATCCCAAGACTTGAGTGAGAGTCTCCCAACTCCAGGATATTTCAGGAACATTTTCTCTAGCTTGCCTTTTCCTCTTCCTAACTCCTTTTTAAAGCCAGAAAATCTAAATTTTGCTGGTTTCATTAAATTTTGTAACTTTGTTTTGTTTTGTTTGGCTTGCTTTTTAAGTATCTGGAGCTATCTTTGACATAGCTGTGTTGGCAAAGTGGATGTAATGATTAATTTCTCAACTTGACACAATGTAGAATCATTTGGGAAGACTGCCCTGTAAGAGATCCTTGGATTTAGGCTGGCCTCTAGGCCTGCCGTGATTGATTAATTGATATGGGCAGACACAGGTTTGGGGCCCTGGACTCTGGGAGATTAGAGAAAGCAATTGAATTCTAAACGTTTTATTTGTCCGTTCTTCTGCGTTTGACTCTGATGTGACTAGCTGTCTTGAATTCCTGCCTCAACTTCCCCATGGCAATGGACTATAACTTGAAATTGTAAGCTAGACATGCCTTCCTTCTCTAAATTGTTTTTTGCCAGAATTTCATAGCAGCTGCAAATATGAAACTAGCACACCTGGCCTTGGCTCTTTGGTTTTGAGATTGAGTCTCTGTAGAGAATAGCCATTGCCCTGGCTGTCCTGGAACTCACTCTGTAGACCAGGCTGGCCTCAAACCCAGAGATCCACCTGCCTCTGCCTCCTGAATGCTGGGATTAAAGACACATGCCACCACCCCTCAAATTTCAATTTAATTTTTAAATTAATTTTAAAGAGAATTTGTTTAGAGACAGGGTCTGTTTTTGTGGCTTTGGCTGGCCCAGAGCTGGCTCAGTAGACCAGCCTGGCAGACCCTATGGCCTCTGCCTTCCAAGCCCTGGGATTTGAGGTGTGCACCACCACACCAGCAAAATCCATCTTTTTTTCTTTTTTCTTTCTTCTTTTTTGGGAGAGGGGACATTTTCAAGCCAGGATAGCCTTGAACTCACAGAGGTCCACCTGCCTTTGCCTCCCAAATGCTGGGATTAAAGGTATGCGCCACCACCACCAGGCTATAATCCTTCTTTTTATTTCCTTTAGTGCTTTTCTCATAAAACATCTGTCATGACCCTTGTCTCTGGGAGGGGAAAAAAGAAAAAGAAAAACAATGTAACTGTTTATGGATTCTGTTTCTGATCGTATTCTATTCCTTTGAGCTGCATGTCCATCTTTTGGGTTTAGGGGTGGGAGGATGCTTGTATCCACGTATGTTCTAGAGCCTCCTATGTAGACCAGGCTGGCTTTGAACTCAAGATCCACCTGTCTCTGCTTCCCAAATGCTGGGATTAAAGGCGTGCACCACTATACCCAGCTCATGTGTATTTAAAAATGACAGTACCTTAGATCTGTTGAGGTAATCAAATTGATTATAGTTTTGGTTTTCTCCTTTGTCCTATAAATTTAGTAGCTTTTCCTTGGGAAGCGTGACCAGACCTGTTCTCTCTAGATAAGGAGGTGCTGATTATGTGAACTCTCAACTTGAGAGACTCACCTGGAAGGTGGGCCTCGGGCATGTCTTTGAGGATTTTGCTTTTTTAGTTTATTTTGAGACAGTCTTTCTGTGTAGTCTTGGCTGGCCTTTGGCTCTCAAAGATCTACATCCCTCAGCCACCACACCCAACTAGGGGGGAGTTTCTTCCTTTCTTTTTCTTTTCTCCTTTTTTTTTCTTCTTGTTTTTTTTTAAGACAGGGCTTCTCCGCATAGCCCTGACTGTCCTGAAACTTGCTTAGTAAACTAGGCTGGCCTCGAACTCACAGAGATCTGCCTGCCTCTGCCTCCCAAATACTGGGATTAAGGCATGAGCCTCCAGGTGGTGGTGGTAAGGATGTTCTTAATTGATTAGTTGTACCAGAAGTATCTACCCCGAATGTGGGTAGCACCATTTCCCTATCTGGACCCTGGATCAAGTGGAAAGGAGAGGGATCACAGGCAAGCTTGGGATGGTGGCCTCCCCTCCTACTAGAGTTTAATGCTCTCGTAATCATTGCAGCACACCTACTTATTACTGTACTGCTTGTTTGTTTTGTTGTCCTGGTTACAGAATCAAGATTATCTTTCTTGACAGCAATGGCTGATCTGAAGGGAAGGTCATGCTGTGCCTGTAGCCAAACCATAACAGTGACTAATGATGGTTCATTTTCTTTCTTCCCTTTTGTTTTTTTTTAATTAATTAATTTGTTTTGTTTTTGTTTTTCAAGACAGGGTTTTTCTGTGTAGCTCTGGCTGTCCTGGAACTCGCAGGGTAGACCAGGCTGGCCTCAAACTCAAAGATCCAATTGCCTCTGCCTCTGAGCTCTGGGATTAAACTGTTTCATTTTCAAATGGCACAGAACAAATTAGAGGATTATGTGCCCAGCCCAGTGAGGAGGTTTTCTGTGTCAGTAACTTTCCTCATTGCTGTGACAGGAGCAGCTCAGGGGAGGAAGAGGCTGTTTAGGCTCACAGTTTGAAGGGACACAGCCCATCGTGGAGGCAGGACCACGAGCTGCAGATGGACAGATTGCATCCTTGCCCAGGAGGCAAAGATAATGCTGGCACTCAGCCGGCTGTCTTTCCCTTTTCCTGAGACTGGAACCACACCCATGGGATGATCGTGCACACATTCAGGGTTGGCTAGACTTGTGTGGGAACACCCTCACAAACACATCCACAGTGCTGTGTCTCCTAGGTGATTCTCTGAATATTGACCATCACCGAGCTCTTTGCTTGCCCTACCCCTTCTCCCTGCACAGTGTAAGGGTTGTTAGCATGCTCTCTCTGACTCACGCTCTCTCAGTAGCAGGCAGTCCTGGAGCCATCTTTGTACCAGCTGCCAGTGACTTTCAGAGATGTGGCCGTGCACTTCAGCAGGGAGGAGTGGGAGTGTCTCAGCCCCAAACAGAGGACCCTCTACCGGGACGTGATGCTGGAAAACTTCAGGAACTTCATCGAACTGGGTAAGGGCTGCATGTTAGTTTCTGGAGCCTGGTGGGTCCTGTATAAAGACCCCTGGACCACATCTGATCAAGGGCATCTCGGGGTAGCCTGACTTCTTTCCTCAAAGAACTAACTACATTGGGCTTTGTGTCAGCGTGTGTATGCTCGTGTGTATGCTCATGTGCAGATAGATACATGCACATTCCCGTCTCCCTCCTGTAAGCCTCTCTCTCTGCCTCATTCCTACTTGTAGGCAGCTTCTCCAAGGGATCTACAAGGGCTGACCGGGCTGCTGGGGTCATCTTGTGCTTCCCAGAGCTAGTCTGAGTCCTGGCTTTAACGTTGTCTTTTACACAAATCAGATACCATTTCTCACTTTTGAAAAGGATACCGCGGCCCTAGACCAGACCTTATTTCTCACCTGGAACAGTGGGATGAACCATGGGTTGAAGATTGGGACAGACTTGAGTTTCTAGAAGCACGAAAAGGTGTCTGCCCAGGTAAGCAAGATGGAGGGTGGGCTGGTGTTGGTCGACCGTCCCATATTTCCTGGCACTGAGTAAGGCTACTTTTCCTACCCCAAGACAGACACAGTGGGAGAGTAGATGCTGAGTGCCTTTATTTCTTTACTTATATATACAGTGTTCTGTCTGCCTGCATGCCAGAAGAGGGCATCAGATCTTTTTTTTTTTTTTTAAAGATTTTATTTATTACATATATGGTGTTCTGCTTGCATGTATACTTGCAGGCCAGAAGAGGGCACCAGATCTCATTACAGATGGTTGTGAGCCACCATGTGGTTGCTGGGAATTGAACTCAGGACCTCTGGAAGAGCAGTCAGTGCTCTTAACCTCTGAGCTATCTCTCCAGCCCGAGGGCATCAGATCTTATAGATGGTTGTGAGCTGCCATGGAGTTGCTGGAAATTGAACTCAGGACCTCTGGAAGAATAACGAGTGCTCCTAACCCTCTGAGCCATCTCTCCCGCCTGCAGAGCACTTTAGTTAGGGACTTTGGAGGTGCAGGAGTGGCATATTTCTGCCATGAAGCTCAGATGGGAGGGACGTGTACATACGCCAATGGACCCTTGTGGTGAGGTTGCTATGGAAATGGAGGTGTTTGAGAAAGGGAGGCAGTGTCCCAGTGCTATCTGTGGGAAGTCTAGGAGCAGCTGTGATCTGACTGTGATAGCCATTTGGCAGAGGATATGTTCCAGGTTCGTGATACTGGGGCAGGTTCTCTATTTCACATGTGTTTGCTCATTTGCAAAACTGGGATAGAACCTGGCTTTTTCCTTCAGGTTCTATGGAGGGTCTTTTTGTTTGTTTGTTTTGCCTTGATAGGCATAGAACTCAAGGCCTTAGTTGAGCAGTGGGAAGCATTTCTTGAGCTATATCTCTCTGTTCTGGGTTTTTATTTTTTACTCCACATCCTCCCAGAAGTGAAACAAAGTGGTTTTGTGTACTTGAGATAAGCTGCGAGGGCCCCAGATTGTGTGGAGCCCCCAGCTGGGGAGTGCCTCAGGCCTCTGTTTGTGGGAAGATATGGCTCATAGGGTGAACGGTTCTAATTTGCAGAGAGCCAGCTCTGAATGACTGTCCCAGGTTCACTTCCATGGTAGGAATAAGGCCCATTACTTGGACTGATGCAAGCTTAATGGGCTTTTGGTGGGTTTGGGGCCATTTAAACCTATTATGGTTTCTTTTGTGCTGGAGCACCTGGCCCTGTCTTCCACTATCTGGGTCAGATGAACATTGGGTTCACTTTAAGTCTTGTTAGTTTAAGCTCATCTGTATGCACTGAACACATTTTCTTCATAATTCATGTCATTTTGATTCCCTCAGTAGATTGAGTTGGTTGACACTTGATAGCTTTTTCTTCATTGTTTGGGTAGCTGCTTTGTGAGCTGACTTGTCACTGAACCAGTTCCGTGTAAATGTGTCTGTTCTTCCACAGGAGGCAGAAAGCCCGTGGATCCTAAGAGACCCCGTGACCTGGCTTCGGCTCATGAGAGGGCCCATCCACAGACAGGAGCCAAGAGAGGGCCTGCCTTGAAGAGTGTCCTGACATCGGGTAAGGTGAACCTTCCCAGAGCCACCCCTGGGAAGAAAGTGCACAGACAGGATGCTTTCCAAAACCAGGTGTGTGGAAAATCCTGCAAGAAGCAACCAGGCCTCACAGAGCAGTGCAAGAACGGTGCAGGGGGACAGCCCTTCATCTGTAGTACGTGTGGGAAGGCACTGAGCTGCTACAGCCGGCTGGCTGCTCACCAGACAGTACACACCGGAACCAGGTCCTTTAAGTGCTTTGAGTGTGGCCGGACGTTCCGCTGGGTTTCAAACCTTCTGCGCCACCAGAGAAATCACACAAGTGAAAAGCCCTTTGGCTGTGAGGTGTGTGGACAGGCCTTCAACTGGAAGGACCGCCTAACACAGCATCGCAAGATCCACACTGAACACAGTCCATATGTGTGCAGTGACTGCGGGAAGGCCTTCAAACAGAAGTCAAACCTCCTCCGGCACAAACGCGTTCACACTGGAGAGAGGCCTTTCTACTGCCACAGCTGTGGGAAGGCCTTTCGTACCAAAGAGAACCTCAGCCACCACCAGCGGATTCACAGCGGGGAGAAGCCCTACACCTGTGACGAGTGTGGGAAGGCCTTCCGGTGGCCCAAGAGCTTCAGTATCCACCAGAGGGTCCACCTGGCAAAGAGATTCTACGAGTGTGAGCACTGTGGGAAGGGCTTCCGCCACCTGGGCTTTTTCACGCGGCATCAGAGAACTCACAGGCGTGGAAAAGTATAAAGGCGCCTGGAGGCAGCTGGGCCTTCCCTGAAGAACTGTGGCTGGGGTTCTCAAGCCTAGCATCCATGTGGTCCTTGAGTGAACCGTTTGTAGCTCCCTGAGTCTGAGGAAGTTTTGCCAGGAAACTGACACAGGAAAGGGAATCTCTGTGGTATGCAGGCAGAGCCGGTGACAGCTCTGGCCATGTCAGCTGAGAAATTTGCTCTTGTCCTGAGTGTTACCTGTGTGCACTTTAACTCCTTTCTCTTTTCGCTCTTTCACCGCGTGTCCTGTTTGTGGAAGGGAGGTTTGAGGCTTGAGCAGAAATAAAGCTTACTTTTGGAGCTGCCAAGCTGGCCCAGTGGGTAAAGGCACGGGCTGCCAAGCCTGAGTTTGCTTCCCAGGCACTCATGTGGTCTGAGGAGAGAACCAAATGCTGTAAGTTGTTCTCTGACTTCCTGCAGCCCATATATGCATACAGACACACAACAAATACATAATAAATGAAAAAAACAACAACAAAACAAAACCTCTTCAGCCTCAGCAAGTGGCCATAGAATGCCTTTATTAAAGGGCAACAAAAAGACCAGGATTTACCCTGGGGAACCTAGTGTGTGGGTGTGAGGGGAAGCAGCTGCGAACTGGACAGGACCGCATGGGGAGTAGAAGTTAGTTAAGATATCCCCGGCACTGTGTCTCCAGCAGAGATACCAGATTTTTGGTTCTATTTATTTGGTTTTATTAAAGTATAACCAGAGACTTATCTCACAGTTGTGGGCTCTTAGGTG
Organism: Microtus ochrogaster; assembly: GCF_000317375.1. Classification (NCBI taxonomy): domain Eukaryota; kingdom Metazoa; phylum Chordata; class Mammalia; order Rodentia; family Cricetidae; genus Microtus; species Microtus ochrogaster. The sequence goes on from NC_022017.1 coordinate 10,661,744, forward strand.
AGCCCTTGCTTCAGGTGTGGTTGTCATTCTGCATAGAGCTGTCCCAGTGTCGGGCAGGGAGGGGCAGCTGGATGCTTCTCACTAGTCCTGTTTGTCTGCACAGGACCATGGGCTGTCGAGATGGCTGCCGAGCTGGGCCCCTTCAGGAATGAGACCCCACTACACCATCACAGTCTGTGGCTCTGTGAGCAACTCAGCTCTCAACAGTAAACAGAAACTCATTTTTAAAAATACAGCATAAAGGCTCCTGTCTCCACAGTGGAGTCAGGCGGGTTCTTCAGTTCCCCGGGTGGAGCTCATGGGCACAACTCTGCATTTAGCGGAGTTCAAGAGACCAAGGACTTGTCAGCACTGTAAGTGACATTAGCTTTATCTCTAGGTCTGAAAACAGATTATATTATACTTTTGAAAAATTCCAGGAGGCTGGAGAGAGAGCTCAGCAATTAAATGCACTGACTGCTCTTCCAGTGAATCCAGGTTCAAACACCAGCACCCACATGACAATCTACTATAGTCTGTAGCGCCGGTTCCAGGGGACACAGCATCCTCTGTAATGGAGTTTTCTATGGGTCACCAGCTCACATAAAATGACACAAGACTTACAATTATGAAAGCTTGGCCTATGGTTTAGGCTTGTCCCACTAGCTCTTTTTTTAAAAAAATAATTTATTTAATTTTATATGTGTCAGATTCCCTGGAACTGGAGCTACAGACAGTTGTGAGCTGCCATGTGGGTGCTGGGAATTGAACCTGGGGCTTCTGGAAGAGCAGCCAGTGCTCTTAACCACTGAGCCATCTGTCCAGCCCCTCTACTAGCTCTTTTTTTTTTTGGATTTTTTCGAGACAGGGTTTTTCTGTAGTTTTTGGTTCCTGTCCTGGAACTAGCTCTTGTAGAGCAGGCTGGCCTCGAACTCACAGAGATCTGCCTGCCTCTGCCTCCTGAGTGCTGGGATTAAAGGCGTGCGCCACCACCACCCGGCTTCTACTAGCTCTTATAACTTAAATTAATCCATTTATTTTAATCTACTAATATATTTTAATTTATTTTGCTTCATGACTTTTTACCTCTTTTCCACCTTGCATCTCCTATTTTTTATCCATGTCCTCTAGCATCTCTCTCGGGCCAAACCTCCTGCCTAGCTACTGGCCATTCAGCTCTGTATTAAACTAATCTTTTTTTTTTTTATTAAACTAATCTTAAGGAGCTTTAGCAAAGACACATCTTCACTGTACAAAAGATTATTCCACATCTCCCACTTTTTTTTTTATTTTCGAGACAGGGTTTCTCCGTAGCTTTTTTTGGTTCCTGTCCTGGAACTAGCTCTTGTAGACCAGGCTGGCCTAGAACTCACAGAGATCCGCCTGCCTCTGCCTCCGGAGTGCTGGGATTAAAGGCGTGCGCCACCACCGCCCAGCTCACTTTTTTGTCTAAACAGTTTTAGCTCTAACACAGTAAAACTATCTACAATAAGAATAATTATCAGTTAAGAATTACATTTACTGCTGATGGATTAATCAAACATATATTTTGAAAATGCCTTGACTTCAAAATTTAAGCATGTTACTCTGGAGAAGAGGTTTTGTTTTAGTTACCACAGGAAATGAGAGGCTGTGGATTTATTCTGGGCTAAGAAAAATCAGGTTTGATCAAGGAAGACCACCTGAGAAATCTCCAATAGGAGCGGATGGCCCAGATGTCTGAGTTCTACATCCAGAGCAGATTCAAGACTGCTGGCTGAGATAATCAAACCTCACAGGATACACCAGTCATGACTTGATCATAATTCTAAATTTTCTTTAGGTCCCCATAAGATTATCAGCGCCTCCAATCAGCAGGAAGTAGCCTGGGAAACAATGCCTCATTCCCCAAAAATGGACTATGGATATTTTCCTTTGTTTAGAATATTGGTTACAAGTTGTTATGGATAATGGTCAGGAGAAAAGCTTAACAAAGGATATTAGATTCAGAGTTCTTATTTTAAAAAAAGGGGGAGGGGAGTGCTGTGGGACAATGGTCTTTTATCCTGTCACTTGTATTATTTTTAATAAAATCCTGATTGGTCAGTAGCCAGGCAGGAAATATAGGCAGGGTGACTAGGCAGGAAGTAGAGGTGGTCAACGAGAATTCTGGGAAGAAAGACGTTTGAGTTACCCAGCTGCAGAGGAAGCAAGATGTGACTGCCTCACTGAAAAAGGTACCAAGTCACGTGGCTAACACGAGTATTATGGGCTAATATAAGAGTAAATAAGAAGTCTCAGATACTAGGCCAATCAGTTTATAATTTTAAAAAATTACATTTACAGGGCGGTGGTGGCGCACGCCTTTAATCCTAGCACTCGGGAGGCAGAGGCAGGCGGATCTCTGTGAGTTCGAGACCAGCCTGGTCTACAGAGCTAGTTCCAGGA
>NC_022017.1:10664700-10676402 GCF_000317375.1 Microtus ochrogaster
AAACAACTTTATATACTTTACATCTTTTTTTTTTTCGTTTTGAATTTGTTAACAAGGAAGACTGTAACTATAACTATCTAGTCCTCAACTCCATCAGAGACCCGGGGGATAAGATATCACGTGAGTAAACAGGAAGTGCAGAGCAAACAACTTCCAAAACTATAGCAATGACAGAGACAGCTGTCTCTGCCTGGACAGTCACCCAAGTCACTCTAACATTGAGGCATCCATCTTCAGCCTACAGGCCTAGAGTATCTGAAAGACATTTCTGTGAAGCAGGAATATGAAGAACTTACCTACTTTGCCTTGGCAAAGTTTGGCAGTTGTATGTTTTTGTCCTGTTTGTCCAGTTTGTCCAGAATTCTGTTAGCAGTTGAGACAAGGGCAATTTCTTTGCCCAGGAGCTAACCTTGCCACAAAGGAATTCAAACCCCATATGGAGTTTCTTTGATACCTGTCATTTCTCCTTTGAAGTAGATGCCATATTCTGTAGATCTTTGAAGACCATCTATCTATTTGAAATATATTTCTGACCTTGAAAACATAGCTAACATGACTAAGTTATAGATGACTACTAACCTGTCTTTATTGTCCTAAATAGCTTTCAAGAACTAAAACTTTACATTTTTAAGTGAGCTGCATAGGTACAATACCTTAAACAAGAGTAGAAATTATATATATGTATATATATATATACATATATATATATCTTAAATTTGTATCAATATATAAGAATCCATACCAATGTAAAATATTTGAGAATAGTGGTTGTTTAAAAGTAGACTTAACAATCCACTCTTTATCTCATCATTTCTGTAGTTTATCCACCTCTTTCTCTTCAGAAAGTGATCCCTGAATCTAATCTGTTTTGTTTAGCTTTCTCCATGACCATGACCATTAACAATTTGTAATCAACCCCCACCCTAAATGAGGACAAACATCCATAACCAAAAATCACCCACCCCACCACTTGGGAATGTGGACATCATAGTCTCTAGACTGCTTCCTGTTGTTTGTGGGTGATGGCATCTTTAGGAAATCTGAGAAAATTGGGATAATGGTCAAGTCCTGGGAAAACCTGCCATAACAATTGTCCAGTCTGATAAATGGGAAACCACGAGGCTTATCTGAAGCCCTGCCTTGAATAGTCTGTGAGGCTGGACCATCTCAGCCCACAGTCTTGAAGCTGTTGTGGATGCAGAACTCTGAGGGAGTTGCAACAGAGGCATCCTGAGAGGCTGGATCACCCGGGCCACCTGTTTGTATTGGCGTCTGCTCCCCTTGCTCTGAAAACAAACTTTCAAAGGTAACATACATATCTGTGGACTGTTGTACACAAGTCAGCCAAAGATGACTTTTTTGTTTTATTTTTGAACAGGCAAAATATACATCACCTGCTTGTTTTTCTAGGTTTATTTCTTTGTCTGTAACCAAGATTTCAGGGGACCCCCTCACCTGATCTAACTTGATCTCTGTCAACCTTGAATGAATCTAGCCTTTTGTTTTCTTTGGAAACAAAAGCATAACCTCTTCCCCAAAGCAATACATTTTCTGACTTTCATTTTGAAGCCAAGGCATCCCTAAAGTCTGTAAAGGCTCGTTGAATTCTGCAGTCCCTTCCATAGTCCAGTGTCTGTTGGTAGCCACCGTACTCTGTTCACTAGCATTCAAAAATTCAAAACTAGCAAAGCACATCTAAGGTCCAAACTTCCTGTGTTATGTTTTCCATCCTTGCATGTTTTTTTTTATTTTTAAAGACTTCATTATTTTAAATTTTTTTCAATGACTGTTTATGCCTATTTTTTCTTTGTTCAGGATCTAAGCACATTTTTAAATATACTGTATCTTTTTAGAGGTGTTTTGTGTCTGGACCTGGCTTTATTAAACACCTGTGGTGTTTCCTGACCATGAGAGACAAATCTTAAGCTGCCACGACAGCTGCTGCATGACTCAGCATACAGCATGGTGCTAGCACATGGCATTGGTAGCTGGCTCCAGACTGCAGGCCATGCCTTGGTATGTGGCCAAGCAGCAGCCCATTTGAGAGACTGCAGGACAAAGAAGCTACATCTGACTCCTTGTCGAGAACTTTTCTTTACTTTCCCAGGACCTGTTTAGATATTTGAGCCCCATATTGGGCTCCATATATCACAAATTTTTCTTTGGATCACCAGCTCACAAAAAAATAACAGATTCTTATTAATTATGAAAGCTCAGCCTATAGCTTAGGCTTGTCTACTAGCCCTTATAACTTAAATTAACCCATTTATATTAATGATGTGGGAGTGTCATATATCAATCTGTTGATTTCATTGGTTAAGCAATAAAGAAATTGCTTGGCTGGCCCTCATAGGTTAAAACATAGGTGGGAGGAGTAAACAGAACAGAATGCTGGGAGGAAGAGGAAGTGAGGTCAGACTGACAGCCCTGCTCTCTGGAGCAGAGACGCCATGCTGCCCGCTCCTGGGCAGACACATGCGATGAAGCTCCGACCCAGGATGGACGTAGGCTAGAATCTCCTTGGTAAGCCACCTCGTGGGCTACACTAGAAATGGGCTAGTCCAGGTGCGAGAGTTAGCTGAGAAGAGGCTAGATAGAAATGGGCCAAGCAGTGTTTAAAAGAATACAATTTGTGTGTTGTTATTTCGGGCATAAGCTAGCCAGGTGAGCAGGCGGCCGGGGTGCTGGGGATGCAGCCCCGCCGCTCCTAATTCAACATATTAATCTATATTTTGCTTCATGATTTTTTACCTCTCTTCCATCTTGCACCTCCTGTTTCCTCTCCGTGTCCTCTGGCGTCTCTCTCAGGCCTGGATTCATTTCCTCCTCCTCTCTTTCTGCCTGGAAGTCCTGCCTAACCTCTTCCTGCCTAGTTCTTTATTTAAACTAATCAGGAGGCTCCTTGGCAAAGATACATCTTCACAGTGTACAAAAAGATTATTCCACAGCAACCCTCTTCTGGTCTCTGTGGGGACCAGGCACACATGTGGTGTACAGATATTCATGCAGGCAAAACGGCCATCCACCTAATTTTTAAAAGTTACAGTTAGTGGTGACACACTCCTTTAATCCCAGCACTTGGGAGACAGAGGCAGGGTGATCTCTGTGAGTTCAAGGCCAGCCTGATCTACAGAGCGAGTCAGAGGACAGCCAGAGCTAGAGAGAGACACCCTGTCTCAAAGTTCCAGTTAAAAAATGCACATGGACTTGGAGTTGAAAGGAAATGGGAAGCAGAAGATCAAATTCTGCTAGGAAAGTTCTGAGCCACAGCACACAGGAGATGACAGCAGAAAGCCCCATAAATCAGGTGGCCTTGATTTTAATAAGCTACCCTGAGTTGTGGTTTTGTTTATATTCGGGGGGAGGAGTTGAGACAATCCTGACTGTCCTGCTTTGTAGACCAGACTGGCTTTGAACTCACAGAGATCCTCCTGCCTCTGCCTTCCAAGTGCTAGGTTTAAAGGCACGTCCCATCATGCCAGCATCTAAGTTGTTTTGTTTTTACGATTTTCAAATCTAGATGTATAGATGGTTGAGAGCTCTAAGGGTGCTGGGAACAGAACCCAGGTCGTCTGTCAGAGCTGTAAGTGCCCTTACCCGTGACCCATCATTGTTCCAGTTTTAAAGACTTATTTAGACCAAGCCTGTCTTTGAACTCATAAAGCTGGGAGGGATAGCAGGACTGATCCTCTTCCTTCTACCTCCCAAATGCCAAGATTATAGTTGTGCAGCCCCATACACCTGGTTTTATGCAGTGCTGGGGATCAAACCCAGGACTCAATGCGTGCTAGATAGACACTATAGCAACTCAGCTACATCCCCAGTCCCGTAAAAAGTAGTTTTTTCAACCATGGCAATGTGAGCAGAGTTTGGGTTTTGTTTGCATGAAGGAACTGGAAGTTGTTAGCTGAGTGAGTGAAGTTTCCGTAATTCCTTATTTTAAGTTAATTTGTACACACTGACTGTCCAAAGTTAGTCTGTGCTGGAGACCATGACAAGATACCACAGATTGGCTGAAACAGAAACTATTCTCCTCAGATCTGGAGGCTGGGAGATCAGAATGGCAGCATCTTGCTTTCTGGTGAGAGCTCTTCCTGGCTTACATGAAGGGAGCTGGAGCCTTATTTTTCCTTCTTACAAAGGTGCTGATCCCACCTGTGTGATTCCACTCAGCCTGGGTCACCTGTTCAAGACCCCCACATCTGCATTCATGCCATTGAGTTTGTAGTTCCAACATGGGAACTGTTAAGTCCGCAGCAGTTTGGGCTTCTCCAGGTCAGAAGCCACTGAATGGAGCACCCTCTAGAACGCAGATGACCTTCCCCGTCTTTATACAACACAAACTTGGATAAACAAAAATGTGTGTTTGACTTCCACCTAAGGGCTGCCAGGTGTCTACGCCCAGTAGTGGAGTTGGGAAGGCCTTTCCTAGGTGGGTGTGGTCACAGAAAGTCCTGCCCTTGGAGTTCACTGCCTTGTTTGTGGGGAGTGGGGCACTTCGACTTGAGTGGTTTGCAGTTCTGGAGATTGAGCCTAGCTAGAGCTAGGCAAGTTCTCAACTGCCTCCCCAGCTTTACATTGTCCAGGCTGATCTTGAACTTTCCATTCTCCTGCCTCAGCCTCCCAAGTAGCTGGCTTTACAAGCTTGTACCACCAGGCCCTACAAACTTGAGTTCTGAGTGACTTTCCAGAACCAGCTGGCCTTTGCCTGGTTTGGCTTGGTGTGTGTGTTCACATATGTGTGGATATATCTGCAAGTGGGTACAGGAGTGTGTATGTGAGGTCAGAGAGACAGACATCAGTGGGACCTTTTTCTTTTTCTTTTTTTCTTTTCTTTTTTCTTTTGAGACAGAGTCTTCACTGAGCCTGGAGGTTTTTATTTCCATTGCTCAAATGGAAATTGCTCAGGAAGTTTAGGCTATCCACTGCTCTGTGACACTCCCTCCCGTGTAATAATGAGGAGCGGCAGTGGGCCGCTTCCTGCCTGGCTCCCATCTGCCCTTGCCTGTCTAGCTTAGCCCCCCGAAATAATTACACAGAAACTGTATTCATTTAAACACTGCCTGGCCCAGTAGTTCCAACCTCTTATTGGCTAACTCTCACATCTTGATTCAACCCATTTCTAATAAATCTGTATATCACCACTGTTGTTCTTTTTTAAAAAATGCTGCAAGATCCCCGCGGCAGTAGGCAGCAGAAATGCTGTAGGTCCCAAATGGTGGCGGTGGGCCATGTGGCGGCAGACAGCAGGCCCTGGGAGTAGCCAGTCCCAGGCAGAGATGGCTGCTGGCCAGAGCAGTGGTGGCGGGCCATGTGGCAGCAGGCAGTGGGCCCCAGGCAGAGACGGCTGCTGGTCCCTGAGCAATGGCTGGTTCCAGGCAGAAGACAGAAACATGGATAGACACGACATGCAGGGTGAGGTTGATTGTTTATTCAGGGGATTATGGAGGAGGAAGGGTGAAGGGGGGGACAGAGAGAGGGGGTAGGGAGAGAGAGAGAGAGAGAGAGAGAGAGAGAGAGAGAGAGAGAGAGAGAGAGAAGAGGAGAAAGAGACAGAGAGGGGGAAGCAGAGAAGTGGGGAGAGAGGCAGAAGCGAAGCTGCCTCTCCAAGAGGAAGATGGAAAAGAGAAAGAGCTCAGGCTGGAAGCTGAAGATCAGCCTGCCTCAGTGGATGGGGAGGGGAATGGATGTGGCTTGTCTCTTAAAGGGACCAAAACCATAACATTCCCAGGTCTTCCTTATAATAAAAAGCATGCACGTCAATGAAGCAGAAAAGGAAGGGCCCAAGATGGCGGTGGGCAGGTCAGGGGTAATGGGAGTGGGCGTGGCTTGTCCCTTAAAGCGACAGGAAAGCACAACAACCACAAGTTCGTGGCTTACCAGGAAAGATTCAGCATGTCTGACCTGGCAGCTTCATGGCAGGCAGCTCTCTCTGACTTTGCTTTCTTCCTCCCAGAATTCTGTTCTGTCTTCCCTGCCTACCTGAGTTCGCCCTATCAACTAGGCCAAGGCAGTTTCTTTATTCAACCAATGAAAGTAACACATGACAGAAGACTCTCCTACACTCCTGTGAACTGATAAGCATGTGCCACGATGCCTGGCTTTTACGTGGGTGCTGAGGGATGCCAACTTCAAATCATGCCAGCACTTTACCCACTGAGCCGCCCCCAGGCCCACAAACCTGGTGCTGAGCCTCCATAATGCTTACACTCCATGACAGTTGTGTAAAGCATGAAGTTAACTGTGACAGAACTTAGCTGTGAACTGCGAGCTATTTGCTAATTGTTGCCTGTTGGCCAGAGCAGGCAGTCCCGGTGCTTGGTTGTTGGGGGCTGTAGACCCCCAGACTCTAAATTTCTTGTAAACAACTTGTTTTCCCTGGCTCTGAGCAGCTTCAGCTGCTCTGAGCACGAGACCTTGATGGCAGGAGAGTGGTTTCTGGTGGGCCTGCAAGTGAACGATCCCGAGAGCTGGGGCATGGGCAGAGCCCTATATAAGCTGCCCCTGAGCACAATAAAGTTGGCATTCTTGTACCAAGAATGATCCGTGTCCCCGTGTGTCCCTGTCTGTTTGTGTGCCTAGTTCCCGACTTGTGTACCATAGAGCACAGAGCAACATAGCTTTTTACGCTTGGTTTCAGTTTTGTCCAGTTGACAGCCAAGACATGGCCAGCCTGCTTCCTTTACCCTGCCACCTCTGTCCTGCCACCACTAGAGAGTTATTGGCTATTGTGGATAAGTATTGTGCTCCTGACTGCTCTGAGACACTTCCTCCATCCTGTCACTTCGGAAGCTTCTGGCAGTTGGCCTGGGGACATTGAAGACAGCAGCACTCAGAGTGGCATCATCTCACTACCTTCTTCGCCTCACGGGGTCTCAATGGGTGTTTGAAAGCAGATGAGTGGTCAGCAGGGTCCTCTGGCCACATTAGCCCTGGAGGTATGGTGTGTGTGGGGGCTGCTTGGTTGTCCTATGAGACCAGCAGATGGCAGGGCTCTGCCTGTGACTATGATCTCAGGCAACACACTGACCAGCAAGCTATAAACCATGTGGCACTCACTGGTTTCCTTGACCCAGGTGTCTAACCAAGGTTATTAACACAAAGCACCCTAAAATGCCATGCCAATTCTTTGCTTGTCAAGTCTAGCTGATCAAAGAACAATGTCTTGCAGCTCGTCTCAACCAGGCAGGGTGTCCCCGACCTCTGGTCACAGTCTTACACCAGAAACCTTGAAACTTTGTGTTGCCATGGGAAATGGCTCTGCCCTTAATGCTTACCCAAGGAATGTGCTATGACCAATGAGATGTGACCCTTGTGACGTTTTTGTATTGTTTCAAACCTCCCGTAGAAAGTGTTTCTGAAGCTAGATGGAAAGAGAAGCAAGGAGAAATGAGACAGAATTAGAAAAAGATTTAGAACTATAGAATTGTAACTAAGGAGTTAGAGCTAAGAAATGATAGACAATTAGGACAAGAAAATTAGAATCAAATAAGAAAAAGAAAATGGCCCTCAAATCCTGTGTGAAGTTATTATATACATCTTGCAATCCTCGTTCCTAGGAAGTGTTTCTCTGAGTTACCTGAGTAGTGGCCTGGGAATTAGACTTCCAGACTGCTAAAGACAGGACAATGGGTTGCAAGATGTGATCTAGGAAAGGGACATAGCTAGCTACAGACACCTTTGGGACAAGTGACAAAATCTAATTGGCCAGTATGATTTTGCTGATAGTATTTTCTCCAAGGTGACTGTGTTTTTGTTATTGGGTTTTTTTTGTTGTTGTTGTTGTTTGTTTGTTTTGTTTTGTTTTTTCGAGGCAAGGGTTCCTCTGTGTAACAGCCCTAGTTGTCCTGGAACTAGCTCTTATAGAGCAGGCCGGCCTCTGCCTCCCAAGTGCTGGGATTTAAGGTGTGCACCACCACCCAGCTGTGATTGTGTTTTGAAGAAATATTGGACAGGACTGACAATGTAGCTCAGGTTTATTTATCATGCATATGACCCTGGTTCAACCCTAGTACCAGAAGAAACAGGTCAAAGTTCTATCCAGTAAACACACAGGGATGTGTTTAAAATAAGGGGCATAACTGTCTCCAGTAGAATCCCGGATGACTCAAGGTACCAAACACAACACGTATCCCTATTCATCCAGATGTGTGGCAATTGGAATTCCCAGATAATTCTTGCAGTCTTCCCTAAATTGGAAAATAAATTTTTTAAATGATTGGGAAAGCCCTGGTAGGTTCTCCTGTGGTGATGACAACACAATCTGCTCTCTTCTGCAGCAATTCCCTTAAAATCACACTACCCTACTTCCCCTGAGCACAGCCCAAGCCAGCCTTGCTGGCTCCCTACCCAGGTTGGCTGTTGGTGGAAGGACATCGAAATCCAGCAGACAAGGAGACATCAAGCTCCCTTGTAACTTGCATGGCAGGCCTCTGAACACCTGAAATATAGAGGCGGTGAACCAGGCAGGTGCCAGAGCATCATAAGGTTTATTTTACACTCTATTAACATCTTTATGTATGTACCAGGAAAGCTTTCAGGGTATGTCTCTCCCACCCCATGGTCCTACTGGCCTCCTCCCATCGTGGGTTCAGGTTTGCTCCAGTACAACTTCTGTGTCATCATAGGTGTTTGCTGTTTCTTCCAGTGGTGGGCTGAGAGGAACCCGATCCTGGGACAGATTGGAGAGAAGCCTGGAGCCAGACTTTGCAGAGGTGTCAGTGTCTTGAGAGGATTCACGAAAGGAGGGCTGTGGAGAGATCCTGGAGTTCTCGCGCGATCGCGGCTGAAAGACAGAAGTAGCGGATGATACGGCCATGGATGCAACCCTTGAGTTCTTTCCTGACTGGATCAGAGACGAGATCTGCGAGCCCCGTTGCGAGAGACTCAGTGATGGGACTCGGGATCCCGGATGTGATGAACCCACGGGAGCAATCACAGACCCAGCCCTCAGAGACGGGACCAGAGAAGAATCATAGGATATTACAGAAGTCTTGGACGTTCGGTGTGACTGGGCCACCGATGGGGTGCGGGAGGCCACACGTGATTGGCCAAGAGTTGTAAGGGATGATTCCAACGTGGAGTCAGGTGACCCGATAAGCAAGTCAGGTTGGTGGGTTTGGGACGGACGCCAGAGTGGAGGCCCCCCGGGGCCCCTGTGCAGCCAGTCATGCACGCGCTGCAGGTTCCGCATGTTCTCGTGATCCCTGTGCAGCTGTTCCCGCTGCTCTAGCAGCTGTTGTCTCAGGTCCTGCAGTAACTGGGCCCGGTGGAGAAGCCTCAGGAGTTCAAGTCGGAGACGCCCATTGTCCATCTTGATGGCCTGTGTGTGAGCAATGAGGGCACGCGCCGCCTCCCGCTCTGAGCGGCGCGTCAGGGAGTGCACGTGCAGGCGTGCCTCGCGCTCAAAAGCAGCCTTGTCATCCAGGAAGCGTTGCTTCACCCGGTGGAGAAGCTGCGTGTGCTCCACGCGCATATGCAGCAGCTCGCGCTCCAGGGTCCGGATTCGTGCCAGCTGCTCCAGCTGCAGTTCCTGTAGCGGGGGACTCGGGATGAGCGGACCGGTGGGAGCGCGCCCATCCCTCTCGACCCCGCCCGGTCCGCGAGGGCGCGCTCACTGGCCTTGTAGGGCTGCAGCTCCAGCACCTGCTGGGTCATGTTTTCCGCGCGCGTCTTCATTTCCAGCAGCTGTGCACGTACCCCGTTCTCGCGCCCTTGGTAAAGCGACGCCAGCTCGGCTCGTTGCCACCGGATCTGTGCCAGGTCCACGCGGTTCTGGTCCTCGAGGCGCACGATGGTGTTGGCGCAGCGCTGCGTGTGCGCGCTCACATAACTGGCATAAAGCCGGTTTTCATCGCGCAAGCGCAGAGCCTCGCTGTTCAAGAACTTATTGTTCTGTAGCACCTCGTCCACCCGCTGCTCACAGGACACCAGTTTCTCTGAGAGCAGCGAGTACTCGCGTTGCAGGTACTGCGCGCGCTCAGAGAGTGGGACCTCAGCGTTCTCGCCCGTCTGCTTGCGCCCAGCGCTTGTTCCGCGCTTCTTCTTGGGCGCCATGGCTTGAGGCTGGGGCCAACTGGACTCATGAGAGCACCGTGCCCCACCGGATCCCTCAGCTCAGCTAGCCCCCTTCTTTACCCCTAAAATTCTGGAGAACTACACCCTAGGTTCAGGGATGCGTCTTCAGTTCATAAGATTTAGAGCAGGCAGGATTAGAGATCAGAAAACATCGTGTCCAACCTGTACCTGAGGGCTCCCTCCAGACATCGGCTGTCGCATCCTGGCGTGTACGTCTAGGAATGTTGATGTCCAGCCTGAGCAACCTCTATGGAGACAGAACTTAGTCGCTGTCCCCACCCACCCCATTCCGTTGCTCTGGCAACAGCTTGATTCAATCTTTCATTCCCTGCTGTTTCTTATATCCTTCCATGACTGCAGGGATATAGTCGTAGTCAGGCAAACGTTCAGTTTCAAGACATTGAACTAACTTCCAAGTCCCCATCCTCCACTCACCTGGGTCTTTGTGCTCTTACTGTCATTTCACCAGGGACTCTTTCCCACCCTCCCTCCATCCAGCTTCCAGCGAGCACTTGCCCACCTGTCCTTATGAAGTCTACCTGCTCTCAGTATGAAGCCTGTCCACACAGCATTTCTAAGGGGACTCTTGGTATCTGAGGCCTTGGCAGAATGGGACTACGGGGAGGCATGAAGCTCTTTTGGGTACAGTGCATGATAAACATCGATCCTCACTCAGTTCGTCATCTGAGTACTGGAGACTCAGTAGCAAAAGTGAAATTTTACTTCACAACCTTGCAAAATCTCCACATCCTATAAAAAAAAAAAGACAAAAATGACTGACCTATAAATTTGGCTTAAAACAGTATATATATATATATATTCCTAATGAAAGGGAAAGTATTGGCTTAGGACCGCCAAGGGCCACATTGTAAGTAAGCATTACAGCTCAGGGGAGTTTCCTCACTCTGCTCAGGTCCCCTGGAGTGTAGCAACTCTGGTCTGCTAGAGGGAGGTTTCCCAAGCGAAACTGTTACAGTTCTGCTCAGTTCAGCATTCAGGCTCCAGCGAAAAGTTGTTATTTCTCTGCTCTGCTCTACTCTGGAGAAAAGGGGGCATCACCCAAACTTTATTCAAAAGATTTATTAAGAGGAAGGAGTTCAGGAGGGGGGAACTGCCTCTGCCATGGTGGCAGCAGCACACTGAATAGGCACAGGACTTATATAGGGTTTCTTAGAGGTGGAGTTTTCCCAGGATGAAGGTTTTCAGGGTGGAAGTTGGTCAGATTTCAGTCCCCAAGCTTGGACAAGCTCAGAGAGTGGCTAGGTTTCGTGGTCAGGGGTTGGTTGGTTTTCCTGCTCAGGGGATGGTTAGTTTTGTATTGAATTCTGCTATGGGACAATTGCCTTTTATCCTGTCACTTATATTGCTTTTAATAAAACACTGATGAGCCTAGTATCTCAGGTCTTTTATTAACTCTTATAACTTATATTAGCCCATAACTCTTGTCTGTATTAGCCACATGGCTTGGTACCTTTTTCGGTGAGGCAGTCACATCTTGCTTGCTCTGTGTCTGGCTTCCTCTCTGGGTGACTACTGAAGACTGAAACTTCTCTCTTCCCAGAATTCTCATTGCCCCGCCTCTACTTCCTGCCTGGTCTCACTGCTCCTACTTCCTGCCTGGTCTC
>NC_022017.1:10676742-10685607 GCF_000317375.1 Microtus ochrogaster
TCCTACTTCCTGCCTGGTCTCACTGCTCCTACTTCCTGCCTGGTCTCACTGCTCCTACTTCCTGCCTGGTCTCACTGCTCCTACTTCCTGCCTGGCCACTCAGCATTTTATTAAAAATACAAGTGAGAGGATAAAAGACCATCGTCCCACAGCACTGCCCCCTCCCCTTTGTTAAAAAAACAAGAACTCTGAATCTAATATCCTTTGTTTAGTTTTTTTCTCCTGACCATTATCCATAACAACTTGTAACTAACATTCTAAGCAAAGGAAAATATCTGTAGTCCATTTTTTGGTAATGTGGGCATAGTTTTCCAGGCCTACTTCCTGATGATTGGGGGTGCTGATAATCTTATGGGGACCTAAAGAAAATGATTAAGTCCTGACTGGAGTATCCTGTGAGGCTTGATCATCTCAGGCAGCAGTCTTGAATCTTTTCTGGATGCAGAACTCAGACATCTGGGCCATCCACTCCTACCAGAGATTTCTCAGGTGGTCTTCCTTGATCAAACCTGATTTTTCTTAACTCAGATTGAATCCACAGCTCCTCATTTCCTGCAGAAACAAAAACAAAACCTCTTCTCCAAAGTAACATACCTTTTGATTTAAATTTTGAAGTCAAGGCATTTTCAAAATATATATGTTGGATTAATCCAGCAGCATTTATAATAAAGTATCTTTTAGCAGCTCTTGTTCCTTCCTCAGCCATCAATTTAAAAACAGTATCCAGACTCTCTGTGTATTTTTCATCTTTACGTGGCTTTATTTTAAACTCTATTTTATTTTTATTTTTAATTTTTGCTTTTTGAGACAGGGTTTTTTTTTGTGTATCTTTGGCTGTCCTGGAATTCACTCTTTAGACCAGGTTGTCCTTGAACACACAGTGATCAACCTGCTGCCTCTGCCTCCAAAGTGTTGGGATTAAAGGTGTATGCTACCACACCCAACTACTCTCTCTTTTTTACTTTAAGGACTTTATCCTTTTTTTCCCAAGCCTACTTATATTTTTAAACACACAACACCATTTAGAGGTTTTTTTCATCTTTGAATCTATCCTTACTGTTTTTCTTTCTTTTTATGACCACATGAATCTTTAATTTGCTAAGCAATATGCCTAGGATTAAAGCCGTGGCTTTGATGGCTGGATTCAACCCATTTCTTAGCTTTTTTTTTCTGAGAGTCTAGTCTCATGGCAGAGGTACTGGCTGGAGTCATGTTAATTGCTACAGCTCTATGGCATTTCAAGGTCCCTGCCACCACCAGAAAGCATGTGGTCAGCTTTACATCAACACCATTTAAATGTTTCATGGCAGGACCTCTTTAAAGAGTTGCAAGGTTTTGCAGCCAAAGCTGAGTCAGGAAGCCTCTCTTAAATGAGAGCGCTTGACTCTAGCAAGCAGAGCCCACCTGAGAAAGTGCTGCTATCAATAAGCCATGCTTAACTCTACTCTTTTCTATCTAGAATAACTTCCCAAGCTCTCTCAGGCTTTATGTGGATGCAATTGTCCACATGGGTGCCTTTCTGTTGACCGAGGTTTCTGTCCCGCCGAGTCAATTTCCTTTGCATCTGGGGCTAATGTAAGTTAAAAGAGTTAATAAGAAGCCTGAGAGCCGGGCGATGGTGGCGCACGCCTTTAATCCCAGCACTCGGGAGGCAGAGGCAGGTGGATCTCTGTGAGTTCGAGACCAGCCTGGTCTGCAGAGCTAGTTCCAGGACAGGCTCCAAAGCCACAGAGAAACCCTGTCTCGAAAAACAAAACAAAACAAAAAAAGCTTGAGATACTATGCCACTTTATAATTAATGTCAATCATCTAATCTCTGTGTGATTTCTTTGGGGCTGAACGACAGTTAGGCTGGACAGAAGCCTCGGTCAACAGAGTTCAGCAGGATCAAAGTGTGTTTCTTTCACTGGCCCTTTTTAACGTTTTGGCTCTGGTTTCAGGGCCAGGGTGTGTTTCTTTGGTTGGCCCTTTTACCCTACACAAGTTCTCAGCACCAAGGGGACAGAGGGCAGGGAATAAGAGACAAGGACAGGAGATAAAGGAAAGTGAGAAGGGGAAGGGACAAGGGAGACAGGAAAGGGGTATTTGTCCGAGGGGACAAGGATTGCCTCTCGATAGAGAGGAGACAGACATGGCCCAGAGGCAAATGGTGGTTTATAAAGGTAAAATGGGAAACCCAGTGTTAGGATGAGGTGCTTAACTTCAATCTGGCAGGTTACCCCAAAGGGGGTTTATGACTGCTGAACTTAAATACTTTGCTGGCTGGACCTTGGTAGTCAGTCTCAGGAGGAAGAGGCCAAATGATGGAATAGAGCTTGGGGGCTAGCTTTAGGAATGCAATCTAACAGTTTAGCAAGGAAGAGGAAATGGGAGAAGGGCAAGGTCTGCCAGAGCCATGCTGACCACACACGAGCTGTCCAGAGTCCCTTCACCTAATCGTATTTTCCTGACACCCCTCCCCCCTTAATTCCTTATTGACTTTGTTCTTCAGGGAAGTAGATTTTTTTCTTCTTGTCTAGCATAATTCCCATCCCAAATTTCCCATTCTTCTGGGACTCAAGATCCCCTCACCTTTTCCTTTACACAAGCCAAACAAACGGGACAAACAAAAAGGACCCAGGTAAGAAGGTACCAGCTGATAGCTAGGGAAGACAGGAGCCTAGTACCTCCTGCTTGTCCGTGATTCGTGAATGAGTTCTTAATGCCCCTCACCTTCAGAATTGTTATGGAATAATTTTTTTGCACACCGTGAAGATGTGTCTTTTTCAAACCACTTTCTAATTGGGTTAATAAAGAGCTAATGGCCAATACCTAGATAGGTAGAGAGGGTAGGTGGGACTTGTGGACAAAAGACAGCTCAGGGAAGATGGAGGGCAGGTTGCCAGTCAGATGCAGAGGAAGCAGGAGATGAACATGCTGTGCTGAAAAAAAGGTACCACCATGTAGATAAGAAATATGGGTTAAGATATAAGAGCTAGTTAGTAGTAAACCTAAGCCCTAAGCTATCAGTTGAGCATTTATAATTAATAATAATTCTCAGTGTGGGGCTGGAGAGATGGCTCAGTGGTTAAGAGCATTGCCTGCTCTTCCAAAGGTCCTGAGTTCAATTCCCAGCAACCACATGGTGGCTCACAACCATCTGTAATGAGGTCTGGTGCCCTCTTCTGGCCGGCAGACATACACACAGACAGAATATTGTATGCATAATAAATAAATATTTAAAAAAATAAAATAAAATTCTCAGTGTGGTTATTTGGGAGCTGGCCAAAGGGACAGAGCTGGCAGAAGGTCCTGACAAAAAACTCTGTCTGCAAATTATTAGGTCCATTTTTGGCCATGTGATAATTGTCTTTCTAGGTCTGGGTTACCTCACTCAAAATGATGTTTTCTAGATTCATCCATTTGCCTGCAAACTTCAAGATGTCATTATTTTTTCTGCTGTGTAGTAAGTACTGCATTGTGTAAATGTACCACATTTTCCTTATCCATTCTTCTGTTGAGGAACATTTAGGTTGCTTCCAGTTTCGAGCTATGGCAAACAGTGCTGCTGTGAACATAGTTGAGCACACATCCTTGTCAAAGCCACACCTCTTAATAATGCTACTACTCTCCATGATCTTATGAGGTCCAATTCCACTCAAACTACCACACTCATGAAATAAACAACACTTACAGGTTCCAGAAATCTGAAAGTTACAAGATTCACAGTGGCCCTGCCAAGGTTACTCAAGTCCCACTGCTCATTCACAGTGAGAGTCCCCTCTCCAGGTTACCCAAGCCCCTCTGCAGATCTGTTTATCTGAGGTCAGCCTGGTCTACAGAGTGAGTTCCAGGGCAGCCAAGACTACTGTACACAGAGATGCCTATTTCCAAAAAAGAACGAAAGAAAGAACAAAAGAGTACTTGCTGCTTTACCAAAGGACCTGAGTTTGCTTCCAAGAACCCATGAGATCGCTTAAAACCATCTGTAATTCCAGCTCCAGGGGATCTAATGCCTCTGGTCTCTAAGGACACAAGCATTTACATGCACGTACCTTATGCACACACATACCTACACATGATTAAAAATAATACAAATAAATAAGAAAGAAAACAGACTGTAAGAAGAGTCAGTCCCAGCAGGTGTACCAGCACAAAGTTGCTCCCTGAGCGAGCTGGGGAGTTCTTTTACAACAGTGGTTCCCAGCTCATGGTCGCAACCCCTTTGTGGGAGTCAATCGACCCTTTCACAGGGATCACCTACACCATCAAAAAACACAAATATTTATGTTATGATTCATAACAGTAGCAAAGTTATGAAGAAGCAATGAAAATAGTTTTATGGTTGAGGGGGTCACTGCAACATAAGGAACCCTATTAAAGGATCGCAGAATTAGGAAGGCTGAGAACCACCTATCTATACACTTAAGGGAAGTTTCTGGTCTCCCCTGTCTGCCTTCTGTGTGAGCTCCACATTGGGGCAGACAAGCAGGCAGCCTGCTCTCACATTAAGTAGTAAAGTTTACAGTTGTCTTTCTTAAGGCCAGCATTTGGGTCAGGCACTCTGGGCCATTGGGCTTTAGGCCCCGAATACTGGCATAAGACAGTCCAAGTCACTTGGGTCAGATTCCAGGTAGTCAGGCTCTGACTGTTAAAGTGTAGGCATGCCTGCTCTGGTTTGGGGCTTTTTGTCTCTACAGTACAGACATTGTCTCTTTCCTTTTCTTTTCTCACTAGAAATTGCTAAGTAGGCAAGGCTTGCTGGCCAGCAAGCTTTAGGATCCACCAGTCTCCACCTCTCCAGGGCTGGGATTGCATGCATGCATGCATCACACCTGCGGGTGGGAGCACTATGTAGGTCCTGAGGATTGAACTCAGG
Organism: Microtus ochrogaster; assembly: GCF_000317375.1. Lineage (NCBI taxonomy): Eukaryota > Metazoa > Chordata > Mammalia > Rodentia > Cricetidae > Microtus > Microtus ochrogaster. The sequence continues at coordinate 10,681,601 of NC_022017.1, forward strand.
TCCTCATGCTTGCAAGCAAGCACTTTAGTGACTGAGCCATCTCCCAACCCCAAAGAGAGCTATTCTATGAAGATTAGAAAACAGTATTCCACGTGGCACAATGTAGAAAATAACGTTTGCCTCTTCGGGAATGAAGGCACCGATTCAATAGGAAGAGGCATAAGCACACTTCCTGGAGGTGATGGCATTTGGTACCTTGAGTGAGGCTGCATTACCTGGATTACGTATTTGCTAGAACGCAGTGCATAAATACATCTTTTATGTACTGTTTGGCTAACCTTGACTCAAAGTAGCTCATAACCGTTGCAATCATGTCATCCCTCACACACGTGGGAAGTTCCGGGGACGCCTGCGGCATGCTTTGAAATAAATCACAAGATACGAACCAGCAACAGCTGTTTGTGAAAACAGACATAGGAAAACGCAGGGAATGAGCCAGCACAATGCTCATGACAAACAAGATGGCAGACCAGGTAGCACTCTTTTACCCCCAAATTCGGTTAACTCTGAGATAGGTATGGTTTAAGAATTATTTAAATGTTACTTCGGTGTGTCTGTGTGTGTACGTGCACATATATGCGTGGGTCCCACAGAAGCCAGAAGAGTGTGTTGGGCCCGTGGAGCTGGGCGCGAGGCACCGATGCGGATGCTAAGAACCTAACTCGGGGTTCTCTGGGAGAGCATGGATGTTCTTTACCACTGAGCTGCCCCTCCAACCCCATAAATATTTTTCTGAATTAGAAAACATCAACCACAAATTGAAGAAGGAGCCTCAATTTTTTTTTTGTTTGTTTCTCCAGGCCAGAGAGATAGGTCAGTAGTTCAGAACACTTGCTGATCTAGAAGACCCAAGTTCAGTTTCCAGGCCCAAGTGACGACAATCACCTGCAGTTAGTTCCGGTGACTCCAGTGCCCCACTCTGGCATTCACAGGTACCAGAAACACATGTGGTACACATACAAACATTCACACAAAACCCTTATACACATAAAATAAAATAAAAACAAATCTTTTAAAAAACCAAACAACAAACCCATCAGCGTCCCTCTCTTGAGTCCTGGCTGTCCTGGAACTCACTCTGTAGAATCAGGCTGGATTCAAACTCACAGAAATTCTCCTGCCTCTGCCTCCCCAGTGCCAAGATTAAAAGCATGTGCCACCACACCCAGAAAAAAATATTTTTTAAGTTCTTATATTTTAAGTAGAGAAACTTACATGGTTACTTTAGAACTATTTCCCTAATTTTCTCTGAACGCATTGTTTCCTGTGTTCTGCCTAACAGACTCAGCAATCCCAATACAATCCTGCTCTAGTCTCTCCGCCCCCTCCCCGTAGTAGAATCTTTGTGGGGCCTGGAGCTAATTAGGCAGGGTAGGCTGGCCAGCCAGCTCCAGAGACCCACCTGTCTCTACATATAGGCAGTGGGATTGCAAACCAGCACCACCATGCCCTCCCTTTTTTTCCCTTGTCTTTTTTTTCCCCATGCCCAGTTTTTTATACGGTGCTGGGGATTGAACTCAGGTCCTTTGGTCCTCAGGCCTGCATGGTGACTGAGGCAGTATGTGAGATTCTTCTCCAAACGCTGGCAAATAATGGCGAATAAAAATTCTTTCACAACTGTGTGTGTCCAGTTCTGTCTTAAGTCCAAAGAGAAACTGGTCTTGAGCAGAAATTCTTTGCAGCTAGTGTAGGTTGTCTGTAAATCTCTTTAGGGCTCCAGCTCCAAGTCGCACTTTGTGCTATTAAAACACGTCTTACAGAAACTGCAAGCTTGGCCATTGCGGACAGATGGGAGGTTGGCACAACAAAGATAGTTCGCAGTTATTTGGAAATAGGTAGGCCAGGGTTGTTTTTAGGTTATCATTAACCAGGGTCTGCCTGCCTGCCTGCCTGGCAGAATTACACTCCTTTTGATATGAAAATAGATCCTAATAGACAGTCTTGGTGAACAAGTCTTAGTAAGAATAGACCCTCAGTAACCCTCGACTCTGAGTACTAGAGCAGAGCTCTATGTATATTTCTTTCTTTCTTTCAGACATTGTCTCTCTGTGTAGCCCTGGCTGTCCTGAACCTCACTCTGTAGGCCAGTCTGGCCTAGAACCCAGAGATTCTCCTACCTCTGCTTCCCAAGTTCTGGGATTAAAGGCGTGTGCCACCACGGCCCAGCCTAAACTCTGGGTTTCTTATCTTTCTGTAATACCTAAGAAGTCTGACTAGAACACCACTTATCTTTCAGGCCTATTGAAGGCAGTGCTCCTTAGCTAAATTCTACTTTTGAAAACTTCTTCATAACATCACTTCCTTCATCACAGCCACTTTGCCTACTGAGCTATCTACCTCTCTAGCCCCGGCAGTGGCATTATTCCTTCCCAGGATGCAGGAGGAGCACACTGTCCCTGCCAGGGGTCAGTGGTTATCCATCCTAGCAATTGCGTGGTCAGACCTCACAGTACCACCGGATAGTCATTATTCTTCGGCCATTGGTTGCCACAGGCCCGAGTTGTCTGCTGTCGCTGTTGATGGCAGGTATTCCGTGAATCAAGGTGGAAAGGACAGGAAAATCTGAAAAATTCTTTATTATTATAATTTTAAAATTTTTTTGTGTTTTGCCTGCCTGTATGTCTGTGTGAGAGTGTCGGATCTCCTGGAACTGGAGTTGCAGACAGTTGTGAGCAGTCATGTGAGTGCTGGGAATTGAACCTGGATCCTCTGGAAGAGCAGCCCGATGTTCTTCACCACGGAACCATCTTCCCAGCCCTGAGAATCTCTCCCAAAAGCTGTGGCACATGGTCACTTAACTCCCCAGTCCAGTAAGTAAATGATGACAATAATAGTTTCTTTTGTGTGTTTGAGGTTTTAATTTTTCTAGTAATTCACTTTCACTGTATTTCACACAATTATCGATCTACAACCGATTCAAAGCTTGCTAAAAATGCTGGTCCCTGGCACGCTGACAATCTGCCAGCGAATGGGAGAGCTCAGAGCGCTGCCTGATTCTCCGCTGTTCCCCATTACCAAGTGGTGCTAGCCCATTACCTCGGTGTCACCTGGTCCCTCCAATGTCTAAGATCTAATGCACGCAGATGAGCTGGTATTCACCCAGGCTCATACACAGTTCCTGCCCTTACTCTGTGTACAGCTCAGCTCTTAATGGGCCCTGCTCATGTGACCCTGAGCCCTGCTAAAAACAGTCCTTCACTGTAAGGGACTGGAGCAGACCAGGCTTCCCTAGAGCATCTGGTGGAAACAAGAGAAGGGCCCTGGAAGTAGGTGATTGATAGGTGAGTGAAACATCGGAATCATTTTCCCTGTGGCTGCTGGGGGCCCTGGTGGTCACCAGCCTTTGGGTATGAGGTTTGTGGGCGTTACCCGGTTTCCTTAAGGAAATGAGGCATACTAGCTTGGGGGAGGCATAATAGGCATCTTCCAGTTTTTGTTCTGTTGGGATATTGGGGATTGAACTCTGGGATTCCTGCCTGCTAGGTAAGGGCTCTGCCGCTAAGCCACACACCCTGTATTCTAGGTCTCTCTGGTCAGCCAAGGTCCGCCACCCTTCCCCCATCCAGACTAAGACTCCAGCAGCCCTGATCCACTTTCATGCAGTGTTTCCTGCTCTTGTATGGTGTCCCCAGCCCAGCATAATCGCGACCTCCTTGCCTCTTGCAACCTCCTCCCTCACAACAATGGCCCAGTGCTTTGGTCCTCTGGGTGGCCCAAACCTTTGGTCTCCATCCAACTCCCCTGACAAGCAGGCCTGGAACCCCAAACACATTGGACTCACTCCCACTTGGCGCCTTTCCCAGTCACCAACTCTAGTGCTCTTCTACCCGGGTCCAGGGCACCCGCCACGCCCTGACCTTGTCGTATTTTCATCCACTCTTGTACCCAACAACTTCGTTCCTGAGAGAGACAGGCTCTGAATGCCCGACGCTCAGCTTCCTCTTCATCCTAAGACGAGCCCAACTCAGTGGCTGGCAGCGGGCGATGCTACTGTGCCCAGGGCATTC
>NC_022017.1:10685707-10724881 GCF_000317375.1 Microtus ochrogaster
GGACCCAAGCGAACAGGTGGAGCTGGCTACAAACCCCGCCCATTGGCGCAAGCGCAGGGAGGCATACCGCGGCCGCGGTTCCCAAGCCAACGGATCAACAGGTCCAGCACCGAGAAGGAGTCTGTGAACGCCAAGAGCCTTCGCCTGCCTCTCTCCATGTGTGCTGCCGAGGTGGACCGCCACGTAGCCCAGAGATACCTGATCAAGCGAAGGCTTGGGAAGGGGGTGAGCGCAGGGACGCCCCGTCATCGAGGGGCACTGCAGTCACCTGGGGGTCTGGTCGGCCCCCTCAAGGTCTAGTTCTTCTGACACGGGATGCTGGCTTCTAGGCTCGCGTCCTGCCTCCTCCGAGGCTCCTAGACCCACGTTTCCATAAGGAAACTGGGTAACACACAGGGACCTCGCCCAGGAATGCAGGTCGCCAGGGTCCCCAGGTCGCAGGAGGAGTTGTATTGGTGTTCCGCCCACATCCCCTACCTTTCTGGATTCCCATAGGCTGCTCTGGGTAAGCCTGGCCTTTTCCAGTTTCTGAGGGTGAAGGGCTTCTCCCAGCATTGCTCAGGAGCACATAGCCAGGTTCAGGAAGTTTGAGTATGGGTTCACAGAAAGAGTAGGAGCTGTGTGTGAATTCGGGTGTATTCGTGATTGCAATTGGGTCTGAATAGATGGGGCTGTATGCGTGAATGTGTGTGATCGTGGGGGTGTGTTCTGTGTATCGTGGAGGGGAACAAGCAAACAGCAATTGCAAAGGCCCCGAGGCAAAGATCTGCTTGGCCGGTGGAAACACACTACATTTTTATGCGTGGAACCAGGCGGAGATGGGAGAGAGCAACAGTGATGGCTCCCGTGGTGTGGAAGGAATCCAGGGCACCTCCAAGACCTTGGCTTTTGATTGACGAGCTGTAGCAGCTGCTCATAACATTCACTTTACAAAGCTCACCCTGTCTACTCTGGCGAGGCTCGGTGGCGGTGATGGGTGGTAGTGGCAGAGAGAGTAGACAGCCAACCCACAGGAGATGTTGGAAGTGTGCGCAGTGCACAGCAGAGCAGGGAGGGAAGGGCCCCGTCAGGCCCTGGCTATGCTCTGCAGGTCAAGTTGATAGGATTTGCTAAGCAGATGGCGTGGGAGTGTAGAGAAAGATAGTGAGAATGTGTGGGGAGGTAGAGGGGTCACAGGTCATTCCAGAGACAGCCCAGTAGTACCCACTATGGCTTCATGTCCTGGTAGGAACCTCTCCAGTTCTCATCCTCCCTCCCCTCCCCCACTCTAGAAGATGCTGCCGTTGTAGGCTCTGCCGCTCCAGGTCTTGTCACACTTTAACCCCTCCCAGAATCCAGGGCTGGGCGGTGTGTGTGTGTGTGTGTGTGTGTGTGTGTACGTGTGTACGTGTGTACGTGTGTGTACACTTATGTTCAGCAAGTTGACCATGTGTTCCCCAGGCCTATGGTATTGTGTGGAAGGCAGTGGATCGGAGGACTGGTGATGTAGTGGCCATCAAGAAAATCTTTGATGCCTTTAGGGACCAGACAGATGCTCAGGTAAGTGAGCAGGGAGGGTCTCTGGGGAGGTGTGGTGAGCTGTGGGAGGGGTCCGGCACCACAGGTTTTCTGGCATTTCTGTTTCTTACAGAGAACCTTCAGGGAAGTCACGCTTCTCCAGGTAAGAGGCCCAGGCCATCCTGCCACTTCCCTTCCCTGGGTGCAAGTCCCCACAAACAAGGGAGAAGCTGGCCCTACTGGCCCTGAGCACAGCCTTGGCCCCGCAGCAGCAACAGTCTGTCTTCCCAGGAGTTTGGGGACCATCCTAACATCATCCGCCTGCTTGACGTGATCCCAGCAGAGAATGACAAGGATATTTACCTGGTGTTTGAGTCCATGGGTGAGTGAGGCCTTAGCCAGACCCCAGCCCTGCTTAAGCAGCCTGGCTCTTTTCTGATATTCCTATGGCCCCTGGCCCACGCTGTATCTGTCACTTCCATCTGTCCCCTGAACCTGAGCATAAAGCTGGTGAGGTTTGACTCTCAAAGATTAGCACTAACACCCCCCCCCCGACCCTGCCTGCACTGGCCTGGTGGTGGCTCCCATTTTGTCCCTTCTGCACCGGACTCTTGCTCTGCCCTCATTTGCTGTGTTCTCCTTTTCCCCACTCAGTTTGTAAAACAAGAACATGGAATAGGATGAAAATAATTCCGTAGACCATTCTGGTTGCAATGACAGTGAAGACAGATCCGGTAGCTGGGTAGCCAGGCAGAGAGAGCCCAGGATGGGCCCAGGGCTGGTGCAGGCTCAAAGCGGTACAGACCTGCACTCTTCACCCTCCAGACTGACCTGCGTATCCTTCCCAGACACCGACCTGAACGCGGTCATCCAGAAGGGCAGACTACTGGAGGATATCCACAAGCGGTGCATCTTTTACCAGCTCCTGAGGGCCACCAAGTTTATCCACTCAGGGCGTGTCATCCACCGGGACCAGAAGGTTGGGTCCACACTGTGCCCACAGGTCCCTGGCCCCACCGTGCTCCGGGGCCTAGTGGGTCTCAAGCCCGTTCCTCTCTCTAGCCAGCCAACGTTCTACTGGATGCTGCATGCCGGGTGAAACTCTGTGACTTTGGCCTGGCACGCTCCCTGAGTGACCTCCCTGAGGGACCTGAGGGCCAGGCCCTGACGGAGTATGTGGCCACACGCTGGTACCGCGCTCCAGAGGTTCTTCTCTCCTGCCGATGGTAACAGCTGGAGACCCAGTCTTCCTTGTCCCTTCAGGTCCCATAGAGTACCCTGCATCCTGGTCCTGCAGGGCCCACCTGAATACTCACTGCCCTTTCCCTGCGCACCCATTCTGCCTCTGCTCCCTGCCCTTGCACACACCCCTTCCTGCCCCAGGTACACCCCTGGGGTGGACATGTGGAGCCTGGGCTGCATATTGGGAGAGATGCTTCGGGGGCAGCCGCTGTTTCCTGGAACATCTACTTTCCACCAGCTGGAGCTGATCCTGGAGACCATCCCGTTGCCCTCCATGGAGGGTGAGCATGTACACACTGAGGTCCCAACCTCAGCAGCCTGTCCCTAGGCATGGGATGATGAGAGCCCAAGGGCGCAACTGTGGAAGGGTCCCCAGTACTGTGCAGAGGAGAGAGTCATTTGACCCGGGAACACTGAAAAGGGTCCCGTGGATGGAGGGCCCAAGAGCAGCTCTGGAGCCTGGTGCAGAGTGGCAGAATTGGCCACAGGACAGTGCACGCCAACAGTGACAGGAAGGGGCTGATAGTGCAGAGGGTCCAGGGGAACAAGAGTGCCGTGTCTGTGCTGGCTGCTGAGAGCAGCGGTTTTGCAGAGGGGCATGGCGAGAGGGAGACACCTCTCAAGGCCGGCTGGGTGCCTGGTACTCTTAGAGAGTTCCTACTCTTTGGGTAGGACCAAAGGGAGGTGTGACCCCAGCATCCTCTATGTGATCATGTTGAGAGTATGTAATTTCCAGGTAAGGCACAGCTATGGGCACTCACCTGGACCTTCTAGACCACAGACTCTGTGAGAGGTTATTTATTATCTATGTGGCCAGAAGAATGGCTGCCCACCCCCTCCCAAGCCTGCCTGCTCATGCCCGTCTTCCACCCATCCACAGAGCTCCAGGGCCTTGGCTCAGACTACAGTGCTTTAATTCTGCAGAATCTTGGGTCCAAGTGAGTGGAACTTTTAGGTGTGGGGGAGGGGTGGCAGGTCGCAGGAGGGGGCCGCCATGTAGCAGCTGGCACATGAACCAGTATGTACCAGCCCAGAGCTGCAGCGCTCATTCTCTGACTCTTAAAGCTTTAGTTACCAAAAAAAAAAAAAAAGGACAAAATCCAGGAGACTGACAAGAAAGAAAGAAAAGAAAAACAAGACCCAACCCCCAGAAATGAGAACACCCAGGCTTACGGGAGAGCGTCCCTCTGAGCTGGGAGGAGGGGATGAAGAGGTGACAACCTCGGGAAGGGGACTAGAAGAGTGGGATTTACACAAGCAGAACAGAGGAGGTCAGGCCACAGACAGAAGGTGCCACGGGTAGGGCCCTAGAGAGGAGACGACAGGCGGCTGCCCGCAGGCCACGGCAGACGCTGGACGCCCTCCTGCCGCCAGACACGCCCCCAGAAGCCCTGGACCTCCTCAAACGACTCTTGGCGTTTGCTCCAGAGAAGCGGCTTAGCGCGGAGCAGGCGCTGCAACACCCCTACGTGCAAAGGTGAGACTCGAAGAGAGCGGACAGGGGTGGGAGCCCCCAGTGGCTTGCTCTCCTGCAAGTTGGGTCTCGTCACGCCTGGATCCATCTTTCTGGTCCGGTAGATTCCATTGCCCCGACCGTGAGTGGACACGGGGGTCCGACGTGCGGCTCCCGGTGCACGAAGGAGACCAGCTCTCTGCACCAGAGTATCGCAACCGCCTGTACCAGGTGCTGGGACTGCGGACTCGCGTCGTCCGCTTCCACGGGCACCCTCGAAGCCTCTTACTGCAGCGACCTCAGTGCCCCCTCTGAGCGCCCCTCCCATCCCGCAGATGATCCTGGAGCGGAGGGGGAACAGCCGCAGCCCTCGAGAGGAAGGCCTGTGGGGTGCGGCCTCGCGGGTAGAGCTCAGGGCTTCCCCCGCCCGGGCTCAATCGCTCAAGCCCGGAGTCCTCCCCCAGGTCCCCGCGGAGAGGCCTGCGCGAAAACGCGGACCCAGACTTCAGAATAACCCTGCTCATAACCCCGAGCACGTGGGTGAGCCTTGCCTGCCTCCCACGCACCCCTGGCCCCTTCTCTGTAGGACCACCAACATGCGCAGCGGGAACCTAACTCCGGGGGTTGCTCTTATGACCCCACAGAAGTCCCCAGGCAGAGCTCAGACCCCCTGTTCCAATTTCCGCCGCCAGGCAGGGGGGAAAGGCCATCAGGGGCCACAGCGCAGCCACCCTCAGCACCCTCAGGGGTAAGTCGAGGTTCGGTGGGCACGGAAGAGCCTCTGCAGTACCTTTCCGTGACCCTGTGGCGCACCCCTTCCAGGTGAAGACAAACGTTAGGGTGGTGGCACCCTCCCTGACTTCACAGGCCGCGGCTCAGGCGGCCAATCAGGCCCTGATCCGCAGTGACCCGGCCCGGGGCGGTGGGCCGAGGGCGGCCGGCGCACGACGGGTGAGCCCGGCCCTGGCCCTTCCCAGCTCCCTCCAGTGCGGTTCGTACCCCCCAGAGCCCTGTTCCACTCTTCTCCCTCCTGAACAAGACCCTCGCCTGCGTGCAGGTCCCTTCCCGCCTGTCCCGGGAGGCCCCGGAACCCCGACCCGGTCGAAGGATGTTTGGCACCTCGGCCTCGCAGGGGGCCCAGGGCGCAGCCAGAGCTGCGCTTGGCGGCTACTCCCAGGCCTACGGGACCGTGTGCCGCTCAGCGCTGGGCCATCTGCCTCTACTCCCCGGACCGCGTGCTTGAGCCGCCCACCCGTCTCCTTGCGGCAACCTGGCGCCCTTCCCCAGCCTCCAGCGCATCTCCCTCCTTTGTCACTCTGCATTCGAGTTCCGGGAGGGCTCCCCAAGCCTCTCTCCCCTAAGGGGGAGTAGATGATAGTTTACACTTCACCCCAACAATTTTTCCCAATAAAGTCATGTTCCCCCCTCCCCCCCAGCCCAGTTAAGTCATCTTTCACTCACTACCACCCGAGGACTCCCTTCCTAGGTCCTAAATCTTTCATGAGCCCCACTCTCCTGAGCGCTCCATATCCGAATCCTATACTCAGCACAGAGTACCATGTCTGCTCTCTGAGGCTTTTGCCCACTCAGCTTAGTCCTCTGGGCCAAGGATTGTGGCGCCATTCCCCACCCAGGTGCAGGTTACCAATGACTACTTAAGACTGGAGCCACATAAAGAGGAGAGGGTGCAGCACTTCTCTTGGCCCTTGCTACCATTTGTTGGTGACTGCGGCGTGTGACCTAACCACACAGTGACAGGCTTGTCTCCAGGTCTTGATAAAAGGACAGGAAGCACTTGAAGAGGAAAATCTTGAAAGAAAAAAAAAAAAAACCAACCCAAAATCTTGAGGGGACAGTACTGTTCAAAGGGCTTGGTGTGAGTTCAGACCAGATTTGTGTTGGCAATCAAGTACCCCCACCTGACTAGGGAAGCTGTCTAAATCTGTTGGCCACAGTAGGGCAAATGACAAAAGGGACAAAGGTAGGGGAAGCTGGCAGAGTTTGAACCTGCATAGCAGTGATACTGGGCTAGATGAGACAGAGGCAGGAAGCAAATGATTGGGTATAGGAGAGGGTGGGTATGATTCCAACATGGCAGAGAGCCAGTCAGAACTGGAGCCAAAAGGTTTGTCTCCTGAAGTGGCTGACTGCCAATACGGTCAGTGCATGGTTTCAAGAGGCTGAGGCATAGCTCCAAGTTGATGACAAACAGAGCAAGGAGTCTGAGGGTGAACACTAGAAATCAGCGTGCCTGCAAGCCAAGACCTGGCTATCGGGGCAGAAGGGTTCAGGCTGGACAGGAGCTGCAAGATAAACGTTGAGAAGTGTCTGTTGGGCTTGAAGGCTGGAGAACCAGATGATGGTCTACATGATGGCCCAAAGAGCCAGGGGTTTGTATGGGGTTTGCAGGGATGGGAGACATGTTTGTGCTGGCATGGAGGATTAAGAGTTCCCCACCAGGAATCATGGTTTTCCAAAAAGGAACCTAGGAAGGCCACAGGGTTAAAGGCTTCATATAAATTGGACAGTTAAACCTATTTGGGGACATGCTGGGTTTTTTTTTCCCCTCATAGGATCTCACTGTGTAGCTCTGGTTGGCCTGGTACTTGCTGTGCCAGGCTGCCCCAGAACTTAGAGACCAGCTTACCTGTACCTCCCCAGCACTGGGCTCTGCTGGAGTTTGTGTGCATCGTGTTTACTGTAAATGTAAGAACACAGGGGTCTCAGAGAGCCCCCGGAAGGACTACCAGCCTCCACTTTTGCAATGCAGAGCTCAACAGGTCTGAGCTTGAGCAGTGACGCACAGGACACCAGACCATGAGCTCTAAGAAGCTAGGCAGTGAGCATGCCAAGACTAGGAAACACTCCAGCTCATCCGGTTCCTAGGGGACCATGCACACCTGGCCAGGAACTTGGGGATTTTTTTTGACAGTGAAATGTAATAGCATGAATCCAGTCACTGCCCAAATCCCAGTATCCTCCCTTCTTCAGCTGCTGGAGTCAGAAGGAATGACTTAGTGGCTTTCTTTTCATGTCTTTGCTCTCTTGGGATTTCACATGAGTGTTCACACACACAACACAGGTATAAACTATTTGGAAAGAAGACAGCAGAAATATATTTCTCATTGCCTAGCAGTGTGTGTGTGTGTGTGTGGGGGGACACTCTATGCATTTGATGCTATGCCAAATCAAAATCTTTGGAGGTAAGAAAAGATAAACGTAACCAGGGACATTGGACAGATTCTTTTTGTTGGTGACAAATAGAAATGGATCAAGGTAGAGTGGGGGGGGGCAGGGTCTGCTGTCCCTTAGTGGTTGCTGGGGCTCAGGTTGGTCCGTATTCAATCTTCTCCCTTTTGCTGAGAGCCAAACACTACATACAGCCTCTTTCCAGACTTTGGCTTAGGAACTTATTGAAGCCAGGGTCACAGAAAGTCTGTCCAGACTGCTTTATTGTACTGCAAAGTCCAGTGCTCCCCACCTCTGGCTTCTCTTCAAGTGCTACCCAGAGACTGGCTGGAGAAGGCAAATGTGACTTAAGGCGGCCCCAGTAGATACTTGGCAGCTACTTCCCAGTGGCCCGCCCTGTCCAGATCCATGCCTTCTCCACAGCAGGAGGACAGAGCCAAGAAAGTGCTAGGAGGCAGTGAGGAGACAGAGTGGAAGCAGGGAGTTCCAGAGGGACGGGAGGAGGCTGTCTCCAGAGAGAGGCTGTGAGATGGACACCCTGATAAAAAGCCCTGAGATAAAAGGCCCTAAGAGGCAACAGAGGCATAAAGTGAGGAGTCTATGACAAACTGGCGAATAAGGCAGAGATACGGATCCCTGAGGTGAATTAAGCCCCAAAGTGGACCTGAGTCCAGGAGATGGTGGAGGCCTGAGGTGAGGGAGGTGACGAGGAAGAAGCACTGAGCAGAGGGGCTGAGCTCCTAGCGTGGAGAAGCCAAGAGTGAGAGGCAGTGTGGCTATCAGGTGAATTCAAGTGCACTCAGTTCAGGCGGTTGTTAGCCAGGTCCCAGACTGCTTTGACACCAGTCTGGCAGCCACCAGTCCATCGGGACCAGACGGGTGCTATGAGCGCTGTATGGCAGTGATGCAGAGTCCTGGCCTCCGAGACCAGAAGACTTATTTTTTGCTTTTGAATGTACCCAGAATCTTGGGAACAAACTTGCCCATTTTACTGTCTCTGGTGTCCTCATCTGCCAGGTTGTCTCCTGCCCCAGTATTGCCAGCTTCCTCCTTTTTGCAGAAGACCTCGAAGCGACTGTAGACACGTTTTTCTTTGCGCATGCTCTCCATGCGGCGCAAGAGCTTGTCACGCTCCTCTGCGCTGGCCGGCAGGGTGCGGCTGAGCCGGCCTTGTGTCCCTATGCTGTCTGAGCGGAAGATGGCTGAACACTTGTCCTTGTCGGACATGTCTGGAGTCAAGTCTCCTGCAGTTGTTGGGCGACCTAGCTCAGGACTGCTGTGAGCTGGGCCTGGAGCAGGGACTCCGCGGTGCTTCTGGCCATGGGCACTGATTTGCTCCAGAATGGCCTTCGTGTCATCTCGCAAGTTGCTGCTGTATAAGGCATTGGCAGTAGCTGAAGCTAAGCGTACCTTTGAGCTTCTCTCTTCTGCGGCAGCCTCTGTGCTGTCACCCCGACCCAGCGAGGGCCGCCGGGGACTCTCAGGCTGCCCATTTTCCTGTGGAACTGGGAAGCTGCCCTCATCCTCCCCTCGCCGTTCGCCTTTGGGGCTCAGCAACTGCCTAAGGCGGAGGGAGCCCTTTCGCAGGACTTCCATGGGACCACCAGCCACCTCTTCCGTGGGCCCTGTCTTCGAAGTCTCCCCAGCGAAGGTGAGACTGCCTCTACGCTCAGGGACAGGAGGCACCGGACTGCCCCTGCGTTCAGGCACTGGGGGCACTGGACTGGTCCTGCGCTCAGGTAGGGGCACCGGACTGCCCCTCCGGTCTGGGTAGGGCGAAGTGGGACTCCCCTTCTGCTCAATCAATCCTGTGGTCGGGCTGCCCCTCCGAGTAGGGAATCCAGGTGTAGGGCTCCCCTTGCGCTCGGGGTGAGCAGGAGTGGGGCTCCCTTTTGGCTCAGAATAAGGCAGCTGGTGTGTTCCGGGTCCTTCAAGTGGAGGGCTATCTCGCCCTTGTGGAGACAAGGAGCGACCCTGGGCGGAGAGCAAGCGTGAAGGCAGGCGTTCTGTGCTGCCCAGCGTGTCGAGCAGCTGCGCAGCGGTCAGTGAAGCTGCTCCTGGGTGTCGCTCTGCCTCCTGATGTAATTGCTGTGCGAAGGAGTCCCGCAAATCAAGCAAGCAACTTTCAAGGCTGCGGCGCTCAGTTCCCGCTCCTCCTGGTGCTACCACCTCCTCCCGCCAGGACTGGGCCACTACAGCCTTGCTGTGGCTGGAGGCAGTGATGGGACCACCTGCACCACCAGGGTCCCGGGCAGGACCCTTGTATTTCTCCAGTAGCTCCGCCACTTTCGCCGAGGTGCTGGAACGAACAGCCTCTCCACTGGGACCCACAGTTTCACTGACTGTCTGCTCTTTGTGCAACAGCTGTACCTTTTCTGTGGTGGTTGCTGTGGTCCCACCAGTACCCTCGGCCTGTGAGGCAAAGATGAGGGATGAGCGCAACCTGGAGCTGCGCTGGATGAGCGGATTCAACCGTGAGCGGAAGGAGTCCTGCTTAACCAGACTTGTTTCCTCTGGGCCCTCTCTCTCCGAGCTATCGCCACCACCGCTTCCTGAGCCTGGCTTTGGTCCCTTGGCTGGGAACGGTGCAGGAGTGCGGAAGGCGGAGGGGAGCAGGTCTCGGCCTCCAGGAACCAGCACTTCATCTTCATAGGCCTCAGCCTCCATAGGAAGACCCTCCTCCCCACCATCACCATGGCAGCCGCTCAGGTAGGAAGCAACGCGCCATTGACGTAGCCCGGCCCGTCCCTCGGTTCCACCCCTGCGCTCAGGCTCCACCTCCGGAGTTGTGTCCAGACCTTGCCTCGTGGATACTTGGCATGGAAAGCGCTGACCCAGGTTGGGACGTGGGGCCCCATTAGGTTCCATACCACGAGGGCCGGTTCCAAAGGCAGGATCCGAACCGTGGCGTACCTCTCGAGAAGCGCTGGATGGAACATATTCTAGCCGTTGGTGCACATCAGCACCGAGTTCTGGGAAGCGGGGCCCAGCACCTAGTGCAAAGTCATCAGGATCCGCAAAGCCAGGTCGGCCTGCACGAATCTTCTCAAAGAGGCCCTGCGGGCGCGTGGGTGCAAACTGTGGATCCCACTGGTAATGCTGCTGGTAGAGTTGGTCACGTTGGAAGTGGCTGGTCTGGAAACGGAAGTCATCACCATGGCTGAGGAATGTCTGTCGTGACACCTGCCGTGCAGCCGCAAAGTTCTCCATGGCTCCAGCTCCATCAGCTGCTGTGTAGCTGTGCCGCTTGAAGGCATCCATCTCCAAGTGCCGGGACTGGAAGAAGCCCCGGTGTCCTGCCAGCTCTCCCATAGGTCCAGCCTCAGTGGGACGCGCCAGTGACCGGTGCCCTGCGTGGGGCTCCAATGCACCCCCAGGCATACGCTGCAGCTCCTCACGGCGGAAGGCCGATAGGAAGTGGCGGTCAGGGTCTAGGAAAGAGGGGAAGCCCAGGCCTTCTTCCCGGGGCGGTGGGAATAGGAGGTGCGCCCGTTTAGGGAACGAAAAAGGTGTTGGTTGTCCAACCCCGGGGACGCCCACCAGAGGCCCAGCCCCAGAGTATGGAGCAAGTGCATAGGCATCCATGCGGGCGAGCATTCCAGCTGAGGGCACCAGTGGTTCTGACTGCGCAAAGAGGATGCGGAACTCTTCATCGAAGCTGGAGACCAGCTCTCCCTGGAACACATGAGCCAGGCTGCGGTGGATTTTCTCGAAGGACCACATGAAGCTGTGGGCAGGAGAGCGGAAGTCAGGGAGAGGAAGTAGGGCCACAAAGGCATCAGTTGGATAATCAGGGAATTGGGGTTTGTAAGGAGCGGGGCTGAGGGGCTGTGGCAAGGAGGGCTTTATGGGAAAGAACTGCGACCACGGAGGAGGACTCTGTGGGAGAGGGCCAGGACTGAGGGAAACCCACTGGGCATACCTATAACTGCCGCTCATCACTACAGCACAGTCCACCAGCAAGAACTTCTCCTTCAGATGGCCCTTGAACGACTTCCCAGTGCGGCAGTAATAGGTAGGCCCTGCCACTGTGCGCACACGCAGGAACTGGAAGAGAGGGGAGTCAGGTCTTCCTCAAAGGTATTTTTCCCTCCACTCCCCTGGCTTGGTCACTCACATCCACGTGGTGCAGGTTGACCCGACACTTGTCGGCCATGTCTAGGAAGTGCTGAGCATTCATTTCATCCAGCAGGATGTAGACTGGGACTCGCCTTGCAGCGGCCTCTAGGACTTCACTGAGCAGATCCACGTCAGTGAACATGTCCATCACCACGGCAACCACCTGGGAGGAGGTGGATATCAGGTCAGCCGCAGGGAAGGGTCCTGCCCCTCTACCTATCTCCGGCCATACTTTCACCCACAAGCACTGTAAAATAACCATTAGCCCACCCCAGGAGAGTGGCCACAACTGGGAGGGCAGTAAAAGGGACCCCTGTAGAGGGTCACAGCCTATACTTTTAATGTACTTCATGGGGTGGAGTGGGGTGGGGGCTGCAATCCTGGCCCAGTGTATTCAGATCCCAAGTTGTCCTGGCAGACTTAATGAGGGATGGGGGGGGGAGGTTTGCCACAACCTGGAGCAGGGACAGAAGCTAGGTGTGCTACCTTACCTAATCTTCCCAGGTTTTGTGGCAGTGTTTTGTTTTTTTTTGTTTTTTTTTTTTTAATACAGGCTAGACTGTTACTACATAGTCCAGGATGGCCTCAACCTCCCTGGCTTTTTGTTGTTTCTGTTTGCCAACTGCTTTGGGGGTGGGTTACTCTCATCTGGGCCAGGTCTAAAGAGACCAATATGCCAACAGCCCCAAGTTTCTGGGTACTGGTCATGATTCTGGGCAAGCATATATAGAGAGGCCATTAACCAAGTCCCAGGTGACAATGGACAAACTGCAGTGACCCTCCTGCTGAGGTCTGGCTGGCCAGCCCAGTAAAGCTTTTATTCTCCCCACGCCCTCCTATTCATGTTTCAAGATCCAGCTCAGGCTGCCCCTCACTACCCATAGAGCCCATAATGCACCTGCTGGGCAGAACGGATCATCCTCCGAGCTTCATCTTTGATGCTGGGGCTGTCAGGTGGCGGTGGCTGAACCAGTGTGGTGACCTCTGTGCCTTGGAAGCCAAAGGTCAGGGGCCAGCCCAGGTCCAGCTCAGGCACAGCCTGGTCTGAGTTCACTGGCCAGTAGGTGCCTGAGGAACCATCCATGTCCACATCAGGAGGGCTGCCTTCAGGGGCTTCTCGGGCCACATATTGTGGGGGTTGCAGGTGGCGGCTCACATATTCCACTTCCTCAGGGCACAGGAAGTCAGGTGCCCCCTCAGACGCCAAGAAGCGGTTGTAGGCTTCTCTCCCACCCTCAGTCAGTGCATCCACGGCCAGTCGGTAGTACTCTTTGTAGTGAGGTGGCAGGTACCCAGGTGCCAATGGGTTGTCCCCCTGTGAGCTGCTCTGGGAGCGACGGGCCATGTTGGGGCCAGGGGCCTGGAGGGGCAGGAAGATGCGTTAACTAGTGGCAGTAGGACCCACTTACCTTACCCTCACGAGTGGACACACACAGTTGCCAGAGCTGCTAGATCATGGGTTTGGCTTATGCCTGGGAGGTCTTTGAGGGGTCAACCAAGATAGTCTCAGAAACAGTGCTGTGAGCCATTGGCCCTAAATCCTCTTCCTGGGGCTGAGACCTTGTTCTCAACAGGGTCTCAAGGACTATCAGTGTTTGCCCCCTTCTAGGCAGGTAAGAGGTCCCACCTACCCTCCTTCGGGGTCAATACATTTGTGGCCCATTTACTTTGTGGATCTTAAAATAAGTTGTTGGTTAAGACACAAATGCAGTCCAGTAGTGAGATTATCCCCCACACACACAAGCGACTAGTCTCGTTGGCCCCTGCCTCTACTGCCTGAAGATCCTAGGCAGTGTTCTGGCCTGTTACCTTCACTGTACACACCTGGGAGAGGTGGCAAGACACTGTACCTGGCCCAAGGTGAGCACAGTGGAGACTGACTCATCCGGGGTTGATGGCCTTAAACCCCACCCACACCTCTTCCCTGGGCCCACACCTGTATATTCCCACAGCCCCTGCACTCATCTCCCTGCCCCAACTCCTAAACTTTCCATCTCTCAAAAAGCGTCAGCCTTCGCTACTGTCCCATCTCAGCCCCTCCCTTGTGGGGTCTCTACTCTATACCCTCCCAGACCCACCCATGCTGACGGCAATAAAGGCATTCCCAAGACTCTGAATCACACCCTCTCCCCGATACGCTAAGAACGGAGGTAGGGCCTTTACCACACAGCTAGCCAAGTTGTCAGGGCCCCATTACCACGGCTCCAGCACCACAGTTCTTGTTCTTCGGTGGCTGGGGGTGGGGGAGGGGGATGGACACAGAAGCTTGTGCTTGAGGAAGGCATTAGAAAAAACAATCTAACACCCAGAATCCAGCACCTCTGGCCCTGGAAGTTGCCTTAGGGCAGGCTCACCCCATTCCCCATTGCTCCTCGGGTTTGGAACGGCTTGGGACTCTTGTCCTGCCTAGCACACAGGTTCCTGGATGTTAGTCTGGACTAGGAAAAGTAATTCTGCCCAGGAAGAGGAGTGGACCAGTGATACTGGCAGGATGGGGAACTAGCTGCTGTTATTTTGATAACGTTGGGGGTTAGGACTCTGCTGTGTGTGACCCAGGGAGCTATAGTGCCTGCCATCCCTGGGGGCAACACATCAACAAGTCCAAATATGACCGAGCTTGGGGGCGGGGACACTCCAATGTCTACTTGCCCCAAGAAGAATGCTCTAAATTCCCTTTGGGGCACTGCCCTGACTGTAGGCAGTTGGTTTTCTTTCCTGTCTGCAGTGTGAGGTGTGGCACACTCTTCTGGGGAGATCAAGGCAGACCACCTAGGGTAAGAATGCTGGCGTGTGTGCTTGGGCAGCCCTCATACTGCACCCACACTTCAGCAGGCTCACACTACCTGGAGCGTGCTCCCTCGGGGTGTTTCCTGATATAAGGAAAACTGAGATCTGAAACGGTCCCGGCCTGTGAACTTCTGGCCAGGAACCATCAAAGACACAAATGGTTGGGAAGGGACCCTAGTCCTGAGTGGCCACTGTGGGACCTGGCCACCCACGACCTCAAATGCCCTTATGTTCTCTCACTGACACACATTCCCCCCTTGACTATGGACTGGCAGTGACCACTCCTATCAGCAATGAACCCCAACAGCCTGCACGAAGACATTTGCCTATCCAAGTGGGGCCTTACTTAAGGTAAGAGCCTATCCCACCCAAATCAATGACTCAGCAGGAATCTGACCTCTGACCTGAAGCCACTCTCCAGGCCCTTCACCATTAACAGCACAAGAAAATGTCCCCTCCCCTCTAACCTGACAGGAGGTAGTGTTTCAGAATCTGGAAGTGGGGGGAGGGTCCCATGGGGAGCACCTTGGGCTACTACACAAAGATGGTGACCGTGGCCAAGTAAGGGGTGGGCGGTAGGGGACATGAAACTGAGAGATGGGAATTGGTGGGATGGGGCTCAAAGACCGGAAGTTGCTGAGTTACAGCTTGCGGGTTAGGCACTGAAAGGCCTCAAGGGTATTATTGTACCCCAGGAAGTTAGCCGCTACCCAGGCCAGGTGTCTTTATCAACTCATCTAGTCAGGGACGTGGGACCAGGAGTTAGCAGACTCCAGTTTTCCCTGCCCTCTACACAGGGATTCAGCCCTGGACACCTGATTCATGGCGGCTTGGGGAGAGGCTCCGGGAAAGGTACAGGTCTTGCCCAGTTAACATCTAGGCCGCGAAGACGAGTGTGTCGCACCCTTTCTTCGGCCTCCTCCTTGCCGGCATGCCCCTAGGACACCCCTCACCCAGTACCCCGGAGAGCAGTCACCCGGTCCCCGACCCAGCCCCACGCACTCTCTCACTGCACCGCCCGGCCCAGGTCCCGAGATCAGACCCAGGTAGCGCGCGCGCGGAGATCCCGGCCTCCAGTCCTGCGCGCGGCGCAGTGCCCGGCCCGCGCCGGGGAAGGGGCCCTACCTGCCCAGGTGAGCGGGGTCTCGGCACAGGGGCAGCAGGAGCCCACCGCCGCCCAGCGGCCTCGCGGTCTGGTCCGTCCGGCAGCCACTCCCCGCCGCGGCCCGCCCGCCCGTTCGGCCTGATTCACGCGCCCGCCCCCGCCCCCGCCCCGCCCGCGCTCTGCCTCCTGCCTGCCCGGGCAGCACCTGGGCGGGGCGGCCCCACCCCGACGCGCCCGCATTCCTGCGCCCTCTGCGGCCCGGACCCCGGCCGCGACCCCCGAGATCCCCAGTCTGGCCTCGCTGGCGCCCCCGGCCCCCAGCCCCAACCACGACCCCCGAGCGCTCCGGTGACGCCCCAGAACTGCGCCCCGGACTCTGGCCAGCGCCACTCGGTACTGCCGGCGCTTCTTCTTTCAGGACCCCGAGGTTCCTTGAACCCATAGTTCAAGTACTAGTGCGAACTGATAGTTCGAAGCCCCTACTGCCGACCCCTGACCCTCGCCCCGGAAGTTGGGGTGACTCGGAAGTTCCGGCTTAGTCGCTAGGAAACTGGCCAGCCCGACGTGAGGGGCGGGGCTTCTGGCCTCCACGTTGCGAGTGGCAGGTGAGGCAGGTGAGGCGGCAGACGCGCGGGATGACCGCCTTACAGCACACAGACACACCTCTGGTTTCCCCACTTCACTCCCTGCAGGCTTGTCCTCTCACATGAGACCGACGGCATAGGAACTCCACGCGCTTTCCCACCCATATGCCCAACCACATAGGGGATTCTGTGCGCTCACACCCCTGTACCCAAGGGACCCCCTCAGACGCAAGGGGACCTCGGATGACCCACAAGCAGAAGCCCCTCCGCCGCACAGAATCCCGCACACCAAGCTCCACCCCTCATCTCACGTTAAGAATCCCTCCTTGAACCCTCCCACCAGTGGTCCTGGCACCCACTGATCGTGTCTTCCCGCACACCAGCTGAAAGCACAGGGGTCTCTTCTTCACACCTGTGCATTAAAGAGTCTGCGCTCAGGATACTACAACCCTCTGTAGACAGGAAACCTCATGTACATATCAACCCCACACATCGCCCATACACCTAAGCACTTAGTTCCTCCTTGGTCCCTAGTCTGCCCAGTTTTCCCTCTTAGGCCCTGGCCTGAACTCAATGTGTCCAAGCCAGCTCCCCATCCACCAGTTCTCCTGCCCCGAGTTCTCAATGTCTGTAAGACAGCCTTCAGTCACTTTCTGGCCCTATTTTCAGGATAACATTTCATTAACTTTATTCCCAAATGTTTCTGTGGCACCAGCGGGGTGGGAACATAGGTGTATGGATTGCGCTACCTGGGTTTCCTATTCGTTGGGCCCTAGGAGGGGTTCTAGAGCCCTGGAGGACTCTTACACAGGTTGGAGTGGAAAGAAGACTCTTCCAAGGGGAATGAATGGGGTCACACACCTTGTATACTAGGGGGAAGAGCATTGCTTCCAGAACCAGACAGCAGTTTTCTAAGACAAGAAGGAGATGGGATGTGAGGGTGGAGAGGGGTTTGGGTTCAGCATACCCAGGTTGGGGGCAGTTGAAGCCATGCCTGCCTAGCCCAGGCTGTTCAGCAGGTAGCCCAGCGATTTAGAAACTAGTGCCAGAATGCAGATCTGTGGATTCCAGCAGAGTGGGCTGAGGCAGGATTGCAGAGGACAGGCACACAAGCATAAAGAGAGGTATCCTCTTGCCAGGAATCCTTGCTCAAACTGCTGGACATATACTCGGATAGCCAGGGGCAGGCAGGTGGACCAAGAAACTGGCTGGGAAATGTGCTGGAGGCCCATGCTCCTGCTGCGTACATGCTCACCCGGGGCCAGGGCAGCATGTCCACTGCCTTGCCCTCTGCCGTCCTGAACATACCCTCCCTGGACTTTTCCTTCCCACCCTCAGGAGAATGAGCAGTAAGAAGGGGGGGCCCAAAGCTGCACCGGGGAAGGGGCAGGCGCCCCTCCCTGGGTCCAAGCTTCGAGCTGCTGCTGGTGAGTGCACCCTCTGACCTCCAGGGCACTGCCCCAACACTGACCTGAGACCACTAGGTACATAGGGCTCCTCTGAGAAACCCTTCTCTCCAAGTTACCTTCAGGGGATCTATCTCTTAGTTGGGCTTGGGCAAGATAGATTTGATGCTTTAAAGATCAGACATCCACTGTAGCCTGGACCTCTAGAGCTGGGGTGGGGAGTGGGCACAGGGCTCAGCAGGGCATAATGTTAGAGCCCCTGGAGGTAAGAAAGGGGTCAGCAGGAGACTGGAGGGGCAGATGGTTTAAAAACAATATTGAAGCGGGATGGTGGTGGCGCACACCTTTAATCCCAGCACTTGGGAAGCAGAGGCAGGAGGATCTCTGAATTTGAGGCCAGCCTGGTCTATAGAATGTGTTCCAGGATAGCCAGGGCTACACAGAGAAACTCTCTCTTGAAAACAACAACAACAACAACAACAACAAAAAAAACGATATTGAAAAAGAACAGGGCTTGAATCCAAGCCGGGAATCTTGGTGAGAAGCACTTGTCTGCTCATTGTCCCACAGTCCCACCTCACCCTTTCCCCTTCAGATCACCTCTCCTAGCATTCCCCGGCTGAAGGTTACAACTGGGCTGGCTTCATAGAGCATCAGAAAATACTCTCCTGCTCCCTGTGCCTACCCTCCTTCAGCCCTTATCACCCCTTCACTCTTGCTCCCATTCATTCTGCCACAGCTGTGAGCATCCTCCAGGCTGTCTCGGGCTCTGCACCCAGACTTGTGTGGAGTTTGTACCTGCTGCAAGGGTACCCACCCAGACCTGGATGCGACCCCGCATCTTAGACCAGGCAGTGCCAGATTCCTTGGCTCTGGCAGGATGTGGTGACTCCACACCACGCTGGAGTGAAATCCTAGTTGCCCAAAATAGCCCCAGCTGCGTCTGAGGCCAGTCTTCCTCCTGGAATGAGGATAATGGGTACCAGCATTGCGTGCTGCGTCTGTGATCTCAAGCCCTGGGCACCAAGCTGCAGTAAACAGGGGACAGGGCATGTGGACCGGACAAGAAGCTGTCCAGCATACTTGGGGTGGGGACTGTGTCTCATTTCTGTTGCTGTCTGTCAGCCTCACCCCATATGATATAGTAATGCATGCTGCCCTGGACAGCTCCTGTAGCTTATGCCCTGGTCCCCTGACACCTCTATCCCCAAACAAGCTCCCCCCCACCCCCCGTCAATGGCCTCTGCCTGCCAAGCACTGTGTGGTCTAGTCAGGCTTGTTGTCCTTCGTCTGGGCAAACAGTCTGCGTAGTGGGCATCAGCCCCTCCAGGCTTATAGGCCCACAGAGGTTCTGCAGCCACCCTGCCTCCCAGCCCTCACACATCTGTAAGATCCTGGAGTGTCCTCTGCACCATCAGACTGCCCAAGCCCCTGCCCAGAGCCCTCTAGGCCTTACCTGGCCTTGGGTTTGCAGTGCCTCCAGGCCCTCACTCCGAAGCTGCTCCAGGGCCACAGCCAGCTGCAGCCCCTCCATGTGCACCCAGGCCTGCTCCTCCTGCAGCTGCTGCAGCCACAACTGCTCCTCCTGCAGCTGCTGCAGCCACAGCTGCTCCTCCTGCCACAGCTGCATCTGCAGCTGGACCTGCCGCCTCCGGTCCTCCAGCAGGAGTTGCTCCTGGGCTAAGCATAGCTGGACTTCGTGGAGTCTCAGCAGTTCAGGGCCCAGGGCTGGCATGTGGGCCCCGGCTCCACAGCCCTCCATGAGCTCAGGGGCCAGCACCAGCTCGGATTCCACAGCTGTGGCCTGAACTGGCCTCCCGGCTGCCTGTAGCTGCTCTGGCCTGGTGGCCCTGGAGTTTCCCTGAGGAGCCGGCTGGGTGCTGGTCACGTGCGCTGTCAGGGCCACCCCCACCTGGTCCTGAGGGCCCCCTGTGTTGGGGGGCGGGGGCTCAGCCTCAGGGTGCTGCTGCCCAGCTGCCCGCTGGGCCCTGCCCACCCTCTTGCCTCGGGGCTTTCGAGCTCGACCTCGTTTCCCAGACATGGCCAGGGATCCAGTGCTTCTTTCACCAGGTGTCTGCTCCCCAGGGACCTGGCTCATCCACTGGCCTTGTTGGGGAGCTCAGAGAACATCCCAGAGGCCACAGTAGGCTGCTTGCTCTAAGCCAGGCTCAGCCCTCTCTGTTCCTGCTGTCCCAAGTGACTGCGTTGCCCCTTGGCCTAGTGTCTGCAGCACAGCACCGGGCCCTGGCTCTGCCTGTAGGCCCCACAGGCCCCACTCTGTGGCACTGGGCCACACCAGGGAGTTTATAGGGACTTTGGCGGCACAGTGGCTCACCCTAGTCGAGGAGGCTGACTAACAACATGCTGACACAGGGTGCAGGACTTCACAGGCCACAGACTTCACTGGCCAGACTGGGAGGGAGACTAAGAAACTGGGGGCGGCTCTCAGTAGCTAGACTGCCGCTTAAGGACGTGCCTGTTCCTGCCTGGGCGTCACCAAGGCCCCCCACCCCCTTCACCCCACCCTTGGTCGCGGGAAACTCAAACTGTCCACAGAGCCAAGAGCTGTATCTCAGATGCACCAACCCTGAATGCCCAGACCCTCACTGACCATAGACCATCCCGACCCAACTGACCACTAGAGCCCCAAACCTACCCAGATGAACCCTGCTGCACTTGAGCTGGCCCGGGGAACTTGCCAGAGATGAAAGGCCGCCATAGCCCCAGCATGAAACACTCGGGCCACACTGTGAGCTAGTGAAGACACTGAGCCTTCAAAAGCCTAGCTAAAGCGAGTCTAGCTGTCTCCTAGGATGCGGTGTGGGACCTGACTACTGCCATGATTAGAAGTCCAGCTCCTCCTTTGAATTAAAACAAGACCCAAGGGACCCTTACAAGGCCCACCTGTTAGTCCCAGGGGCGAAGCTGGGGGTCCAGGACCAACTCTCATCTGAGCCTTTCTTCCCAGGCCTCCTGTTTCGAGGCGTTGCTCCAGGTGGCATCCTCCCCAGTGGTTCCCCAGCCCTAGCCCGCTGACTCACACCCACGCCCAGGGCCTCATCCCAGCCAGCTCTGCTTCACTGGCCAGACTGGTTTGCCTGGCCCAGCCCTGCTCAGCATACACTCCCGTCCATCCTGCCCTTGCCCAGGAACCTCAGGAGCAAGCAGACAGAGAGAGCACCTGTCTGGAGCAGAGCTGGGCAGAGGCTTTGCTGAAGGGCATGGAGAATGGCAGAGGCATTGTTTGGGTGGGAGACAGCAGTCAGGACAATGAAGGGCACACCTTTTAGGGGTTTTTACATGCCCAGGCCCGAGGTTTCAGTTCCAGGTACGGGGGTAGGTATGCCTATTGATTCTTAATATTACCAGGCTAAGATGCATTTGCTGCTGGAAGACGCTGCTCATTAAAGCTGTGGCATGTGCTGGCCTCACGAGGCCTTCCCTAATAGCTTAGGAACAAGCCTAGCTGGTGTCCCATAAATGCCACCTGAAGTTGATGGGATGAGGGACAACTCATATCCTAACACTTCTACTACCTTCCCCCAGGGAAGCCAAAAGAGAATCGCCAGGTGCAGAGGAAGACAGGCCAGCCAGCCAAAGAGTCCTACTCTGAGAACCCCAAGGTCCCTGCAGGTGAGATCCTGGGAGTCCTACCTCTGCTAAAGGGTGGGCTGGCAGTAAAGGGACTGCCAAACATGCATAGTATGCACAAATGTGTGTATCAACCTATGCACACATGTGTATGCATGAATGTGCAAGGGTATCTGTGCATTTGTGTATCTGTGTGTGTGCATATCTTCCATGCAGTAGGCCAGAAGCACTCAGAGAAGTTCCCTTCCTGTGCCTTGCTAGCCTGTGGCTCCTTCCACCTCCCAGTGATAGCATGAATCTCCTGTCCTGAGCGTGTCGCCCTCTGGTGGCAGTAAAATGTTTGGCGTGCCCCGTTGTAGAGTCTAGAGTCCTGTGCCTATGGAGAGGACTGGATCTGTCCAACCTGCTCACCTCCTGGCTCTGGCCCTGGCTCTGTGTGATGTTTCCAAGGTTCCCAATCCAACAATTAGATTAAAATCTCACCAACAGCATCTCAACCCCACTTCAGCTACCCCTAACTCCCCACTGGGTGTCTTGAAGCCAGCATATCAACCAGTTCCTCTAAACTCACCCCGGTGTCCCTCCATCCACAATGCTCCCCGTGGCTGATGCCTGGACCCATTCCTGCCGACCCCGGTGTTCGATACTTTCCCTGACTGGTTTCCAAGTCTCGCAGAGCCTCAGATGCCTGCCCTCATCTGGCTGCTGCCTCACCTTTACCCTTTGCCTCTCCCTCCTGGTCCTCAGCGCAGCCCCAGTGTGTGCAACGCTGGGAGAGGCTGCACCTGTGTTGCTTGTGAACAACGCTGTCACTTGTGAACCTCCTCCATTCCATCCCCGGGTGCTGGGATAAGGAGACAGCCTTGTCCTGGACACGGGATGTACATGAGACCTGTAGGTTGTTCTAGTGTAGTTTCTTACGCCTGATGCCTTGACCTGGGCTCTGTATAGCTCGGGGCCTTGAGTCCTGAAACACAGTGAGACAAATGTGTGGGATGCAGTCCCCAGCAGAGACTCAGACCACGGGGAGGCCAACAGGAGGAATCAGTGTCCTCCAGAAGGACCTGTGCTGTTTCTCACACTGCAGCACCACCCGCATTGCCCCTAGTTGTTGCACAGGTCAGGAGCATTACTGCTGGGGTTCGGGAATGCATCTGGGGCTTTCTCAAAAGTACATTTTGTTTGACCAGGGATTCTGTATCCGTGTTCCTAAGAGGCGCTGATCTGGATTTTCTTGTGGTTTCTTTGCCTGGCTTTAGCATCAGGGAACTCTGGCCTCATAGTTTCTTCTTCAGATTTATTTATCTAATATATTTACATGTATGCCCGCCTACATTTTTGCGCACCGTGTGCATGCCGGCGGCTGCTGAGGCCAGAAGGCATTCGATCCTCTGGAGCTGAAAGGACAGTCAGTGGTTTTAAGGCACCTGATGAGGGTGCTAAGAACGGAGCTCTGGGTTCTCTGGAAGAGCGGGAATAGCTCTTAACTGTGGCCCCAAACCTTTTAAGAATTTATTTTTTTATCTAAAATTATGTGTATGTAGGGTGATGTGTGCATGTAAGTGGTGCCCACAGAGGCCTGAGGCTGGAGGTACAGGAAGCTATGAACTTCACATGGGTGCTTAGAACCAAACCTACTGAACCTCTTTGACCCTGCTGGGAAAGAGAATTCAGTCTCTTTACTACCCATGAGTATATCCTGACTTACATCCATTCCTTTACAGTAATTTTTATTTTTGCAGAATCAGTAGTATGATTTATTTTTCCTATTAAAAAAGGTTTTAGTTTTTATTTTTAGTTATATGTATGGATCTTTGTTTATGGACATGTATGCATATGTGTGATGGGTCCCCTGGAGCTAGAATAACAGGCAGTTGGGAGAGGCCTAATGTAGGTGCCGGGAACCAAACCTGGGTCTTCTGCAAACAGCAAGTGCTCTTGCTGCCCAGCTGTCTCTCCAGCCACACCCACTTTTATTTCTGACCTTACTGTTTGTATTTTTCTACTTCTCTTTGTATAGTTATGGTTTATTAATTTTGTTGGTTGATTTTTGTTTTTGAGACAGGATCTCACTACGTAGCACTGGTTAACCTGGAACTCAGGCTGGCCTTGAGCTCTCTAATCTGCTTGCCTCTGCTTCCCAAGTACCAGGGTTAAAGGCATAACCACCACACACAGCTTGTTGATACTTTCAAAATACCAACTTTTGGTCTCATCGATTTTTGTTTTTTCCATTTTGTTTCTGTCTAATCTGTATTTTCCTCCCCTCTGCTATCTTTTGAGTTTAATTTAGTTTTCTTTTTCTTGTTCTGTAAATAGTAAAGGTGGGATGCTGGTTTGAGGTCTGTCTTGTAATATCAAATGTCTAATTTCCTTCAGCACTGCTTTTACCTCACCTGGTAGATTTGGTGTGCTGTGTTTCCACTGATTGCTAAGAATTCCCTAATCTCCCTTGTGATTTTGTCTCTGATCCCTTGTTTAAGATGGCATAGCTTGCTGGGCACTGGAAGTGTGTTACACACCTTTAATACCAGAACTCAGGAGGCAGAGGCAGGCAGGTTTCTGAGTTTGGGGCCATGCTGGTCTACAGAGTAAGTTTCAGGACAGTTAGGGCTACGCAGAGAAACCTTATATTGAAAAACCAAAGCCAAAACCAAGAAAAGAAAAAAAAGACATATCTTAACTCCCACATTCTGCTCATGTTCCAGTTTTATTCTAGCCTGTCATCGGCCTCTACTTCATCCCGCTGTGGTCAGGGCAGATGCTCTGTCTCGTGTCTGCCTCTGAGGACAGGTGGAGCTCTGTGGCAGAGCACATATCTGCCAAGGAGTCACGGAGACTCATTCTGCGGCTGGCCCCACAATCCAAGACAATGTCCCCTGTGCACTTGGGCATCATGTGCGTGCGGGGGTTGGGCAGAGCTGCACTGGCTCCCATGGCTTTCGTATGTCAAGAACTCTATTTCTTCTCTTACTTCTGTCTTATGTTCTGCTTGTGTTAGGGACACAACAATTCCAGCTACTGTTGTAGAGTTGCTTCTTCCTTGACTCTGAGGCTTTTTTTCTGCACACTGATGGCTCATCATCACATTCATGCATACTTAGAACTGGCTTGAATTATTAAATCTTTTGATTATGTAATGTTCTGTTTTTCCTCTTTTAAGCCTTTTTTGTATTGTTATCAGCATATATTACTTATTGGTTAATTGTATAGTAATTGTACATTCTGACATTTTCACATAGATATGTAATGGATTTTGATCACATCCACTCTCAACTCTTGTCCCCTTTCACTTTCACTAATCCCCATCTTCCTTCCAACCAGTCCTCCTTCTACTTTCATATTCTGTGTGTGTGAGAGACAGAGACAGAGAGAGACAGAGAGAGAGAAGCCACTTCACTAGGGTTGCTTATAGGAATGTGAGTGAAGGATTATTTACAGGAGCGTGGTACCTCATCCACCTTATCAGTGGCTACCTCAATGAAAATATCTCTCCTTTCCCCAGCAACCGTGAACTGAGCATAGGTCTCAGAGTAGGGCCTTGTGAGTCCCCTCCCCACACTGCACGGCATGCTGTTGATGGACCCAGTCTTGAGCAGGTCTTGTGTAGATAATCACTGCTACGAGTCAAGATTATAATATCCTTGCTGGGCGGTGGTGGCGCACACCTTTAGTCCCAGCACTTGGGAGGCAGAGGCAGGCGGGTCTCTGAGTTCAAGGCCAGCCTGGTCAACAGAGGGAGTAAGTTCCAGAACCTGTCTTCTACATGGAGAAACTCTGTCTCAAGAAACCAAAAAAAAAAAAAAAATGTATAATATCCATGCCCTGCCTGGAAGACAACATATACAAAAGGCCACCCCTTCCATTGATTATGTTATTTCTTCCATCTCTTCTGGAATGTTCCCCAAGCCTTGCTGAGGATGACATAGATGTCCTGTTTATGGCTCAGCCTCAGCATTTTGACCAATTATGAGTCTCTGCAGTTACTGCTGCCCACTGCAAAACAACAACAAAAACTGTTCCGACTGAAGCTGACAGCAGCACTCATCTATGCGCAAGCATAATTAGTCACATCACACCCATTTACCAAACAAGAGCAGTGTCTTCCCCACGAGGGTCCATGACCTCACCAGCCACGGCGTTAACCAGGTGTACAGTGCTGGCTGTGCTCCCTCCACTGGAGAGTCGGCTGTGTCACAGTTAAGGTCCACGGCTGTGTTAGACCGTTGGTGACAATCCTCCCCAGCAGCCTGCACAGCACCGTCCAGCATAAGCCAGTGAGGAGAGAGCTTCCAGCTTGGTTCCAGCTGGACTTCTCTGTGTCCTCTGACCACAATACATGGTGTCTTCAGCAACAGGTTTTTAATTTTTTTTATTACTTTATTATCATATTTGTATGTATATGGGTGCAGGCATGCCACAGCCCACATACGCGAATCAGAGGAAAACCTGAAGAAGTCCGTACTCTCCCACTATTTGGGGTCCAGGGATCAAACTCAGATTGTCAGGCAAGCTTCTTTACTACTGATCATATAAGTTGTTTTTTGTTGTTTTTTTTTTTTTTTTTGACTGTTTTGGAGCTCACGCTGTAGACCAGGCTGGCCTCAAACTCAGAGATCTGCCTGCCTCTCTCTGCCTTCTGAGTGCTGAGATTAAAGGCTTGAGCCCCCACCACCTATATTTTTTTTTATTTAAAGTTTGTTTCATCTACTAATAACATAGGCCCTCATGTTTTCTTACATTAAATATTTCTGCTTATTTGTATGTGCGTGTGTGTGTGTGTGTGTGCATATAGGCGAGCATACGATTTCTACAATGCATGTGTGGAGGTCCGAGAACAGCTTGGGGGAGCTGGTTCTCCCATTACACTCTTTAGGTACTTGTGAATCGGGGATTGAGCTCAGGGCCTCGGACTTGGCGGCAAGCTTGGGCCCTCACCCACCGAGCCAGCTCACTGTCAGCCCCACCATCACCCCCTTTTGGTTACAGGAGTGGAGGAAGCTCTGAGCAATGAAGTTCTGAATGGATGTGTGCTGTTGACGTGGGCACAGCTATGACAAGGACCAAGAACTCAGACCAATGGGAAACAGACAAAACCTATCCCCTTGTGAGTCAGGCTAGGGAACGGCAAAGCCTTCTTCCTTTGGTCTATGTATGAGTGTATGTGTACAAAGGCACAATTGGTCAGTGTGTTAAAACTAGCATCCACAGCTTCGTCCTCCTGGTCTTTACAGTCTGAGACTAGCTTACCCCACACACACACACACCCGCCGTGCTGTACAAAATCCACACAACAAATGCGCTGAGGCCCAGGTTGCAATAGCAGTAGAGGGAGCTCCATCAGAGTACAGCTGTTTGTCTGACCCCAGACGTTCTGCATGTGTGTCTACCCCGCTGCATTCCCCCACTGGCCCCAGCCGAGGTGAAGCTGCACAGGCTGTGGTACCTTTCCCATCAGTTTACTTTCAACTACCTGTGTATTTGGATCTAAAGTGAGGCTTTTGTTGACATATACTGTCAGGAGCGTTTATCACGAGCATTGTGGGCCACGGCACAATTATAGCTTACAGCAATTGGTGATTCAGATGTCAGCCCGGCAGAGGAAGTATTCCCTGATGGGTACCCTGTCAGCAGGGCTTGCAGACCACTGACTCTGAAAACTGTTGCTTTCCTCTGTAATTTCCCTTGTGTAATAACAGCTATGATATCTCCCTACTACCATGCGTTTTAATGTGATGTGTGCATGTAATCTCATGATTGCATCCCAATCTTATGGGCACCATCTGTGGGTGGTCAGAAAGATGGCTTTTTTATTCTGTTAATTTATTTATTATGTGTACAGTGCTGTGCCTGTATATATGCCTGTACCCAGGAAGAGGGCACCAGATCTCATTATAGATGATTGTGAGCCACCATGTGGGTGTTGGGAATTGAACTCAGGACCTCTGGAAGAACAGCCAGTGCTCTTAACCTCTGAGCCATCTCTACAGCCCCAGGAATATGACTTTTCATTTGGCTTTATAATATTGATATATAGATATATATTAGGACATGCTTCATAACTAGATCTATTTGTCCCATGAGGACTGCAGACACTTAAAAGCTTACCTTGTTCCTTTTCTAAGACTACTGCACACAATTAGCTCACTTTTACCTCAGAGCAAGTTCAAACTGGGCTAAAGGCTCTTTGTAAATGAATCATAAGTTTAAAACCTTACAGCTGTGCACAAGGTCGGAGTCGCAGATGTCCAACCTGGATTGTTACACAAAGCACCCTAAGAGAAGCATGCCAGTTCTTCACTTGCCGGTCTGCTAACAGTAGACCCGTGTCTCAGAGTTTGTCACTGGACGCTGTGCTCATCACCGATCCCCCCCCCCCAGTCTGATCATGGTTTTACTCCTGTAACCTTTAAACCCTTGTGTTGCCATGGCAATGGCTCAGTTCCCTATCGCTTACCCTAGGAATGTGCTTTTGGCCAATGAGAGGTAACTCTTGTAATTTTTTTTATTGCTTCAAGGTTCCTGTAAGGAAAGAGTTTTTAGGCTAGAGGAGGAGAAGCCGGAAGAAGGGCTGGAGAGATGGCTCATCAGGTAAGAGCACTGGCTGCTCTTCCAGAGGTTCTGAGTTTGATTTTCCACACCCATATGGTGGCTCACGACTCCAGTTCCAGGGAACCTGACACCCTCACACAGACGTATGTGCACGAAAAATACCAATGCACATAAAATAAAAATAAATTAAATTTTAAAAATCATATTTTAAAAAATAAGAAACTAGGAGAAACTAGAAAGAAGGCAGAAAAATTAGAATAGAGGCAGAAGAAGAATAAAGAGGCTGATTTGGAAAAGCTTGTGTGAGAGTTTGTTTGTTCGCCCTCATATAGCCAGAGAAAAAAGTCCTTTTTGCTTGCTGTTGTATCCGATGTGAACCATGTGCTTTTATCTATCCTGATAATCTCCCTTTGAAAAGTTTTCCCCAGGAAGGGTTGTATTGTGTAGCTCATATTGACCTCAAACTTGTGACCTTCCTGCCTTGGTCACCTGAGTTTGGGAGATACACATACTGCCATGTTTCACTCAGCCTCTTTTATTTCTTGCGTGTTTTGCCTGCATGCACTATCTAGGCGCTAGGGATTGAACCTGAGTTCTCTGGAAGAGCAGCCAGGGCTGCTCCTGAATTCTGTCTTTTGACTGGAAAACTTGGAGAGTTTGGTACCCTTTCCCGCAGTGGCTACCTATTCCCACCCAGTGAACTATACCCCAGCCCTCCAGTTACAGTTAACGTACATTTGACCCTTTAACAACATAAGTTTAAATTATATAAATCCACTTAAACACACATTTTTTTCCAAGATTTTCTGCAATTTTCTGGATGTGGTGGCACATGCCTGTACTGCCAGTACTTGGAAGGCTGAGGCAGGAGGATCAGAGTTTGAGCCTAGGCTACATGATGAGACTCTGTCACAAACAAACAAAATAAGTAAATAAATAGAGACAATTTGAAAAAGGAGAAGAGCTGATACATAAGCTTTGAAGGGGTGATTTACTTCTCTGTGGCTGTGATAAAATGCCACGTACACAAGGGAACTTATTGGAGAAACCCCCCCCCCCAAACAGCACCAGCAGCTGGGAACTAAGTACCCAAGATACGTGAGTGTCTGGGGAGAATTTCTCAATCAAACATATACTTGACCCCCACTGGCTCATGGCCATTGCCAGAATGCAAAATACATTTAGCCTGACTTCAAAAGTCCCCATAATCTTTTATAATCTCTTAGTTTAAAAGTCCAAAATCAGAGCCAGGTACAAGCCTTCATCCCAACACTTGAGAGGCAGAGGCAGGCAGATTCCTGTGAGTTCGCAGCCACCCTGGTCTACATAGTGAGCTCCAGAACAGTCAGGACTACACAGAAAGACAACAACAACAACATCAAAAGAAGTCCAAAGTCTCTTCTGAGATTCAAGGCAATCTCTTAATTGTAACACCTGTAAAATATAAAAGGCAATTATGGGCTGGCGAGATGGCTCAGTATTTAAGAGCACTGACTACTCTTCCAGAGGTCTTGAGTTCAATTCCCAGCAACCACATGGTAGTTCACAACCATCTATAATAGAATCCAACACACTCTTCTGGCATGCAGGTATATATGCAAAGCACTCATACATAGAATATAAATAAATAATTAAAAATAGCCCTTGGGAGGCAGAGTCAGGAGGATCTCTGTGAGTTCAAGGTCATCCTGGTCTAAAGAATGAGTTCCAGGACAACAGAGGTGTTACACAGAGAAACCCTGTCTCAAAAAATGAAAAAAGAAATGTCAGATGATGGTCGTGCATACCTTTAATCCTAGCACTTGGGAGGCAGAGGCAGATGGATCTTTTGTGAGTTTGAGGCCAGCCTGGTCTACAGAGTGAATTCCAGGACAGACAGGACTATACAGAAAAACCCTGTCTTTAAAAAAAAAAAAAAAGCAAATTACATACTTCCGACATACAATGGCATAAAACATGCATTACCATTCCAAAAGAGCTGAAAGTGTAAAAAACTGAGGCCATGACCGTACTGAGGTATATTTGAGGGAAAGGTTTTTGTTGTAGATATTAGGGAGAGTACAGCCAGAGGCAGGCATCTGGGAGTGTCCAGAGCAGGGAGAGAAAGCCATACACTGAACATGGCCTACAGAGTGAGCCAGGCCATTAGAGAAGAGAGACACAGGGAGAGCAAGAGAGGGGGAAGAGAGAGGAGGAAGAGGGCACATTGCTGGAATGGCACGGTTATATAGAGATGAGAAACTGGGGGGAGGGAAGCCTAGGAGCTGGAGACGTTTTGAGTGGGAGGCGAAGTGAGAAGAACCAAGATGCCAGCATGGACTCTGAGACGCTGAGAGAGCCTAGAGGCCGGCATGTACTTTGGTATGCTAATAGGTACCTGAGGAACCAAAAAGATGTTTCTGGGCTAAAAGTCTGAACACACTTCCCTTTGTCCAGAGGGCTGGATGTATATACACTAGACGGAGATGTTTTCAGCATGACAAGAAGCCCTTTCTTTTGTTTTCGAGACAGGGTTTCTCTGTGTAGTCCCAGCTGTAGACCCTCACTTTGTAAACCAGGCTGACCTTAAACTCGGAGATCCACCTGCCTCTGCCTCCTGGGATTAAAGGCCTGTGTTACTATGCCTGGCTCTTTTTTGTTTTTAAGAGAAGCTTTTTTTTTTAAATGAGCATTGGTGTGTAGGTGGAAGTTTCTATCCTGTCCTCCAGCTCCCAAATAACCAGCATGGAGACTTAATGTTACTTATTAATGCTCAGCTGATAGCTCAGGCTTGTTACTAGCTAACTCTTACATTTTAAATTAACCTGTATTTCTTATTAACCCTCTGCCATGTGGCGGTACCTTCTTTCAGTACCACATGATCATCTCCTGCTCCCTCTGTGTCTGGCTGCTGACTCCAGACTCCTCCCTTCTTCCTCCCAGCTTTCTCCTAGTCTGCCTCTCCTGCCCATTCTCTTCCTGCCCAGTTATTGGCCAGTCAGCTTCTTTATTAAACCAATCACAGTGATGTATATTCCTACAGTGTAGAGGAATATTTTTTTGCCTGTGTGTATGTCTGTGTAAGGGCTCTGGATCCTCTGGAACTGGAGTTACAGACATCTGTGGGCTGCCGTGTGGATGCTGAGAACTGAACCCAGGTCTTCTGGAAGAGCAGCCAGTGCTCTTAACCACTGAGCTCCTTGGAGAAGCACTCTTGAGGCTACAGTCGAAAACAACCACAGGGAATTTTAAATTTTGAGCTTGTGACTGTGATAATACTAGCACTTCACCAGAGCTAGATTAGTAGCTTATCAGAACTCCACTGATTAATGTTAAAACGGTGAACTTTTGAAGTCTTAATATAACCATAGCATGGGAGGGAGAGAAACCTGAAAGATTTCTCATTTTTCACAAACCTTAAATCTCTTCCTCCAACCTTCATAGCTTACATTCACAGCCCTTGAGGCACTCTCGGACCCTCACAACCTACTGAAGCTTTCCCATTCTCAGGCCTCTACAGGTTGCGGTTGCACACTTTAAATTCTTTCTCAGACCATCACAACGTAGTAAACCTCAACCCTTTTCTTTTTCGGTCCAGTCATTTACCATGAAACAAAAATGGTT
Organism: Microtus ochrogaster; assembly: GCF_000317375.1. Classification (NCBI taxonomy): domain Eukaryota; kingdom Metazoa; phylum Chordata; class Mammalia; order Rodentia; family Cricetidae; genus Microtus; species Microtus ochrogaster. The sequence goes on from NC_022017.1 coordinate 10,716,836, forward strand.
GATTACTGAGAGCAGTCATTACAAAGTAAGCTCCTTTAAGTAAAGGAATTAGGTAAAAAGTTACATTGAAACCTGTTTTGTGAGTTTATCTCTTTGCCTGTGAAGTCAGCCAGCAAGGTAAACTATGAGTCTGACTTTTACCTATGAAGTGGACTGACCAGGCAGCCGCACCCTTGGGAGGCAGAGAGCTGGGTGCTTGCTGTTGTCAGAATGATAAAGCTACAGTTAGCCATCAGCTTCATCCAAGACCTGAGAAGGATAAATTAGAGCAAGAACTATAATCCAAATGGTCTCTGTAACAGTTAAAATGCAGAGACTTAGCTGCTACCTGGGCGGTTACTCTAGGTTCCCTCATGGTAATCTCAGTGTTTCACTGGAGACAGCTTGTTAGTCTTTGGCTGTCACACATGGAGCATCAGCCTTGGGTCACGAGACCCAGAAGGTCTGAGAGATTTTCTTGTGGACGAGGAACTTGGGAAAACTGACCTACCTTGGCAAAGCCTATAGTCAACCCAACAGTGAGAACAGTTTGGGCAGGGCCTTGGCAGTTTCTTCCCCAGTGGTTCCTATTAACACATTCCAGGTGGAGTAGTCCCTGCCCCACCGTCTTCTCTGGAGACTTTAGGGTTGCCACTAGGTGCTGGTGTTTCTGCTATCATGGGAGCTTTTTACTAAACACTTTAAATACCACATTCAGCAGCTCTCTGGGGGGGTTTTAAGGGGCATCTATTAAATATACCTCATTTTAAACACACTTGACTTGTTTTTAGTTACTTGCTCTAGGCTTAACCTTGAAAAGATATACAGGTGGCTAAATAATGCTTGTCCTTGTAAATGAATTACATTTATCCCAGCATGACTGTGCACACAGTTCTGAGCACATTAAAGAGTCTGATATTATGAAGTGCCTGACCATTTACTTGTATGTCTTGATTATCTTTAACAGTTTACAGCAGGTTAGTTGCTTTTGGGGGGGGGGCGATTTGAGACAGGGTTTTTCTGTGTACCCCTGACTCTCCTGGAACTTACACTGTAGACCAGGCTGGCCTCGAACTCAGAAATCTGCCTGCTTCTGCCTCCTGAGTGCTTGGATTAAAGGTGTGCACCACCATCGCCCGGTTAGATTTTTGTTGTTGTTAGTTTCAAAATATACCTGATGAATCTACAAACCTGAAATAAAAGCCAGGCAACAGTGGTGTCTGCCTTTAATCCCAGCACTTGGGAGACAGAGTCAGGCAGATCTCTGTGAGGTTGAGGCTAGACTGTTCTACAGGGTGAGTTCCAGGACAGCCGAGCCAGAGCTACACAGTCCGTGTTCACTGCTGCTTCATTGCTCCCAGCAGCTGGAAATGGACTCATTCTAGAGGATCATCGGGTGATGAACAGATAGTGAAAATGTGACCCAGATACACAGTGGAATCTGTAAGAAAATGGATAGAATTGGGAAATATTACATTAAGTGAGCTAACCCAGGTTCAGAAACAAGCATAATCTCTTCTGCCTTTTCATTAACTTTGTTTAAAGATTTATTTATGTGTTCATATGTGCTTTCCCTTCATGTGTATCTGTGCACCACATGGTGCCTGTAGAAGTCAAAAGAGGGCATCACATCTCCTGGAACTGGAGTTACAGATGGTTGTGGGCCACCATGTGGGTGCTCAGAACCGAATCTGTTTCCTCTGTAAAAGCAGACAATGCTCTTAACTGCAGAGCCGTCTCTAGAGTCCCTGACTTCTAGTTTTAATATATGCATATTTATGTGGAAATGACTGTAATTAATGCCAAGAAACTCGAAAGGGGCCCAGGAGAGTGGAAAAAGACACTTTAGGTTATGGGGAGGAGAGTAATAAATCACATGAGATATGAAAGTAAAAGGGGGAATACTTATATGGGGAGGGGACAGGAAGAAGGAGCCAAAACTGAGGCTGTATGGCAAAGCCACAAGGAAACCAGTACTTGGTAATCTAATTGAAAACTAGCGTTTCCTTTTTGTAAGAGTTTGAATGGTGGTCCCCGAGTGGTTAAAGCTGACTCCAGGAGCTATAGATTTGTAAGTGAAAATTCCAGTGCCTGGAGTGGGGCACCACCCGATGATGTGTAGGTCAGGGAGAATCCTGAGGCTCCCACAACAATGGAGGCAAACACCGCTGCAGTTGGCTGCCCACTGGAAATATATGGTAAGAACCTGTTGCTGAAGACACCATATTTTCTCTAAGGACAGAGAAGTCCAGCTGGAACCAAGCTGGAAGCTCTCTCCTCACTGGCTTGTCCTCTTATGCTGGAAGGTGCTGTGCAGGCTGCTGGGAAGGATTGTCACCAATAGTCTAACACAGCTGTGACCTTAACTGTGACACGGCCGATTCTCCAGGCACGGTGTGTCCGTTGGTGCAGCAGAGGCAAGTCTGCTGTGGGGTAGCCAACTGCTTTCTGGGTGGGTTTGAGGCCTGCTCCAGTGGAGGGAGCACAGCTAGCACTGTATACCTGGTTAACGCTGTGGCTGGTGAGGTCATGGACCCTCGTGGGGAAGACACTGCTGTTGTTTGGTAAATGGGTGTGATGTGACTAATTATGTTTGCGCATAGATGAGTGCTGCTGTCAGCTTCAGTTAGTGTCTGAGTCACAGTTTGTTGCTGTTAAGAGACATGGCCAAAGCAATTCATCTATATAGCATTTCATTGAGGGCTGACTTGCAGTTTCAGAGGGTTGGAACAGTATCATCATAGTGGGAAGCATTGCAATCTGCTGGCAGACATGGGGCTGGAGAAGTAGTACATCCCGAGTGGTACATCCTGATTCACAGGCTGAGAGACACTGGGTCTGGCATGGGCTTTTAAAACCTCAAAGCCCACCTCCAGTGACACACTTCCTCTGACAAGGCCACACCTCCTAATCCTTCTTTCAAACAGTTCCACTTGCTGGTGACGAAGTATCTAAATATAGGAGCTTATTGGGCCCATTCTTATTCAAACCACCACAGTTAGAAAAGGTTTTGTTGCTGCTGTGCAGTGGGCAGCACTAACAGCAGAGACTCATAACTGGTCAAAGTGCTGAGAAAGTGGCTGTTCAATGCTCAGCCGTAAGTATCTTTGTCAGCCTCTGCAAGGCTCAGGACACGTCAGAGAAGAGAGGGCAGGAAGAACGTAAGCCCATGAGATGGTGGAATGTTCTGGAATGTTGTGTTTTCTCATGAGCTATTTTTGTGTGTGTGAATTTTAATTTTAATTCTCATATAAACTGGTAGTTGCATTTATTGCCTTGTACATGTCTTTTATTTATTTCATTCTTTCCTGAAGGCATGAGTCTAATTGTCATAATTCCCTTCTCTTTGAAGCATGCCTTTTGTATACAGAAGCACACATGTGCTACTGCTGTTTATTTTGCCTTTTAATAAATTTATTGATTCTTTGAATATATTTTCCCCCTTAGCAATTTTCTCTAGCTCAGTGGGTTTGGGTCCTTGCTTACTTTTGTATTTGCCATTCTTGAGATTCAAAGTGCATTTCAATGCTGTGACTTGATGACTTTAGCTTTCAGAACTCCCTTCCAACCAAACAAAACACCTTAATCTCAGCACTCAGGACTCAGGACTGTCTGATCTCTGTGAGTTCAAGGCCTAAAAACTGAGTTCCAGGACACCTAGGGCTGTTATACAGAGAAATTGTGTCTCAAGAAACTGTTTTCAACATTGATAATCTATATGTTGTTTCAGATATACCCACATTAACCATTTTCTTTGTCTCTGTCTTTTTCCAAATATTTTATTTTATTTTGTTTTGTTTTTGTTTGTTTGTTTTTTTCAAGACAAGGTTTCTCTGTAGTTTTTTTTTTTTTGTTTTTTGTTTTTTGTTTTTCGAGACAGGGTTTCTCTGTGGCTTTCTCTGTAGTTTTGGTGCCTGTCCTAGAACTAGCTCTTGCAGACCAGGCTGGCCTCAACCTCACAGAGATCCGCCTGCCTCTGCCTCCTGAGTGCTGGGATTAAAGGCGTGTGTCACCACTGCCTGGCTCCAAATATCTTATTTATATTCTATTCTAGTACTAGTTCTACCTTTAGCTCTTTTTATTATGATGTTACAGTTAACACTTAATTGAGTTCTTAATTTGATTTTCTTTTTTTTTGGTTTTTCGAGACAGGGTTTCTCTGTGGTTTTGGAGCCTGTCCTGGAACTAGCTCTTGTAGACCAGGCTGGCCTCGACCTCACAGAGATCCGCCTGCCTCTGCCTCCCAAGTGCTGGGATTAAAGGCATGCGGCACCACTGCCCGGCCGATTTTTTTTTTTTTGAGGTAGGTTCTCACTGCTTACTTCTGGCTGGACTGGAAATCACTGCGTAGACCAGGCTGACCTTGAACTCAGAGATCCACCTGCCTAAATCTGGTCTCCAAATGCTGGGATCAAAGGCTTGTACCACCATACCTAGCCCCAGCCCAGTTCTATTGTTGTTCTTTCCAGAGGGTCTCTTGGTGTAACTCAGGCTGTGCTGGAACTCACAGAGATACCCCTACCCCTGTCTCTCAAGAAATGGGAGTAAAGGCTTGTGCCATCATGCCCAGCCCCAGTTGAGCTCTGAGCTTGAGTTTTGTTTGTTTACATTCTACAATTTATAACTGGGTCCAGTTCTCTGATAAAAGTGTTCAGTCTTACCTTTAACTTTTAGTTCCTCAAACATCTTTATGTTCTTGACATCATTAGCCTTTTCTACCAACACTCTCATTGTTCCTGATTTTTCAGTATTTTGAGACAGGGTTTCTCTGTGTAGCCCTGGCTGTCCTGGAGCTCACTCTGTAGACCAGGCTGGCCTGGAACTCAGTGATCTGTCTGCTTCTGCCTCCCAAGTGCTAGGACTAAAAGCATGTGCACTGCGGCGAACTCCTCGACCAGCGAGAAAGAACGACCACGACACGAGGATTCTTCTCAGATCACGCTTTACTGGAGTGCACTTGGTTGAGAGATAACATGAAGCAAAGGGGCCCGAGAGCACTAAGGCAGCTGCTTATATATAGAGTTGGCACATGGGTTGCCCTGTGATTGATTGCCACCATCAGCTGACACCAGACTGCATCGAGATAGGCCCAGGGACCCCCATTCACCGCGCATGCAGGAAGTGGGGGACAGGCAGCTCTCAAAGGCATCGCCAAATATGGAGTATAACCGGCAAGACAGGATGTGGTGCCATCTTGCAATGGCGGTCCTGTCTGGCTCCCTGCAGTGCACCACTGCCTGCCTATCGTTTTGTTTTCAGTCATATCTTCGAAATTTCTCCAGTTGCCTATTTCAGGAGTCCTTTGCATCCCCGATGAAACATTTAGAAGAATGTTAAATATGAAACCCTGTCTCAAAAAACAACAAACAATAAAAAAAAAAGAAAATAGAAAAAGAAAGAAAAAAAAGAAAGAAAACAAAATAAAATAGGGCCCAGAGATGTAAAACAGTATAGGGTGCTTGCTAATTATACCCACCAAAGATTGAATCCAAAGATTCATTTCCGGGACCAGGAGAAGATGTTGCATTCAGCCACTAGATTGTAGATCGGACTTGAGGATCTGAGTTTAATCCCCAGAAGCCATGTAGTTCCAGCCCCGGAGAGGCAGAGGCAGGAGGGTCCCTGGGATCACGGCCAGTCTGCCATGTGTACCTGCACACACAAGATTAATTTCTGACCTTTGTTTTTATCTGGGGAAATGGTTGAGAAGGGCTCTCACTGCGTTGTCCAGGTTAGTCTCCACCCCCTTGAATCAAGTGACTTCCCTACCCCCTGGAGTACTTGGACCTGCAGGTGTGTGCCACAGGGTCGGCTCCATCTGCAGCACCCTGTTTATCTCCTTCCTGGTTTCTGCTCTATGCTGTTCTCAACTGCATCACCTGGGACCGCCCCTCTCGGCGTCACCTGGGACCGCCCCTCTCGGCGTCACCTGGGACCGCCCCTCTCGGCGTCACCTGGGACCGCCCCTCTCTGCATCACCTGGGACCGCCACTCTCTGCATCACCTGGGACCGCCCCTCTCTGCATCACCTGGGACCGCCCCTCTCTGCATCACCTGGGACCGCCCCTCTCTGCGTCACCCGGGACCGCCCCTCTCTGCGTCACCTGGGACCGCCCCTCTCTGCATCACCTGGGACCACACTACACTGCCCACTCTTCCTGCTCCTGAATTTCTTCATGTCTGTCCATCTGAGTCTTGTTTCTGTTTCTTTCTCTATGCACTCTGACTCATCTTTCAGTTGTCCTGGCGGTCTACACAGTCTGTCTTGGAGTCCCAGTTAGATAAGATTTTCATCTCCCTTTTGTGGATAGATACTCTGGACACCTCACTTGTGGCTTGTATTCTTCTAGCTCTTCAACTTCCAGCTAAATGCTGCTGATTTCCCTGCTGCCCCCACCCCGACAGAGAGACCCTGTGGGGTGGAGTAGTGCCCATAGGTTACTCACTGGTGATCAGCCAGTCACAAGAGTCTGCGTGGTGTTCTTCCAGTCCCCTGCTCCTGGAAGCCACTGTGCCAGAACAGCATGTTAGACCTCTGCAAGATGGCCTGAATGTGTGCGCGGCTGTGCCCAAGTTCTAGACTCACACCCTCTGTGAGTGTCTTGGACTGTGGTCTGAGACCACTCCCCTTTTGGGGCAGTTTATACTCAACGTCCAAGCTTTGAGGATGTGTTGGGCCTCTGGCTCTGGTGGGTGAACCCTGAGGACCAGGGGCAGTTTTTCTATCCTTTCCTCGGGCTTCCTACAGCTTCTCACAGTCGGCATCATTCCAGCTGCAGATTTCTAGCGATTTTCTGGCCCCGGAGATGTGGACTTTCTGCTCAAGCCTGGCGCACTCTCCTTCCCTGGTTCTTCTGAGGGAGCATCATTCTGACTCAGCTAGTGAGGAATTTTTGTCACTGTTGAGACACTGTCTACCACTTAGCCCTGGCTGGTTTCACACTAATGGACTCCGTGGTCCTCCTGAGTGTTGGGAGATAGGCATGATCACCGCATCCGGCCTTCATGCTTTCTGAGAACCATCCGGGTCCTCTGTATAACCCAAGCAACTGCATAGATGGTGGCTAGGAAGGAAGACTGGAGTTCAAATCTCAACTCTCTTCATCCCAGCCCCAACCGCCGAGGACAAAGCCGCCATTGTCATCCAGTGTGCCTTCCGGCAACATCTCGCTCGAAAGGAGCTGGCTCGCCGTCGGCAGGAGCGCCAGGAGTACCTGGATGAAATGGAGAAGCTGCAGAGAGAGGTGAGTAGGGTTCAGCCACAAGACCCTGGGTGCCAGGACCAGCGGAAGAGGGAAGGTCTGAAGACTGTAAACGGGAATCATGACCTTGGGGTTTAGACAGGGACCTCAGGTTGTGGACATGATGTCTGGATTGCACAGTGACCACGAGCTGTGTGGGCGCTGGGGACGGTGACCACGGGCCGTGTCTTGCAGGCCTACCTGGCCTTAGTGCGCCGGGAGCAGGAGGCGGCTCGGCGGCAGCGCGAGCAGGAGGAGGCGGCGGAGCGCGCCCGGCGGGAGGAGCTGCAGCGCCGCCGCCGCCTGCTGGAGGCTGCCTTCGAAGGGGACCTGGGCGAGATCCGTGCGGTGCTTAAAGAGGTCCGTGTGGCAGCAGCGGGTGGGCGGGACCGGGTGGGCGTCAAGGTGACACTGCCCTGCGCCCAGGTGGATCAGCTCCTGACGCGCGAAGGCGTGGGCCACGACGAGGCGGGCAAGGCTCGGCGGCTGCAGAGGCGCGTGGCCACTGTGGAGTGCGAGGACAGCCACGGGAACACGCCTCTGTCCGAGGCGGCGGCGGGAGGGCAGCCCTTGGCCATCCAGCTGCTGGCGGAGCTGGGTGCCAGCCCCAACAGCAAGGTGGGCGCGGTGCGCGCGGTGGCGGCGTGGCCTGGTCCCCGCACGCGCTCAGGGAGCCCCTTCCGCAGGGAGCCTTCGGCCGCACGCCGCTCTACCGGGCAGCCTTTGGGGGCCACCTGGAAGCCGTGGAGGTGCTTCTGAAGCTCGGAGCAGACCCCCGGGTGTACGCCGATGATGGGAGCACTCCGGAGCAGGTGTGGCCCTGGCA
>NC_022017.1:10725203-10774758 GCF_000317375.1 Microtus ochrogaster
ATAGGATACAGGGATTCCTAGGTTTTGTATTTGGTTCCATCCCACCAACCAAACACCTGCGGGTTTCTGAACAGTGATTGGTTGTTGTCTGCCAGGGGACGCCTTCTGTGTGGTTGTCCTAGCTCCTTCAGCACTCTGGCCACCAGAGGATACAGCTGCTGTGGTCGATTAGGCTCTCTAGCCTCGGAGGTTGGCAAGGTATCACAGGTGCTCTCAATCTATTCCTGTTTCTTCCCCCTTGGTGGAACTGCCTCCCATCAGGAGGGAGTGCTGTCTTCCTCATGCTGACCACTGGAACATGTGAGTCCAGGAGGTCGCTGATGAGGCTCACTCAGCAATGGGGGAACTCTGAGAAACCAGCCTAGGAAGTGCCTCTACCTGCTATTTGTTTGTATACACACACAAACACACACACACACACACACACGTTGGCCAGGAACAATCCTGATCCTTCTGCCTTAGCCACTACAGTTCTGGGGTTACAGCTGCTGGGTACCACACCTGACCTTACCTTTATTTCCTTTAAGTCACCTGAATTTAAAGTTAGTTACCCCATATCTCACCTCTAAAGCTGAGGGTGCTGCCAGAAATGGTGGTATGGGTGTCAGGCCTTTTGGCAAACACTTGCTTCTGTGCCCCTTGAAGGGATATCAGATTCTTTGCCCAGCCTGGGACCCCAGCTTCAGGCGCCGCTTCCTGGGGACACTTCTCTGGGCTTAGCCTAAGCTCCTGGGCTAGCAGGTAAAGTTACAGTATAGCTGGAGTCTGGGAGCTCAGAGTGCCCAAGAGCCGGTGCCTGGAGGCCATAGAGGGCTGGAGGACTGTGGGCACCGCTGTGGGGCTGGTAATTGGGGAGCTGTGGTGACAGGGAGGTGTCTGAATCTTAGCTGTCAGGAAGAGCACTCATCTCAACCCCAGGTACTAGAGCCACTGATAGCCCACAAGCCAAGAAATGAGTTCTGCCCTGAGTCTCACACCAGACACAATCAACTCAGCAGATCTGAGTTCCAGCATTAACAGGGAACCTCTAGGCCTTAGACAGGGAAACAGCTCTGGGCCATAGGACTTGTTGGAGAATTCTGAGCACACTGAGAAGTCAAAAGAAAGAAAAGCTGTCCTTCACCAAGATGAAAGCATAGTAACCTGGCGGGGGCGACACCATGATCACAAAGGCATTCCCAGGGTGAGGCTTTCCTATGTACTCCAGCTGTCCCGACCTGCTATGTGCCCAAGTGTGGGAAACCCGATGGCGTAATCAGTGGGTGGGGACTGCATTCGCACTCTCCCCTGAGGACAAAGAAAGAAGAAAGGAAAGAAGGGAAGGGAAGTTTCCCTTCATAGGTCTCTGACAGGAAGCAATGGCCAGCAATGGGAGAGACTGGTCACAAATCCTATACCTGACCAAGGACACCTCCCTGGGGAATATAAGCAAATTCCATCTCAACGACAAGCAAACATGTCGTCCAGCCATGACAGACAGGGAGAGGAGTGTCCCGGAAGAGGACATGATGACTGTAGAGCCGCACAGAACAAGGGTGTCCCATGTCAGCATTCGCTGTGACAGCTGAAGTAGTGGAAGGCAAGGCCGAAGGCAAGGCTGGAGTCTCCTGCCGTGCAGCCAACATGAACACGGGCTCCTCCCTCTACGGACCCGAAGATCTAAACACACTATGCTCCTCAGCAGTTATGTTTGGGCGCTTAGCCCCGCAGAGTGAGCCTGTGCTCACATAATAATGTCTACTGAAGCTTGCATGGTAATAGCCCCAAACTGGACACAGTCTGGATACAGATGTCCTTTCATGGTAAAAACACAGTCTAGACCCCCTTTCAGCCACGGAGGATGAGGTAGAGACTGGCAGCAACTCCCACTCTCAAGGGAACTGTGAGAAAAAGCCCCTCCTGCAGCGCTAAGCAGACAATTCCATCTCAAACTGGCAAAATGATGAAGTTGAAGACAGATAGGTGGTTTTTACAGGAAGGAAAGGAGGAGGAGTGGACGTGGTGAGGGGGGGAGGACAGCGGCTCTAAGGTTGTAGGTTGTGGGTACGGAAACTTGTTTGGTTTTCTTTCTTTCTTTTCTTTTTTTTTTGAGACAGGGTTTCTCTGTGTAGACTTGGCCATCCTGGAACTCACTCTGTAGACCAGGCTGTCCTTAAACTCACAGAGATCCACCCGCCTCTGCCTCCCAAGTGCTAAGGTTAAAGGCGTGCGCCACCACCGCCTGGCTCATCAGCTTGTTCTGTTTGCTGCACGCAGGCCTCAGTTACCTGCAGTGACTTGCCACATGCCGTACACTCTGTCTTCCTTTCAGCTAGCTCGGTCTCTACCCTGCCACTTCATGAGCTTACTAAACCACGGATCTGCTCACATGACACCCAGCAGCTGACCACGCCATCCTCTTGTGCTCACTTGGTTTCCGTTGATTACAGCTCTTCCACCCACACAGGTCAACCCGCACAGGGTCGTAAGCTGTTCCCACTCACCAGAAGCTCACAGCCCGGCTCTGTGGGACTAGAGATTAACATCACGTTCCTCACCAAAATCTTGGCACATAGTTCTCAATAACTATTCTTTCAGATAAGCACCCGTGGTTTATTTAAGATCTGAATTTGCTGGCTCGCCCAGACAACTGTCCACATGTGCAAGCGTTTACCTGATCATCATCCCCTCTCTCCCCTCGCATTCACTTCTCTAGCTGCTCTGGGAATTTATACATCTTGGACCTTGGATCGATAAAATACCGATTATAAGCTGGCCATCGAATGACTCCTACTTGTGTGTGTGCCTCTGTGGTTCACGGGAAGAAAGGCCCAGCAGAAGCAATGTAAGGAATGCCATTTGCCAGAGCCCCACCCTCTCTGCCCATGGAACTATGTGGTGGATTTTATAGGGGATACTTTTCTTGTTTGTCCTGTCCTGCCATTTATTCCACATTTAAAGCACCATTCATCCATCCGTCCACTCTCTCACCCCTCAGTTGCCTGTCTATCCATTTCTAGACCTAAACGTCTAGACACTGCAGCTTAGCCTTGCTGTTGGCATCTTCTGCACAAGAGTCTGTGTGGCATTGTTCTTCCAGCGTCATCTCTGGTCCCAAGCTGTGTCTGTGAGATTCAGTCTTTTGCTCAGACCTAAAGTTTATCTGCTTTCACTAGTATAGCGAACTCCATTATGCGAATTTCCCATGACTGCGTTCCAGATGTGGCTGCAGTGTGCTGTGTGTGCCCTTGCCATCTCTCCTGTGCGCGCACACATGCTTTCGTGGCTGTAGCAGCCCGTTCCCTCCTGCCAGCAGCACCTTGCAGTCCCATTGCGCAGTTCAGTCCCGTGCTGTGATCACTGTAGGTTTTGAAGACTTGCGGTAGATGTCATTGTTGTGCTAGCTGCTTTCCTGTTGCTGTTATGAAACACCATGACCAAAAGCAACTTAAAGAAGATAGAGTTCGTTTGGCTTATGGTTCTAGGGATAGAGTCCAGCTTGGGGAAGGCATGTCATGGCAGGGGGAGCAGGAAACTGGCTGATCGCATTTTCATCTGCACACACGGGAAGGAGAGAGAAAGAATAGGAAGTGGGATGAGACTATAAGCCCTCAAAGCCCACCCCCAGTGATATACTTCCTCCAGCCAGGCTCAGCCTCCTTAGAGGTACCATAACCTCCACAAACAGTGCCATCAACTACAGCCCAAGTGTTCAAATACGTGATCCCACAGGGGACAACCCTCCTTCAAACCAACACATTACACCCTTTCCCCCAGAGGCTCTTGGCCATCTCACGATGCAAAATGCATTTATTCCGACTTCAAAAGTCCCTGTAGTATTCCAGAGTCCCAGCATCATTCGAGAGTCCCAAATCTCCTGCTGTGCGGACCTGGCGCATCTCTGTGAAGTGGAGCTGGGGAGACTCCCATGCTCACCATGGCCAATGAGAAACCCAAGGAAGGAGTCAAGACTGACAACAATGAGCGTATTGATGCATCCTGCTCAGGGGCAGGGTGGCTGCATGGTGCAGCTTTAAAGGAAGAAGCAGGCACTGCTCAGTGAACTAATGAAAGCCCACTGTGAACAACAGAGTTCACCAATAAGGCAGATTGGGTTCCAGTTCAATGGGCAAACAGTGAAACAGACATACCTGCATAGCTGGAAGTAGAAGACGAAGATCCGATGGATGTGTTCCGGCAGCAGACAGGAGATGTCTACCAAAAAGGAAGGTCGCTACTTCATCCCAGAATTTTGTTATAAACCAAGAAACATTCTCCATTAGAAAGCTGCAGTTTGGTTCCCGCACACCCTGGCCACCACTCTGTGCTCTTCTCTGCTCTTTGGCTTCCCTGTCCCTATTCCTTTCTTGAACATAAAGTCCCTGGTGTATTGCACCGGCACACTGCCGTGTTCCCTTTCGGGACATCAGATGGAGAAGGGCTGGGAAGGTAGTGGCTCTAGGAAACCCCCCCCCACTAGTGGCACGCTCACTCAGCTCTTCTCCACACAGTCCAGGAAGTTATTGTGCTCTTGTTGTTTTAACAAAAGAACTCAACAACATAAACCCCTGCACCCCTTCTTCAGTTGGAAAATGTCAATGTTTTTTATTTATCACAAAACCAAGGACAATTTGTAACCTTTCTTTATGTAGCTGTTACATGTAGGGTAACCTGCCTTTAAGTAGGGAAAAATTATTCTTGAACAAAGTGTTCCTGGATAGCTTCCCTTCAACTCAAGCGCCTTGTTAAAGAAGAAAAAGAAGGAAAAAAGAGAAAGGAAAAAGAGAAAGAAGGAGAAAAGAAGAAAAGAAAAAGAAAGAGAAAAAAGGAAAAGAAAAGAGAAAAAAGAAAAAGGAAAAATAGAAGAAAAAAGAAAAGAAAAAGGAAAAAGGAAAAGAAGAAAAAAGGAAAGAAAAAGAAAAGAAAAAGAAGAAGAAAAAAGAAAAGAGAAAAAGAAAAAAGAAAAGAAGTTCAAAATCTCTTGTGAGACTCAAGGCCATTTCTAAACATGATTGACTGTAAAATCAAAAAACTAATTACATGATTCCCTTATAAAATAGTAAGGAATATGCATTGCCATTCCAGCGTGGAGGAATGGGAGCTTAGTGAGGAAATACCAGACCAAAGCAAGACTGAAACCTAGTAGGAAAAACCAAAGTCCCGTAGCTCTGCGTCTTCTTTCTGGGACTTTAATTTCGAGGGTTTGGCTGACTCCACCACCCTTGCTGGCTGCAGCGTACACCTCTCTTGGGCTGGTTCCACTGCATAGGTGCAGTTCTCCTTCAGACGTCTCACGCTCTGGCAGCTCCGACATCTCCAGGTCTCCGCTGCAACCCAGGCCTCAGCATCACAGTTTTATTCAGTGGACTCTCTCCGCTCCCTTGCAGGGACTTCAAGCGGGCATGCATTGCTGGGCCTCAGCAGCTCTCCACTCATGGAGGAAGGGAAACGTGCTTAGCAAGTGCACACCTTGATGAGTGGCCATCACCAAACAGAAACGATGCCTAAAGGCGAAATCAATGGACTATGAGTCCAGAGGGAAGTCCCAGGGCTTGGCATAGTGGCATGCAGCTTTGATCCTAGCACCCAGGAGAAGGAGGCAGGAGGATCTCTGTGAGTGTGAGGCCAGCCTGGTCTACATAGTGAGCTCCAGGCCAGCCAGGACTACTCAGAGTCTCAAAATGTAAACAAGCAAAAAAGGGAGAAAATAAAGGACTGTGGGGGGCAGGTCTTCTTGTCTGGCTGTACAGGGCTTGAAGTGATCTCAGGAGCATTCCCTAAAAGGGGGAAAAGCTTGGCGACATCCTGTATGTGAGAAAGTCCAACTTCAGCTGCTGGTAACTGTGAGAGCTAAAGGCGAGGGGTGTATGTGTAACTCTTAGATGAGAGACAGCTACAGATACCTGCTCCTCAGTGAGGGAATAATCAGAGCATCCAAGAGAGGAGCAGAAACTCACTTCAAAATGCTTCTTTAAAAGTACACCTTCTGGACTGATGAGTGGAGTCAGCGGGTAAGGTGCTCACCACTAAACCTGACACCATGAGTTCGATCCCCGAGATCCACATGGTGGGAGGAGAGAACCAGCTCTTAGAAGCTGCTCTCTGACCACACCCACCCATCCCCCCAAGATAAAATAAACAAATGTGATACAGATACACTTGAAAAAAGATATCTAGGCCAGGTACACACCTGCCATCCCAGCACTTAGGAGGCTGAGGCAGGAGAATTGCCATGAGTTTGAGATCAGCCTGAGCTACATAGCAACTATCAGGTCAGCCAGACTTACAGAGCAAGGCTCTATATATTGAGAAAAAAGAAAAAGAGTCAAAATGGCCAATACCCATAAGACAGATTTCTCGCCAATATTAACAGGGAAACACAAGTTAAAATTATTACTACAACTAGTGTGATCTGAGTGAGAATTGATTGTCCCCATGGGTCCATGATTTAACACTTGGTCCGCAGTTGGCATTGCTCAGTAGCTTAAAACAGAATGAGTTTGTGTTCAGTGTCCACTGCAAGGATCACATTAGCTTTGGAATTTTGTAGTCTTTTGGGAAGCCCCGTGAACAGAGTAGCCACTGTCTGAATATCACTTGCCTTGGTCCTAGAGGAGAGGCATCCAAAACATTCAGTGCAAACCACTGCTGTTTATTTAACAGACCTGGTCGTTTGGCACGAGTTGTCAGGAAGAATATTCTTTGACATGTCTAGAAAATGGGGTAGTGGACGTGCACAGCAGCCAGTACTACTAACTAGCAGTTTTGACCCCTTTCCTATGTACTTTTCTCAGTTGGTCCCGGATGTTTTCTTCTGACATGCCTTCCATTTTACTAGTCTTCTCTCCAGTTGTCTGCTGTCAGTCATTAAATATTCATCCTTTGTTGTTAATTTGATTATTTTAACTTCTAGAAACTTCATTTGTTATATAATATAGATAAAGTCTTTCGGCACTTTACCAAATTCTTAATCCGGTCCTCGTCACCTTGAATGTGTTGTTTCTGAGGTACTGAAGACTGAACCTAGGGCTTCATTCAGCTGAGTGAGTACTCTACCCCTGAGCTCCAGATCCTTGTGGCTATAACCCTGCCTGTCCTGAACTCGCTTGTAGACCAGGCTATCCTCAAACTTACAGACATTTCCCTGCCTCTGCCTCCCAAGTTCGGGGATGAAAGGTGTGTGCCTCTGCCATTGGGCCCTGTTTGTTTGTTTGCGTTAAAATCTTACATATGCCACTGAGGGTTCAGCACTGCCTTGGCATATGCCAGGATACCAGCAGCCTGGAGCCACCCTGTCAGCTTTAGGGCTTTGAAACTCAGCTGAAGTCCTTGTGAGGACCCAAGTCTGGGTCACCTTGTTCTATGGATACAATCCTTAGAACCTCCACCCAAAGCAAGCATTTAAGCTGGATGTAGTGGTGCATGCCTTTAATGCCAGCCCTGGGAGCAGAAGCAGGCAGATCTCTGTGAGTTAGAGGCCAGCCTGGTCTACACAGACAATACAGCCAGGGCCGCATGGAGAGATCTTGCTTCAAAGCAAAACAGGGCAAAAATAAGCATTTAAAATTATATATTTATTGGGCAGTGGTGGCGCTTGCCTTTAATCCCAGCACTTGGGAGGCAGAGGCAGGCAGATCTCTGTGAGTTCAAGGTCAGCCTGGTCTACAAGAGCTAGTTCCAGGAAATCTAGGACTGTTACACAGAGGAACCCTGTCTCGAAAAAAAATTGTATATTCCAGGGTTGGGTGATGGACATTAGCTGACAAGGTTCTTGCGTAGCATGCATGGTGCCCTGGGTTTCACCCCCAGTACCAGATATACCAAGCATGGGGACACATGCCTGCGATCCCAGCAGCACTCAGGAGATGGAAGCAGGAGGATGAGAAATTCATGGTTACCCATGGCTACAAAAGACTCTATCTCAGAAAAGGTCCTATATTGGGGCTAGAGAGATGGCCAAGCAGTTTGGAGTACTGGCTGCTTTTCCAGAAGACCTGGGTTCAATTCCCAGCACCCAAATCGTGACTAACGACCATTTGTAACTTCGGTTCCAGGGAATCTGAGTCCCTCTGCGCTGTGCCTCTGCATATACCAGGCATACAAATGGAGTCCAGATAAACATGCAGACAAAACACTCATACACATAAAATTCAATTAAATTGCAAAGTCACCTACGCTCGGGGAACAACATTTTAGGATAGGGGACAGAAAGACTGTGAGAGCCACAGGATCTGGAAGTTTGCTCTGAAATTGTGTCTCCTAGGAATGTCAGAAGACACACCCATACAACCTCAACAACATGACTGTCCAACCATGAGCTGAACAGGGACAACAATAGCCATGCCAATGTGGACAAGGAAAAGCCCATGAGGCCTCAAACCTACCCTGGGAACTACAGGCAACTACGGAACGCTGAGAAGGGAAGAACTAGTCTTTCCCAGGGAACAGTAAACCAACTAGTCATCCAATACCAGATGGTCAGCCCTGAAAACACACATTTTAGTAACATACAGACTGAGCAGATTGATTTTAGGAATGTGTGTGTATATACATATGTATATATACACGTAACAACAGTCAGTGGGAAAAGAGGGCACGGATTTGAAAGACAGCAAGGAGGGGTGTATGGGAGGCTTTGGAGGGGAGAAATGATATAATTACAACCTCAAAATGTCATATATTTATTCATAAATTCCTTCAGTTACCCATCCAACTGCCTATCCTTCTATGCATTTCTCTACACATTAATTCATCAGTGACTCTTTCCACGTGGCCGCCTTTGGTCTCTTATCTGCACGTTCACATCAGCACCTTCAGATGAACACCTATAGGTTCATTCATTGACTCACGCAGCCATTAGACTAACTGACAGAATGTGCTAGCGAACATCCTAGGCGCTTGGGGGAAGCTTCTTGAACAAAGGGCCGATGGATGGCCACTCCATGGTCTCAGTGCAGTGAGGAAGTGTGAGCAGTGGAGCAGGTTGAGGGGCCGTGTCTCTAGGGGACAGGCGGGTAGCAGTGGTTTTAAGGCGTCCAGGGTGGATCTTTCCAAGGAAGTGTCTGCCATGCAAGAGGGATTTGGAGGTGAGGGCATGGGTGCCCGATGTCCAAGGACAGAGCTGACAGAGTATAGTGGACGAAGGTAGCGGTGGTGTACCATCTCCAGGAGGACCAGTGCCATCTGATGTCACTCAGTCTCGAGGAAACTCAGAGCTGTGGGGGCAATGATGGCAAGGAAAGGCCCAGGCAGCCCTTGGCACTGTCTTGGCTGAGGCTTTCAGCAACTGGGTGCTGGTTTGTAGGCTATGAAAAGCAGGCAGCCTCTCATTTTCTAAAAGTAATCTTGGGCTCCATGTAAAGCAGCTGAATTATGAAAGCTTATGCGTTGTCTCTGCTGGGTTCTGAGCTAATATGACATGAATGAGATGGGGCCAACAGATACATGGGGGCTGACTCCAAGCCATCAGCTTAGGGGGCTGGGCACGTGTACTTTGTATGGGCTAACCATGTCCTGAGCCTTACAGAGACTCCCAGTCCTCCATGTAGACCCTTCTCCATCTTTCCTCCAGTATCTGTGGATGATGGCCAAGTCTGCCAGGCTCACCCCTGTTCTTACTGTGACCCATGAGCATCATCTCTGCTTTTCAGAGCCAGGCAAGGGAGTGAATACAAGTGTAGACCATCACACCCAAGTTTTTGTGGCTCTTAGGGGCTGTGTCTTAGAAGGGTAGATCTTCAGGTGGACAGGAGATGAAAGCGGCTCTAGACAACTGTGTCTGTGCCTATAGTGTGGGTAGCCTAGAGGCCTTGGTAACTTTGCAAGGATCTTGATTGGTGGACAGATGGAGAGGGGCAAATGTGACCCTGGAGGCTCTGCCACTGGAGCTGGGTCTGCTTGGATGTGGATGATGAGCCCAGGGGACCTATGGTCTTGCCTTGTGAGCTATCAGTTCTCAGCCATGGCACCCTCCTTGCTTTTCCAAACCCTCTAAGATGTGCGTGCCTCCTTCCTCAGAAGACACATGGCTCTAAGCACCAAATGCCCTGTCATTAGGTGGCCTCACTGGCCGCAGTGGTCAGCGTGCTGCAGTCGTGGGACCTGAGCCTCACAGAGGCTATGCTCCAGAACATGGAGGCTGAGCAGCAGCGCAGGGCCCAGGAGGCCCAGAAGCACAAGGAGGCTGAGGCCAACCGGTGCGCCGAGGGGGATGTGGGGGCCGCGGGAGAGGAAGGGGATGTGGAGCAAAGACATGGACGACTTTGACCAGCCAACTTCTTCCCACTGCAGTATCAACCTCAAGGTCCAGCAGCTGGCTAAGGAGCAGCAGAGGTGTCACAAGGAGGTGAGCTGTGAACCAGGCCGCCCTCCAGGAAGGAGGCCCTGGGGAGGGCCTGAGAGCTGGAGGTCGGGTGAGGGTGAGTTACTGGGGTCTGCGAGCCTTGTCTGCCCACAGCTACAACAGGCCTACTGCGAGCTCAACCGGAGGATCATGGAGCATGATAAGTGTGAGAGGAAGTGCATGGGCAAGACTGAGCTCACGCTGCAGGTGGGGCTCCCATGCCCTGCGCCAGTCTGGGGGTTCCCCTTCCAAGGGATTTTCAGGCATCTCTGCCTTCCAAACCTAAGGTGTCACTTAGTAACAGTGGCCTCCTTGGGGTACGGGTAGAACCTGGAAGTCCTGGTAGTTCACCTCTTGTCTGGGCAGCCGACCCCTCCTCCACCCTCCTGCAGAGTAGGTGGTGACTCTAAGGTGATGGAAGAGCAATGGTCAATGTGGCCCCTTCTCTAGGCCATCAAGGACGCAGAAGCCCAAGTGGACAGGTTGCGGCAGGAGGCACAGAAGGCTGAGGAGACACTGGCCATGGCCAGGCTGGAGCTGCGGGAGCAGACCCAGGAGGGTGGGCAGGGCTGTGGTGGGGCAGCTGGGGACCTGGAGAGGGGATGCCAGGGAGGGGATTTAGCATTTCCCATGCTCCACAAACACCTCCACAGAGGAGGAGACGGCAGCACCTGGGCTGAAGTGCAAGGTCACGGAGCTCCATGACGTGCTGATGAAGGACGTAGGTGACCGGATCCGAGCTGATGGACGGTCAGTAGCCGGGCTGGGTGTGGGTACAGGTCAGAAGTGCCCACAGGCTGCAGTGACCAGGTGGCTGCCTTCAGGTGGCCTCTTGTCATCGACCCTTCTGGCCAGGCAGCCACTTTCCTGAGATACCAGGACACCAACTATGTGGACACAGTAAACCCGGAGCACCTGAGACCCGAGTCAATTCGGCTGGCTCTGCTGGGGGCGCTCAGGTATGGCACGCAGGGCCCAGACAGCCCCACCCTGGGCCTCACCTGCCTCCTCACCAGACACACCTACAGGTACGGGAAGCCACTGGTGTTTGACCTGCGGGAAGTGAACCTGTTCCCAGCAGTGCAGCAGCAGCTGGACGCGGTGCAGCCTGGCCTGGCACAGGCCTTGTTGAGTCGTGGGCTGCTGGCACAGGAAGGTTATCTGTCCCTGCTGCGGCCCACTGATGGACCGGAGTATGACCCCTCCCAGTTCCAGGAGGCACGCCTAGAGCACTTCCGCCTCTTCTTTGTCACCAGAGTTCAGTGGCCACCAGCTGACCAGCTGCAGATCCTGCTCCCAGTACGCGTGCAGCTGTCCGGTGGAGGATTCTAGTCATACCCCAATAAAGCATGTCCCCCAGGCATTTCTGTGAGCAAGTCCACATCCCCAGGCAGTCTGGACCCAAGCAGAACAGTGGCTTTGGAATTCCACAGGAGAACAGGTGCCGGGGTAAGGGAGAGGGGCGTGGGAAGGCAGACTTGCATGTTGGCACTTAACAGGGCAGGAGTCAGTACAAGTAGGTGGAAGTATAAAAGGACAAGAGGGTAAAATGTAGTTAGCTTTATTCTCCTTAAACCACAAAATAGAGTCTTTGGTTGTACAAACATCACTAGTTACAGTCTCGCCACGAGATCCCGGCTACAGGGGCAGTTAGTCAGAAGCCGTAACTCCTGAGGGGGTCTCTTTAAAATGCTAACACCAAGGCTAAAAGACTTGGGGTAAGGGAGGTGATGAAGCTGGCAGGCTCCCCACCCTAAGTCTGGGGAGGAACCTGGACCTAGGAGGGCACAGGGCCCAGGCCCCGGCGTCCTGGCCGCATGGCCCGACGGCTACTGCACAGCGTCATGTCTTCAGGTGAGGGCCTGCCAAGGAGCACCAGAGCCACTTCTCCGTCTTCTTCCTGTGGGCCTGGGATAGAGAGGGGTAGAAAAGCCATGAGCCAAGGGTAGCCAGATCTCTGGCTGCCTGGGCACTCTCCCCAGACAGGTGTCAACTCACCAGGACTGGAAGACGGTTCCAAAGTCCTAAGCTCTTCCATGAAATCTGGTGACTGGTAAAGAGACAGGCTGGTCAGGGCAGGCCCTAGGCCTGCCTGCATTTACATACAGAGGCTTGGCTGTCTGGGGGTAGGTCCACAGAGCCTGGGACAGGGTCAGAGCAGACTGGACCGAGACCAAGCTGGGTGGGGAGGCCCCACAGGCAGGAAGCAGAGCAAGAAACACACAGAAAGGGATAGAGGAGGGCACGTGACAGGCAGAGAGGCGGTAGGAACATGCTGAAAGGGCCAAGTAGCCTCCAGTACCTGGATGTCATAGACAGGTCTGGAAGAAGGCAGGGCTGCGAAGGCCCTGTAGTCAAACTTCTTTCCAGATAGAGGCTTGAAAGGACAGCATGAAGGGAAAGGCAAGAGAGTGCAAGGGAGGTGAGGCTGGTGGGGAGTCTAGAACCCCGCAGCGTCAGGCCACGGGGTGAGTGAAAGGGCCCGAGACATAGGATCCTTACCAAGCGTCCAGGGGAGGTACTGGTCTGGAGGCTGAAGTCTGGGGGAACAAGAAGAGAGTGTTGGGAACAGTGCTCACTGCAGGAGGAACCCTTTGCTGTCCATGGAAACACATACCCTCTAATGGTGTGGGTGACGGCGTGGGTGCTGGTGAAGGGGCCTCAGCCAGCCGCTCCAGGGGTCCTCGCTTGCCACGGCCTTCCTGGGACTTGCTGAGGACCATCTGTGCACGGAGAGCATCCTGCTCCAGAGACTTCATTCTGTGGAAGCAGAAGAGAATGCTGCTGCGTGGACCTGATGTACAGTGGGCAGGATCTGGTGGGGGTGGGGAGGCGCTCACCTGGCTGCCCTCCATAGTGCCCGCTTCTCGGCCTCTAGAGCCCGACGTTCTGCAGGTGACAGGGCTCGCTCAGGGGCAGGAAGCTCAGGGCTCTGCATGCGTAACCGCTCCTGATGGCGTCGCTCAGCTTTGGCTGTCCTCACAGGGGCACTGCCTCCCAGGGGTGGGGGTGAAGATGAGCTTGGGCTGGAGAAACGGACAGATATGTTGTGAGAGGGCATGCAGCAGACAAGCCAGGGAGTGGGGCTCAGCTTCTCGCACTCACCCTCCTGCATGGCCTGGCATAGCCCAGGGCTGCTCAGCCTCCTGCTGATCATCTGGGGACTCCCTGTCCGAGGTGAGCCCCATGTCAGGCCCTGAGGTCACTGCCTCTTCCCGAAGCATCTGGGCTCTCTTCTGCTGCAGCTTGCGGGCTGTGGGCAGGCAGACATTTCAGACAAGGCCAGGTCATCATCCCACCTAGGTCTCTCCTCAAGTCTAGGCTTCTCACCTTCTTCCTCCTGCATCTTCCGCAAGTCATCAGCACCCACCAGGGACACACGCTTGGGGGGACCCTCTGCCTGAGGTACCCGTACCTCCAGCTCGAAGTACTTTTGCCGTTCGCGGAAGGACAGCTGCTCTGGGGAGGCTGCGGGACCAGGTGTTGGAGGCTAGAGGGGGAGCAGGCCCTCAGACTTGGCTGGTGTTTCTCTTGGGGGCACTCACCCTGGATACCCAGCCTAGAGAGAGCATGCATGAGCAGCAGCAGGGCACCACTGCACATACCTGGGTACCATTGTCCTCAGGAGGGTGCACGGTGGGCACAGCTGCAAAGGCCCTATAGGCCTGCTTCACATTGGCTGGCAGTTCATCAGGGGAGGGCAGCTGGGGAAATAGACGTAAGTGAGGCTAGGGCCGCTGTCCAGTGC
This sequence comes from Microtus ochrogaster, assembly GCF_000317375.1. NCBI lineage: Eukaryota > Metazoa > Chordata > Mammalia > Rodentia > Cricetidae > Microtus > Microtus ochrogaster. Next base: position 10,739,273 of record NC_022017.1, read on the forward strand.
AGCCACTTTCCAAAGAGCCATCAGCTGGAATCCTCCAGCTGCTCCAACCCACATCCACCATCCTCACCCACTGTGGAACAGGACACTCACAGAACAGGGACCACCTCTGCCCCTGGGGGCCGGGGAGCCCCTTGGCCAGGCCTGAGCCATTGGCTGGATCATCCCCGGTTTTGTCTGCAAAGGGGAAGGGGGTGGTGGAGGACGAGAGCAGGATCAGAGGTGCCGGAGTGGGAGTAGGGAGGGATAGGAGGAGAGAGAGACAGAAATGGAGATGGAGTAGGCTACAAGGGGACACTCATCCAAATCCCTGTCTTGGAAGGGTTGAGGTTTGGAGCTAGTCTGTGCCCGCCCCCACCCTGCAATGCATTGTCAGCAATGCTGGAAACATGCCCTTGCCATGCAGTGGGAAAAGGGACTAGGAGGGACCCACAGACAAGAAGAACAACTGTACAGAAAAGATCATATGCTCAGTTTGTGAAAGGCTTGAACTCCTCCAGCAAGGTCCCTGCTTTCACCAAGACCAGCTTTAATCAGGAAGCTATCCCTGGACAAAAACACATCTGACAACAACACCCCAAGGGGACCCTGCATACCAGAACCCATCTGCACAGGTGCCCACAATGGGGCACCTGTTACTGGGATGCTCACTTGCTGGCTGCCAGGGGAACAGGGGGTCTCAGTCATCTTCCCTCCAGTGGTCACAGATGGTCCCTTGAGAGAGGGTAGCCGTTGGGAAAGAGTCAGCTGGCTGAGTGGTATCTTGGCAGCACAGGGATAGCCCTGTTCCCTAACCTGACCACAGCCCAGTAATGCCATCAGACAGGCTTGGATGACCACTAACCCTCCATAAAGGACAGAGGTGACCCTGGCCTTAGCCTGATGGTCACATCAGTAGCTTACTGCCAAAGGTGCAGCCCTAAGATCTCTAAGGAAAGCTGGGAAAAGATGAACAGACTGAAAGCAGACAGCTGGGACCCAAAAAACCTACCCACCTCCAGTCCCCGAGCCAGGCTTCTTTCCCAACCGTGCATGAGTCAGAGAAGCACCCCAACCTATAGCTTTCTCAAATTATGCTGGCTTCTGTTAGAACTGTTTGGAGCAGGGAGAAATGGTACCCCAAGATCCAAATGCCCTTCCTGACCCCTCCCTGTCTCAGCAATGTCCCAGCCAAGCCGACCCCTTAAGCACTCACACTCTGGCAATGGTCTCCTGTCATCCTCTGGGAGTGATAGTTAAATATCTCTTGGAGAACAATGAGGACTGAATGTCCTTTCTGCCCGCCCCCAGGCCCACAACTGTCTCAAAGGCCACACCCCTACTTAGGTCCCTGAGTGGCCACTCCCAGACCAGCTGTTAGTGCTGCACCTTCCACACCCACTAGGCTTCCTTCCACAGGCGGCAGCTGCTTCAGCCCACCCCCTCCATGTTAACCATGTCCATGAAACCCCAAGACACTGGAGAGGAATGACAGCTGCCCTTCCCAGCAGACTGCCTGCAGCAGCAGGGTTCTGCCCAACCCAGTTATCTGAGGGTGGACACTGGGGAAGAGGTTAGGGACTTCAAGGCACCCTTGGAACCTATGACAGCGGATCATAGCAACAGCCACAAAGTAAGGTCAAAAGCTTTGCAGACAAGGGCTGGGCATGTAGGTCAGTGATGGGGTGTTGGTTATAGCATTCACAAAGCTCCATCCTGTATCCCCAGCACTGCCAAACAAGCACAATAAAAAATCTCAAATGCTGCCTAGCTAGGAGGCAGAGCTCCAGCTCAGACTTCTGTAAGCCTCCTGATCCAAGACAAAGTGCTCTGCATGGTGACCGTGGCATTCAAGCTGGCAGCCGTGCCTCCCACGGGGAAAGAGGAAGTTAAGACAAGGGAGACTGGCAGGCAGATAGGTAAGGCGGACAGGCAGACGGACTACTCACTCTGTGCAAACTGCCAGCACTGGGCACAGCAGCCAGGACACGGTAGTCCAGCTTCAGGGGCTCCAGCTTCCGACCCTGGAGAGTGGAGTGGACCACAGTGCTAAGAGGACTATGTCCCAGGAGTGTGACTGCCCACCCAGCACTGGGCTGTGTTCACCACTGCAGGCTCTAAGCTGGGCCTGTGTGGGACTCACCAGAGGCTCTGGTGACTCAGGCTCCCAGGGTAGGGTTTGACTGCTCAACTCTTTCTCCTGTAAGAGGAGCGGACATGATCAAGAAATAGTAGCTCAAAGTCAGTCTCAGGCTGACAGCCACTTTGATCCTGACCTTGCCTGGGCCTTCAGGACTCAGTTCCCGGTCAATGGATGAAATGCTTTCCAAGCTGTTCCGGTGGCCAAGGCCTGCTGCAAATGGGTTGGCAATGACACCCGGAGACACCTGCAAGGAGAAGAGTGGGCTGAGAGAAGGAACTTGCTGGCAAGATCCCACTTCTGGAGCAAGCTGGTCTCGACCCAGGACCCCTTATCCTGACAAGCTGGACACTTGAGGCTCTCTTTTGTACCTGTTCCCAACCCTCCTGGGACAAAGAGTAGTTATGGCCCTAGGTTCATGGGGCCACCGTGGGTGTAGGTCATCATGTCTGCACACGACAGCAATGTCAAACAGCCATGCTCAGCCACAATGCTTGGCATGGGGATAAAACAAGCTGACTGTGGCCAGTCTAGGAATAAAGGAGGAATAGCTAATAAGATGGGACTGGGAAGGGAGCAGCCAAAGGCAATGAGCTTGGTAGCAAAGTAGTATTCCCAGATGGATAGATAGGCTACATTTAAATGTGTAGTCTGGGTGCTGAGTAAGGATTCAGAAACACTCTAAGGGGAAATTAAACTAGCTCTGGAACTGGAAGTCTGGGATGGAATATGTGCGTGTACGTGTGTGTGTGTGTGTGTGTGTGCACGCACGTGCCCGTGCACGCATGTGTGTTGTGCTGGGCAGGGAGCAGGGAGCTGAGAGCCATGGCCTGGGCTAAAATGTACTTAGATGAAGGGTAAATAGAGATGACGGAAAAGTGGCCTCAGCTGCCTTCCATCCACAAAGCACAAAGGACCAGGTGAGGCCTCTACCACCAGAGGAATACAGGGCAGGGAGGTGAGAGCAGAATGGAAAGCAAGATAACAGCCACACGGTTGCCATCAGAGTTCCCTCTACATGCAGTGTGGCCTCAGACAAACCCAGCTATGTACTGCTGATCCAGAGACCAAGAAAACAAACAGGGAGCAGCTGCTCACAACTGGCAAGATGGAACTTGAGGTCAAGAGTGTCAAGCAGGAGCAGGGGACACAGTGATCACTAACTGTAACACTAAACAAATGAGCAAAGATCACTAGAAATAAGAAAGCTGGACAAAGATAATCACAGTGGCAGACAAACTTGTCTTTTTCAGACTCTGACAACAGTACTAGATCAAATAACAAACAAGATGCCTACCTTCTTCACTTCTGGTAATTCAGTCAAAAAGGCACTAGGGAGGACCGAGAGGCAGGCTCAGCGGGGTGGGAAGGACTGCCATACAGAGGGGCTGAGCAGACAGTAAAAACAGCAAGAATAAGGAAGCCTGGTTTCCCACGTCAGAAAAGCCCACTCGAGTAAGAAGGGCTGACCTGTGGTGTTGACTGGGAAGATGGACAATGCCAGCAAGTGACCCAAGGCTTCCCATGGCTCCAGGAATAACCAGATAGGAACTATTCACATACCACCCTTATCTCTGGCCATGATACCCCAACTAGTGCACTAGACCTTGGCTTCTAACATCACCATCACCAAAGAAAATCAGTACTCCAGGGAAAAATGGCCGGCCCCACAGCTTGGCAGGAACGTGTGGGATGAGTCTAGAAGACAGCGGACGGGTGGTGTCAACATGACTCAGGCCCAGCCTCGAGCCCCTTCCACGAGACCATACTGGAACAATCTGATATTAACATAACTGTGACAGGATAAAGAGATAGCTCAGCAGTAAAAGCAATTGCTGATGACATGGGTTCAGTTCCCACCATCTCCATGGCAGCTTACACCTGTCCAAAACACCAGTCCAAAACTCTCTTCTGATTTTCATGGGCTCCTGCATGCACTCAGTAAATACATTCATATAAGCAAAACATTCATACACAGAAAATAATAAATCTTAACCAAAGCAAAGCTGTGACTAATATGTGGAAGGGTCTGTGTTGGTGACAGGGAAGGAGATGGGATAAGACGCCAGCACAAGACCCAGTCCTTAGAGCAAATGCTCGGGAGCCAGTGCAAGAGCAAGGTGTGAGAACTCACTCAGGTACCAACACAGGCACTCAGGTGACTGGAGGGAAGAGGACTGGAGAGTAAGGTCGTTCTAGCGGGGGTGTGTGTGTGTGTGTGTGCGTGCTGAATCTGGATTGGAAGATGGATCGCTGTGATAAAGATGAACACGTGCTGCTGTAGGGCAAGCCTGAGAAGTCCAGCAGCTGCAGGTCTGGTAACAAGAGCCTAGATGTATGGAAACCCTGCAGGAACCCCGAGAACACCAGTCCTTAGCACAGGGCAGGCAAGATATAGCCAGGACACCCTCCCCCGCACTACAACCACAAGCCTGAGGGAGGTAGAAAGATGCAGGTCAAAGTCACTAATAGCCGGCAAACTGATCCCACAGGTCAAACAAGCTCAGATGACTCAAGTGGGCAGTCTGAGAAAAGTGAGGTGCTGAGTCAGCAAGATGGCTTGTGGGGAGAAAGGCAACTGCTGTTAAGACTGATGTGAGTTCAGTCCCCAGGACGGACATGGTAGAGAAGCAACTCCCACAAGCTCTCCTCTGACCTCCACGTATGTACCATGGAACATACACCGTTCCTCACAAAAATAAGCACAATAATTTTTTTCTCTTTGAAGCGGAGTGTGAGTAAGGATATCTGTATGCTGTTCCACACCCAGAGGGTTCAGAACGGGCAATCTTGTGGGGACAAAAGCTACCAGTGCCAGGTCCTCAGCTCTTCTATGAGAAGCCAAGAGTCACCCTGCAGTAAAGAGTACTGATGTGTGAAGAATGTTCCTTTTTCCCAAGCATGGAGCCTCTGGAACCAGGCCAGTCCCACTGGGCATATATGGAAGGCCCCTTCATGACACCCAGTGCCCACTAGAGATGACTGCTTTTACAATTACAAGCAGAGATAACACCCTCAGTTTGGAAACGTTCCTACAGAAACTACAACAAACAGTTGCTTAAGTCTGGCACAAGGCAAAGCCACTGGCCAGCACATTAGTGGCCCAAAGCTCCAGGCTGAAAACAGACAATGAGGGAAGCCCTAGGGAAGAGCCCCCCCCCCATCACTGTGTGATGGCTGTGAGCCATAGCGCTTCTGCCAGGAGATAAAGCAAAGCCAGCCAACGAGGAGCCACTGGCACTCACAGAAAAGGAGAACAGCCTGGAAGAGGCTCAAGAAAAACTCACAAAATGATCCCAGAGTCCCAACCAGTTGTGTGATGGAACCTGGCAAATCTGTTCAGAAGAGAACACACAGCAGACAAAACTTCCAGAATGGGTGATGTAAGAGCTCAGCAGTAGAGCACACTGTAAAGTGACTGCCCCTGCACACTGTCCTGGCAGGCTTCACAGCTCACTGTGACCAAGTCAAGAAATAAGTCCTAGAGTTCATGGGACCTACCACACAGCCAAATCATGCTCCCTCAGCAGTGAGACTTTCATTAATCACTTGGGGACAACTGATGAGCATTGGTGGCACATGTCGTTAATCCCAGCACTTTCGAGAAGGCAGAGGCAGTTGATCTCTGTGAGTTTGAGGCCAGCCTGGTCTACAAAGCAAGTTCCAGGACAGCCGGAGTTGCTGTACAGAGAAACCCTGTCTTGAAACAAAACACCATATTCCACACACAGCCCTACAGAAGAAGCCTTAACTCATAAAGTTTGTAAATTTTTGCAATCAAAGGATCCTGTCCCAAGAGGGAAACAAACACAAGACAGGTGTAAGGCACACAGATGTAACTCTAGCTTCGGAGGGCAGGGGGATTGCCAACCTCGGCTATACAGTGAGACTTGTTTCAAACAAACTTTGGAGCCAGAAACATCAAGAAAGAAAAAACTCAGTGGAAGAAGGAGAACAGCTTCATTCTGGGAAGCACAAAAGGGGGCCCCAGGAGGAGGGGCAGAGTTCAGTGCAGCCCTCCCTAGTATGTGCAAGGCACAGGATGAGACCCCATCCTGAGAGTGGGGAGCAGACAGTAAACTCTGTGTGAAGGTGGTGTCTACCTGCAGCGTAGGAGCAACCAAGGCATCCTGAGAACAGACAAGGACTGAGGAGGCAGAGGTCAAAGCAGACAACTGCTGTGGGCGGGAAGGCTCCTCAAAGGCTCCTGGTCAGCTGCCCACTGCCCAGAGTGTCTCACTAGGTAGGCTAGAAACCTGCCTTGCTCCCCAGACAGAGTACAGATGAAGACCCAGCCAAGACAGGCTTTGGCAGGACCAAGCATGTGTAGATACACAGTGGCTTCCCTACACTCATGAGCCACCCAGGTATTGCAAGAACAGCCTGGGTCACAACAGCAGGGAGCAGATGCACAGCCATGGGGACCCAGAACCACGTCAGCCTGCAACACTGAAGCTGATGCTCTTTCCAGAGGGCTTTGTTCTGAACGCAAAGATTAAAGTGTGCATGAAGTGACACACTTTTAAACACACGTGCGAATGTGAGTAAACAAAATGCAGGTCTTCTCTAGGGACTAGACCACCCACCCAGGGAGAAGTCACACAAAAAACTCCTCCAGGATACAGGACTCTCTTGGGGGAGGAGCGGGACAAGAGTCAACCTTACGCTAGGGAGTAGCACCTCACTCAGACTGCAGTACAATACCCAGAGATGCTAACACCAAGGCTAACTTGTTTCCCACCCAGTGACCCTCACCAGCTAGTCTGGGACAAAGTACAGGTCTGTGGCCAGAGGGTATCTTTCTACCAGCATCTAACAGGAAGTTACTAATCCAAAGATCCACCGCCAGAGGAGGCCAACCTAGCATGGCTGCCTGTCCCTAGGTTAAAGGAATAAAAGCTACAGGGAGTGGGAGTACAGTCACCAGCACCCTGGAGACCAGCACAACTGGCAAGGATGTCCAGGAACAGCAGACAGCCAGTGCACATGAAGGGCCCTTGAAGGCTCACTTGGACTACAGGCGAAGCTGTTGAGGGTTCTAGGGACAGCAAGAAGGCAGGACAATGAGGAAGAATGAGCCCAGAGAGGAGCAGTGAGACTAGAGGGAGACTTGTCCACGGTGCCTGCCTCTTGGGTCTAGGCCCACTTCTGATGGCTGGACATTCTTGTACTACTCCAGGGAGCCAGAGAGCAGAAGCAGCTCTACCCTGTGTCCATGTCCTGACTCTGACCTGTGACAATACCAAAAGATGCCAGGAACCAGAAGGTGGGAGGAAGTTCCACCAAGGGACTATAAGAGGGACACCGTAATGGTCAATAGGACCAGGAAGCTGCCTTCCTGCGTTGGGGGTAGGGTACAGGGGACTCTGAACAGTGCTTTCTCTCTTCCCTGTCCTGCTAGCTGCTGTGTGCCCTCAAGTACTGCCTTCCCAGAGCCCTGTAAGAGCTGTTTTCTCAGGTCCTGATCACACAACCACTTCTACACTGCCGGCCCACCCAGACTAGCCTCTAGACAGTACAGTGATGAGGGCTCAGAAAAGGGCCTGCAAGGTGGATCTCTGTGAGCTTGGCAGCCTGCCCTACAAAGCGAGTTCCAGGACAGCTAGAGTTAAACAGTGAAACCGTCTTGAAAAACAAACAAACAAAAACGGGGGGCGGGGGCTACAGAACACAGGACCATCACTCCACTCCCACACAGCTGGTTCCTAACTGCCAAGTACTTTCCAGACCCAAGCAGAGACTGGACTCTGCCTGACTGTAAAGGTCACTGCTAGGAGAGCATTCAATCCCCAGGGTAGGCCACTAACCTCCATGGCCGTGGTGGTGCTGGTGTCAAAGCCATCACAGACAAGCACGGTTAGGGTGTCACCCACACTGCGCAGGAGCTGCACTGCCTCAGCGTGTGTGAGGCCCAGCAGGCTCTGCTGGTTCACTTCCAGCAGCCGGAGCCCCACACGCAGCCGTCCATCACGCCCGGCAGCCCCTGTAGGGCTCACCTGTAGGGAGAACAGTGTGAGAGAGCCACCAGGCACCTATCCATGGCCCCAGGAAGAGTGAGACCTCACCTTGGAGATGAAGATGCCCTCATCGGTGGGGTCACAGGGATTCCCTGCATGGCCCTTGGCGCCTCCTCGGATGCTGATGCCCAGCTTCTCCCCAGGGGCCTTCTGAATGCAGAGTTCCCGCATGCCTGGAGGTGGTGGGTCCCTCCGCACAAGCAGACACAGCTCCAGGCAGGGCCTGAGAAGGGCACTGACTGCCTCTTGATGTGTGGCCTCCCGAACATCCTGCCCATTCACTGCTAGGATGCGGTCCCCAACCCGAAGGCCACAGCGAGCAGCCAGGCCCCGAGGAAGCACCTGCAGGAGAGGACCACATGCGGTAGTCTGGCTGGGGTGGGTGCTTCTTGCACGAGTTGCCCGCCAGGCCTACTTACCTTGGAGATGAATACACCAGGATCCTGGACACCAAATGGGTGGCTGGAGTGATCAGAGCCTCCTACGATGCTAAGCCCCAGTGGCCCACCAGCCCTGGGCAGGCAGATTTCCTGAGGACAGGGTGGGCCTCAGTCAGAGCAGGGCAAGGGGGAAAAAAGCTAACACTCTGGCAATGGGATCGGCAAGGAGTGTTGGTAGGATGGAGAGGCCCATGCAGACCCATCTGCCTCTGGGGTAGTCTGCTACCCCACCACGCAGTCTGACATCCACACATCTTCACTGACTATAGGCATGGAGCAGAGCAGGCTACTGACAGACTATGCTAGGGCAGATGGGAAACACCATGGCAGCTGACTGGAGAACCTTGGCTTCTCGGGCATATGTACAAAGGTCGTGAACTACTTCTGCCTTGTGTGGCTCCATGACATGAATAGCAGATACTGGGTGGGCTTTTATTCTACACTTGGAGCTGAGTGGATGCCAAGCAGGATATGAGCAGGTGTCTCACCTCCACAGGGTATGGTCCTTCCAAGGCAGTAGCCAACAGGCTAGGGGACAGCCTAGGTAGCATAGGTTCCCCGGAGATGGCAGTGGTCATGGTAGCAGCAACAGTAGCAGTAGGGGTTGGGGAGGAATGTGGTGGGGGGCTAGGTGGGTAAGTCCCTCCAGTCTCCCTCTCCAGGAGCAGGGAGATGGTAGGGGAAGCAGCAGTCAGCAGGGAGACAGCATGGTCGTGCCTTGCCTCAGTCATGTCCACTCCATTGATCTACAGGGACACACTTAGGTCAGAGATGGTAAGCAGGACAAACAAAAGACACTATCAGGACATAATTAGCCCCACTCACCGAGAGGACTCGGTCACCAACTTGTAGAGTGCCTGCCCGATGGGCAGCTCCTCCCTCCGCAATGCGGGATATGAAGATACCCTGTTGGGAAAGAGAAGCCACATTGAAGCCATTATATTGGAGACCTAACATGTCTCTGCTCATCAGGGACAGTCCCCTCCTCCACCCTAGGCCACCCCACCAATGACTCACCCCGTCGCCAGCCCGGTAAGGTGTGGAGCCTTTTCCACCAGCAATGCTGAAGCCTAGTCCCTTTTCACTGCGCACAAGACAGGCAGCATGGCACTGGCGGAGGGGTACAGGAGTCTCAGGCTGAAGCAGGGGCAGGCGCAGGCCACCTCCCCGCCGCTCCCGGGGACTATAGTCATCCTCAGGGCGCAGGGGGGTGATGGTGACTGCGTTTTCAGGCTCCACCATTCTTTCCCTCCACACTCGCATCTGCACAGCAGCGCCTGCGCCCCGGAGGGCTTCCACAGCCTCATGGTGCTCTGCATCCTGTAAGGCCACACCATTCACCTGTAGGCAAGAGAAGACAAAAGCTATAGCACAAATCAGCATCCAGGCATAGCCACCCTGACACTCTAACTACGGTATACTGGTGCCTTTTTCTTTTCTTTCTTTTTCTTTGGGTGGTGGTAGGGAGGGGGTTTGAGACAGGGTCTCTCTGTGTACCCCTGGCTGTCCTGGAACTCACTCTGTAGACGAGGCTGTCCTTGAACTCAGAGATCTGCCTGCCTCTGCCTTTCAAGTGCTGGGATTAGAGATGTGCGCTACCACCACCCAGTGCTTATGATCTTTCTGTTGTCTTCATGCCAGGATCCAGGCTAGCCATGAGACACAGGCAGATGTCTGAGGCCATTCTACACTGGTGTCCCCACTCAGAAACTGTCATTTGCTTAGCAGAGAGCATGCAAGGCAAGGCTATTAGGCTGCCAGCTCCACATGCTTCTAGGCAGCACTGGGACTAGAGCTGAGCAGGAAGCACGAGGGCAGCAGCATCCCCTCTCCCCAAGCCCTCTCGGTCTGGAATCCCAGAGCCTTTTACTTCACTTGGCCTTGTCCCCACAGGAAGGTCAATGCTTTCCTGTGAGTTCTCCAATGGCCAAGTGCCCAGGCAGAAACCTCTAGGGCTTCCAGAGAGACCAACTTCCCATCAGGACTGCTGTGGTCTGACCCTACCAGGTTACTTCTGAACTGCCTGGTATCTCTTGTTTAGGCCAGGGGCTGCTTCTTTTTTTTCACATCCCATCCCCTAGTAGTATGGGGATTAAACCCAAATTGTCACACATTGTATACCATCAGACTATATCCCAGACCCAGATGGAGAGGGAATTTGGCATGGAGGGCTTCTAAGCCTACTGTTTAAGGTCTCAATATCTTTACCCAGTAAGTAATCTTTGGGCCCTGGACTTCTGGATGGGGAAGACAGAGTCCCCACTTCCTGACAGGAGCAGCCAAGTAGCCCAATAATCAGAACTATGCGGACTTTGAAGGGATCAGTTGTCCCTTGCTGCAAGGCAAGGGGGTCAGTACTTACCTCAAGGAGTTTGTCACCCACTCGGACTCCAGCACGGGCTGCAGGGCCCTCCTCAGACACTCGAGAGATAAAGATGCCCTAGAGGACAAGTGGGGACTGGTCCACAAGAGCATAAGCACCTTCTTATGGCTGTGAAAGGTACATAGGTCAGACACAGCTTGGCCTGCCTCTGGAGAGGATGCGAGGACCCCAAATGCATGAAGGGAGGACAGCGGTCCCCGAGGTCAAAGGGGCTGTACTCAGCTACTGGGAGGGCTCTAGCACAAGAAGTTAGAACATACAAGTCAGAGCCAGCATGGGAAAATGGGGACAGAAAGCTTATCTGTAGAGGGAACAACTCAGCTGCCATGTAAGCTGTTCTCAGACTCCTGACATCCTGCAGGACCACCCGCCTGGGTCTGTTCTGTGCCCTGGGGTGCCCCATGCAGCACACCTTAAGGATGGTGAGCAGGACATCTGGAGTGACCACTGACACCCCAGAAAGAAGAGGAAGTCTCTTGAGACAAGAATGGAAGGTGTGGGCAAGAGAGAGCTCATGGAGACTAGGCCCTGGTTACTGACAAGGCAGCTGCTCACCTCATCATCTCCTTTGTAGGGGGTGGAGCCTTTGCCCCCTGCGATACTGATGCCCAGGCCCCCTGTCTGTCGCACGATGGTGAGTGTCAACTGGAAACAGAGTGGACATGGATATCTGAAAAGACCTGGGATACCCAGGTGCTTGCAGCAGCAGAAAGGGCTTGCTGGCTGCAGACGACCCCATACAGCTCATCCTCGTGTATCTGTGCCCACTTGGGTAGTAAAGAGAAGCAGGAAGGCTCCTGCGATTGCAGCAGGCACAGCTTCTGTGAGCTAGCCCATGCAGTACAGAGCTAGCTGTCCTTGCTTCTGTACATAAGGATACCTTAAGGCTCACAGTAGGATATAAGAAATGGCCCAGTGTCTCCACTCATCCCCTACAAGGCAGGCTGCCCCAGTGTGGAGACATGCTTGCCCAGCCAGGAGACCAGGAGACCAGAACCCCAGCCCTGTGGTAACTGTCAGGAAGTCTTCTGGGAGAGGGTCTGAGTTTGAGCTATGGAGGTGGGGAGAAGTGAGAGCCCGCAGCCCAGGAAGCAAAAGTCAGCAGGAGCCCAGGGCCCAGAGCAAAGAGCAGCAGCGAGCAGTACAGACCTCTTCCTCCTCAATGCGAGCAGGCTCTATCAGCAGGTTATTGGCCTGGTCAAACGACACCCCCTGTTAGGACAGGAGCAGCGAGGCATGCAAGTTAGCCACCGCTGGGAACTGCCACCACCTTACCCAGCCCTCACCACAGGTAGGCAGGACAGAAGGAAGATTCCGTAAAGCTCTTGTGATCTGAGTCAGCCCCTTCCCCCCGGATCCTCCCGTCTGTAAAATCATGAGCAACTCTGCAGACCACTTATATGGCATGCCTTGGCTGGCTAGGATGAATGCTCCAGAGGGGCAAGTCTATTCCTGGCTGTCCCTGACTGACCCTCAAATTGCCCCGGATATCATGTATCATGAGCTCATACTCTCAGGACAGGAGCACAGTAGGGATAAAAAGGACTGGACTTTTGGTAGCTAGGGCTGCCCCGGCCTCAAGAAGTCTGCAGTAGATGGATAGGTCCTTTCTGAGCTATCAAAAATCAAATATGAGGATAAAGAAGAGATGCCACTGCTCTCTAGTCCTGTCTGGATCCCAGAAGGACCTGACAAGGCAAGAGCTTCCACCAGATCCACAGGACTGGCCACAGGCCAGCAGTAAGGCCTCAAGGCTGGTTACTTCCTGAGGCAGGAAGGATCCTGGGAGAGCCAGCAGCTCCTGAGGAGGACCTTGTCCAAGATTCCTGAATACACAGGACACAGAGAGGCCCTTAGCTTCCAAGCGCCCCTGGCCTCTCACCCCACCAGGCAGGCCCAGGTAGGGAGCTGCCAAGAACTTTGAGTAAGATCAAAGGCAGGGACTCCTGGGAATAGGTGACAACAACACCAATTTTATAATACTCATTATTCTGCTCCTGAGAGCCAAGGTGTCAGTAAACCAGGGACAAACCTCTGTGCCTGTCAGATTAGGGCTGGATGGACTTCATGCTGTTACCTGCCAGGGTCCAAAGCAGCCTACTAAGCCAGTGGAGCCTGGGTCAGGAGGGGTATGAGTGAGACATACCTTGACAGAGGGAGCAGAAGCCACAGCCTCTTCTTTGTCGTCTTCTTCTGTAGTGGCTTCACCTTCTTCTTCGACCCTGTTCTCCTCCTCCTCTTCCTCCTCCTGGGCTCGGGGAGCCCAAGGTGTATGGGGGCCATTGTGCCAACCTCCGGTGGGGTCCTCCCTGTCCGTCTGCACCCCCTGCAGCAGGGCTACAACAGCTTCGGGTTGCGGGAGCTTGGAGATCTTGAAGTGCTTTTTGTAGTGGGGGGTGTCTTTGCGGATGAGCCTCTGCCGGCCACTAGGCAGTGTCCAGGGGGGCTCAGGCTGCCCCTCTTCACTTTCACCATCTTCCTTGGGCATCAGTGTGTCCTCTGCGAAGTGCACTGTGGGCTAAGTGGTAGAAGGATGAGGGTGGCATCCTGGCCCCAGCTCACTCCTCCCAGGGCCCAGCTATGGCTGACTGGTATAGCCCTGCAGCTAACAGCCTGAAGCTGACCAGTTCCCTACTGTGCATGTAGAAGTACACAGAAAACGCAGCTCTTAAGACTAGAGGACACTGCTCTTTCCAGATGCACATGGCAATGCAAGTGGAAACCTAAGAACATGTAAAGACAAAGCATGTGGACGCACAGCCTGGGGCCAGGAAGGTAGGGACACCATCTAGGGAATGCATATAGGTGCTAAATCTGACAGTACTGAGCTTGGCTGAAAAGTGAACTTTACCCTACCCTGGAATCCTCAGGACCATCTTCCTGTACCACGTTTTGCAAACTCTGCCAGAGGCTAAGCAACATATGACATGGTCCCAATCATACATCTGGCTCAGGAAGACATAGTGGATGAGAAGCATCGCCCCTAGAAAGCGTTTCTTCTGGCCTTAGGCTCCCTTCCTGTCTGCCCTTACCTCGTCATAGTCCTCCTCTATCTCTTCCTCCTGGCCAAGCATGGTGTCTTGCTGGCCTAGGCCTTGTTCCTCCGTCAGCAGGATCTCGGGCTCGCCTTCGGAGACTGTGCTTGCTGACGGGGCAGAAGCTCCGCTCAAGCCAGACTCTGCACTCAGCCTCTTCTCCTGCAGAGAACGGGGTCAGGCTGCATCAACGTTTGTCACCCGTCGGGTACAGTGTGGCAGGCCTCTGCTAGGCTTCCTGCTGCCCTGGTCACATATCCCCAGCAGGCTCACTTCTTGCAATCACACCCTGACTGCTTCCAGAGGTATTCAAAGTCACGGTCTATGGTCCAGACCTTAGCAAAGCCTTTTCCCAGATTCAAAAGAACAAATACAAAAGATTCCAAGAGGACATCAGCCTAAGGTGAGCCCTACTGCTACCCAAGTCAGGAAGTAGCCATGCAGGGCCAGTATATAACCTGTCTGCCTAGCCACTGTACCCAGGTACTGAGAATCGTCCCACAGCCCTAACAGAAGCTTCTTAATAAGCAAGGGCCCTGCCCTGCTCCAGCACCAAACTCCTTCCCAGGAACAGATGGGAGAATGAAGACAGCAGAGCTCTCCTTCAGCCTGACCCCTGCCAACCTCATCCTGTGCCACCATGCATGCCCAGCACTTGGTCCTGGAAACCACAGCTCTGGCTATGCCTTATTCTGACTCCACAGGTAGGCACATCTGTACCCTTTGCCCAGCCCGACCCCTAGCTGCTGCCTGATTATGCGGCCCCAGTCCTATTTGCCAGGTTATCTCCAGGGCCCTCCTCCATGGAGCCTCTGCCCTCACAGCTCCACTGCCAGGATGGTCGGACATCCAAGGGTCCCAACCCCCTTCGTGCCTACCTCTTCTGAAGGGGAAGGTGGGCCGGGGTCAGGCTTGCAGACGAAGGCCTCGTTCCGGCGTTCCTCAATGCCTCTCTTCATCACCTTGAGTTCACTGGGGTGGGGCGTGGCCCTACGTTGTAGGCCCTGCCATGGGGACAGGGATGAGGAGCAGAGGCCGGGAAGGGGTCAGGCAGGGGTGGGATAGAAGTGTACCGCCCAGAGTCCCCACCCCTCCATACCCGCTTCTCGGCCGCTGCTTCCTCAGCATCCTCGTCACCTTCAAGTGTCTCCACGAACTGGATGACACTGACCCGGCTCAGGGGGGCCTCACTACAGCTCTCAGATGGACTGCTCTGCTGGCCGGGGTCTTCTGTGGAAGGCCAGAGTCAGGGAGCCACGCTAGGCTCTCTGTCTCACCACCCACCATTCAGGACCCAGCCATCAGCAACCTACCGAGGCTTGGCAAGGGCTGCTGGGGCAGCAAGTAGCAGGTAAGCACCTTTTCACCAGTCTGGGCATCATCCTCGGTCTGGAAGCGGAGCATGGGCTGTGCCTGGTTCTCAGCCAGCCACAGGGCCTTGAGGTTGAGGTGAGTGAGTGCAAACGGCAGACTCCGTAGCCTGGAGGCCAGGCAGGCATGGTCAGCATACATAGGGGATGCAGCCTGGTCCCCAGGGGCCACGCAGACACTCACCGGTTCCCAGCTACATCAAGCACATGCAGCTCAGCCGTGTGCGCAAGCTCAGGGGGGAGGACAGCCAGGCGGTTGTCTCTCAAAGAGAGCACACTGAGGGCCACACAGCCTCCGATCTCAGGTGGCAGCACCTCAAGATGATTCCGGTCCACATTAAGGTTAGTCAGTTTGGTCAGCTTGCCCAGAGAGCGGGGTAAGGCCTGGCCGGGAAAAGGAAGGATCTGAGGCTGACGGAAACCCCCTGGGGTAGGAGGAAAGAGAGAGGCCTCGGAAAGAAAAGGCCCCCCTTAAGGTAAACTGCCTAGTTCACCAAGGTTCCTCATAGCCCTCGGGAATTATGGCTGGACATGGCATCAGTTTGTACACCATGGACACCTAACTCCCTGCCAGACCACTTAGTACCCCAACCTGTCTTCTCTAGCCCTGTCTTATAGCCACCTGGCTCAACCTACCAAGGCCACATATCTCTGGTCCCTCCAGTATCCAAGGTGCCTGCTACTCAGAACTGCGCTTTCATTTCCAGGGCCCTGCCTCCTGACTCTGGATCCTCCACATACAGGAACATTCCACACTCCCACACACCAGGCTGTCGCTGAGCTCATCACTGTACACACCTCTGGTTTGGGCGCTACAGCTCTCGTTCTCCCTGGTTACAATGGGGCACACATACTCAACAGTAGTCTTCTTCCTGTCCAATTTACTCTTGCCTTCTTTCCAGTCCTCCCTGGCACCATACCACACATCTAGAAAAGCACAGCCTGAGCGCTAACTGGCAGAGTCCTATAGGGTCCCATTGGTCCTAGGCCATCTCATATGCCAGTGAGCTCTTTCTCCTGACCCCAAGGGTGCCCTAGCAAGCACGTCCCTTGGGATCAGCCACCACCAGCACATGCCACTGCCATGAGATGCTTGTGTTCCTGCTACACATTAGCACTGACTGCACTTAGCACAGCCTAAAGGGCTTGGTACATAAGGTTGCCCTACCGTCAACAGGTTCTCTGTGAGGATCAGCTCAGAGAGGTTCTCACAGTCCCCTATGGCCTCGGTCACCTCGCACAGCCGGTTCTGGTCCACCTTCAGGATGGACAGCTGCTTCAGCTGACCTAGCATCAAGGAGACATGGTAACTAGTTGGGCCAGGTCAAGGGCTCTTGAGAATGTGTGAGTCTTCAAAATGGCCACAGTCTAGTCCCATGTTCTAGTGACAACTCATTTCTCTGAGAACGCCAAGATTCCCTATGCTTACTTACCCCCACGGCTTGTCCCCACCCATGATCCTCGTAAAGCCACACGCTCAACTCTTAGGTACTAGCTGTATAATGGGGTATCCAATCCCAGCCTTATCTGAACCTTCCCTCTCCAAACACTTCTAGGGTAAAGTCAGATCCTAACCCAAGATTCTGTTTGGCACCTCATAAGGTCATGGATGAGAGCGAACAATTCCCAGGGCCCTCTGTGCACACTGACCGATGCCCTCCGGCAGCCGCTGAAGTAAGTTCTGGGAAAGCAGCAGATCCGTGAGCAGCGCCAGCCCACCTAACTCCACAGGGAGCTCCTCTAGACGGTTCTCTGACACATCCAGGCATACCAGCCGCCGCAGATTCCCTAGCTCCTGAGGCCAGGCAAGAGGTCAAAGGGCAGTCAAAGCTAGAAGGATAAAGCCAGTCCCACCCTCACTTACCGGGGGCAATGCTGACAACTGGTTTCGGTCTAGCCACAACTCCCGCAGGTTAGGCAGAGCCCCCAGAGTGTCAGGCTGCAAGAAGGGACAAAGATAGGAGAAACCACGGTGACATCCTCCAGCAGCCGTTGTCCCATACCCCCACCTGGCTGTCCCCAGGCACCCTCACTGTACCAGCACTTCCAGGTCATTGCCTCCCAGATCCAGCTGCTCTAGCTTGACCAGGAAGGACAGGGACCTGCAGAAAAAGAAGTCTTGACATCCAAGCTCCAGCACAGCCCTACCACAGCCTCAGCGGAGGCCTGAACTTACGCAGGGAGAGATTTAAGCAGGTTCTCCCGGAGCTCCAAAGTCACCAAGTTGGCCAAGCTGAAAGAGACCAAGGGCCAAAGCTGAGGAAGGCAGGGCCAAGACAAGTACTCCCAACTCTCAGACCCACTCTCTGAGGGGATACTCACTTGCCCACATCTCCAGGCAGTGCCTGCAGGGATACATCGTTCAGGGCCAGGTGAGCCAGGCTGCGTAGCTGTGTGAAGCCATCTGGTAGCCTAGGAGAGGAAACAGCAGACCTTAGATGCCCGCAGAAGGGTTATAGAACCTCCCACAGCCCAAAGCCAAGCCCTACTATGTGGTGACGCTTACCTGGACAGGGGGTTCCCACTGAAGTCTGCAATCTCCAGAGCCTTACAGAACTTTATGCTCTCAGGTATTTCAGGAATATCTGTGTGTGGAGAGGTGTTTGCCATGAGGATGTTACAACCTCAGGAGATCCCAGGGATGCCCCCCCCCCCATTTCACCCTACATCCTCACAGCAAGAGTACCACCCCCTCCTGCCTGCTCACCGTTCCGGGACACATCCAGCTCCACTAGCTGCATGAAGTTAGCCACTTCAGGAGGCAGGCGCTGGATCTCGTTGTCACTGAGGCCCAGTTTTCGCAGGTTCAGTAGCCGGAAGAAGGGCTGTGGGTAGCAGAAGACGTGATAAGGTGAACAAGCTCCAAAGCAACAGCTCTAAAGGGTAGAGAGGAGTCTCTAGACCAGGAAGATCACGCCCCCAGGTCCCTGGACTTCTGCATGTCCCAGGTCACACAAGGTTCTGGAGGCCTAGGCATGACACCTAGTGTACTTGAAAACCAGTCAGAGAAACATGCAGAACACACCCCTGCCCACTAGACGCCTGGGCTCCCTGGGCTCATCTGTCATATGCGCCACCACTGTTCTGCTGCCCAGACACCATGCCCCAGCGGAAGCATCACCAGCTCCTAACTGGATCGCTCCTGCCCTCTGCCCTATGGGGGGGGTGTCAGTCATAGGATTCTACCCACTACCTAAACTGCTTCTTCCACCACAGATAAACTCTTCAGGGACCCCAGCAATGAGCAGCAAGAGCTCGACAAAGACCACCAAGAGAACTGTAGTAAAAATACCTGGGAGAGACACACGCACGAAAACTTCAGGATTCACACATAGATACCATAAAGATCCGTGAATAACAGAGCTATCACAAATAGACCTATGCTGGGGCCACACCCCATGCCACCCAGCCCTCAACAATATCAGACCACTCGGTCCCCCATCTCAGAAAAGTAAACCTTTCATAACCTGCTTCCTCTGGTCTTCTTTCTGGAGTGGCCTAAGAACAACAAAACCAACAACAAACCGACAGGAAGGAACACAAGCAGTGAGAAGTGGGCCCACCGCTGAGAGATGACAGAACAGATCCGATACTGCACGTATCTTAGGAGGATTCCACTCAGCTTTGAACCCAAAGGGGGAAAAGGGGTGGGGGGAGCAGAACACGGTGCAAGAAAATCAAGCCCCTACCTCTAAAGCAGGCCAGCAAGCTGTTGCTAGCCCAGGTCGACCTCACACCCTGGTCCCATCCACCTCCTGTGCTCTCACGGGTTTCTCTGCTGGCTCCCCTTTTAGGCTCAGTATCCACCCGTTTCCCAGACAGGCTGCCACCAGGTGCCAACACAGGCGACTGGGGGAGGGTGGGGCTGGCTGGGGCGGGGCTCTGGCCAGTAGGAACCAGCAGGGCCGGCTGGAGGTTGCGGTACCGACCAAGCCCGGGCAGCGCCTGCTGAGGTCTTGCTCCAGCCGGCCGCCCTAGAAGTCACACACTGCCCATAAAACTGAGCGCGGGACCGCGGACGGGGCAGCAGGTGCTGCGGCGGCCGCTCACCTTAGGTAGCTCGCGCAGCTGGTTGGCGTCGAGCAACAGCTCCTCGAGGCTGCGGCTGTAGCGGTAGATCTCCTCCGGCACAGACTGCAGCGAGCAGTGCCTCTTATCCACCGACTCCACGTGCCGGTTGCAACGCCAGAGCGGGATGCACTTGAGCATGATGCGGGCGGGCAGTGAGCGCGGGCTCGGGAGACGCTCGGCGGGCTCGGGCCGGGGGGCGGGGCTCGGCCCGCATGAGCGCAGAGCGCAGGCGGAGCGGCACGGCCCGCGCGGGGGTGGGGCGGGCCGCCCGGACCCGGACTACGGCCGGGGTCGGCACCAAGCTCGGCCCGCGTTCAGTACAAGCTGTAGTCTCGGGCGGCGGCGCCCAGCTGGCAGCGCAGCCTGAGCAGTCAGCGCTTTCTCAGGTGCTGGGGGCGCGGCGGCGGCTCCGCATCCCGCCCGGCCCGCTCACCTAGCAGCTCGTCCGCCCGCAACACCGCAGCCGGAACCGCCGCCGCTGCCCGCGACAACCGCCCAGCCGCGCAGCCCGCCGGGAAGCCTAGGCCCGCCCTCACTGCTCAAAACTGCAATTCCCAATAGACCCCGCGGCATGGCGCCTCCGACGACCCGTAGCCGCCCCGCGCAGAGCATGTCGGAACTTCCGGCTCCGCTCTGGCGTGACACAATAGCTGCAATAACGTAGATCCCGGCCGATAGCGTACCACGAACTCCCTTGGTCCTAGATCCAATGGCTCTCAATTTAAACCTCTCAGCACTATTCATGTGAGCGAGAACTGTAAGCCAACACTGCCCACAAGTGGAACTAAAATAAAAGCCCCCTCCTCCCCGCTGCCCTTCCGTTCACGCCTGCGCAGTATGCTTCTTCCTGGTCACTGGTGCCCTGTCAATATAGACAAGACACCCCACACGCAGCCGACTTGGGTCAAGGGACCAACTTCAGACAGGGATTCAGGGCCAGCAGTATCTGCACCTTTATGTACACTACAGTGTGGGCTGGGAAGAGTGCCTGGTCCCAAGGACACCACTGTTAACACTCTACAGAACCCAAAGGAAATAAGGGGGAAGTGCAAGTCCAGGAAAGGGGGCCAAAGTCACGCAGAGAGGTCGCTGTTATCAAAACGCTCCTGGTCATACACTTCAGCCACCACCTTGCGGCCAGCAAACCAGCGCCCATTGAGGGCCTGGATGGCCTTGTGAGTCTCTGAGGCCATGGAAAATTCCACAAAAATCTTGACGATGATCTCTGCATCCTCCTCCTCGCCCTGCTTTTCTTGGTAGATAATGACCCGGTTCACAGCACCAAATTTGCCACATTCTTCCGTCACCTCTCCCTCCAGGTCATCGTCGATGTCCTTGGGGTCCACCATGTTGCGCAGAACCATCACTGTGGACTGTGAGAAAGGGAAGTGAATGCTGTGGCCTATGGACCACACTCGACCCACTCTCCCTAGAGAGGCACTGGCACTGCACCGCCTACCTCCTGTTTTCTGAGAAGCTTCTGCATGACCATGTGGCGAGCGCTGCTGCCGGAGATGCTCATGTGCTCCTGCTCACTCAGCATCTCTGGCCGCTCTGACTCAGGAAACAGTTCCTCCTCTTCTTTCTCCTTCTTGGGCTCTAACAGCCCCAGCGTTGGCGGGCTGGCTAGGATGGGGTTCACCACGCCCACAGAGGGGATGGTGACTGGAATGGGTGGGCGGGCTGGGGTCACACCTGCAGCAAAACCAACCAAGTTCAATAGTCACACATACACCCTCCTTGAGGAGTAGAGCGCTGGCTGGCTATAGCTATAGCCAGCCTGCCCTGGGTTCAAAGGGTTATACTGAAATAAGTATGAGTTGGGAAGCTAAAGACAGCCTCGAGGTGAGGCGTAAGGAATGGTGGAGAAACTCATACCTGTAATGACTCCAGGAGCCTGGGCAGCCATGACAGCCTGGGGAAGAGCCCCTAAGGGCTGGGCCAGTGTCAGTGCTGGGGACACTAGTCCTGGTGTAGCTAAAGTACCCAGCACTGCTGCTCCAGCCACTGCTTCCTGCAACCAAAAGGCAACCAGTCACTTTCTAGTCTGGCTATCTCTACCCAAAACCATTTAAAGAGCCAGTTCCCAAAGGATCAGTGGGCCTATCCACCCACTGTCAAACCCACACCACTGCACCAGCTCTCACCTGAGCTGTAATCTTGGCTGTGGCTGCAGCTGCGGCCACAGCAGCAGCAGGCGGGAGACCTCCAGGCGTGGCAGGTGTTAGCAGGGGCATGGGGGGTGTGACGGCCTTGCCCACCCTCAAGTACTGGCCACCCAGATCAAAGAGGTTCATGGAGGACACAGCATCCTGGGACGACTGGGCCTTCTCATATTCTGCAGGGCAGGATGAGCAGTGAGGAAGGCCAGCCCCAGTACCAGGTGGGCTCCCTCTTTTCCTTGTCTCTCCCCAAACTTACCAATAAAACCATAGCCCTTGTGCTTGCCAGTTGTAGGGTCCCGGGCCAGTGTACAAGACTTGATCTTGCCAAAGGCTTCAAATACACTCTTGATGTCATCATCAGAGAGATCCTGATGTACAGAGGCCACATAGATGCGATTGAAAGCCCTAGCTTCCTCAGCCAGCTGGTCTATGATGGGTTGAGCCTGTCCTATGTTGCTGGGTCTGCCCACCTATAGAAGAGGTTAAGAACAAAGTCTAGCATCGGCCTAGGCCTGTGGTGACTGTCTGTCTTATGTGAGCACACAAGGACTCATTTATTCTCAGCTCTAGGCCCAAGACCAAACCATGTCGTTACCTTGATGTTCCTGCCCCCAAGCATCACTGAGTTCATCTGCTCCAAGGCCAGCTGTGCAGCTTCTGGGACTTCATACTCCACAAAGGCAAAGCCCTAAACACAGGGAGTTGCCATCAGGCCAGGAAAGCAGATAGGAGGGCAAGCTAGGGCACTGGGGTAACTCCGATCTGCTTACCTTGTGCTTCATTGTAACAGAGTCCCAGGACATATCAATGCTCTTGATGGGGCCAAAGGGAGCAAAGGCCTGGCGAATGGTGTCTTCCCCCAGCTCGTAGTAGATGGAACCCACATAGACCCGGCACATGATAGCCAGTGCCCGCTGCCGCTGAGCTGCCATCTGCAGCAGGACAGAAGGAGAGAGCCACTGGCTTGTCAGGAAGGCAGGAGACTCAGCAGCCCTCTCCCATCCTGGCCCACCCGCCCAGCTCTGCTGTGGGAAGGGCTCCCCACACAGCAGTGAAGTGCAGGCTGGGCTCTTGCAGCCAGGGTTTAGGGGTCAACAGGACCCCACCCCAAGGAAGGCCAGGCCCAACAGCAGGACATGGAAGTACCCAACCCACCCAGGTCCCAGACAGACTATGGCAGCAGAGCTGACAGGTGGTCAGGAGCCAAGGCTGAATGAAAGCTCTGTAATTCAGCCCATTTCTCCAGTCTGGGGGCCTGGTACCTGGGCTAGGTTGGGAGATCCTCCCACTAGTCCAGCCAAGTATTGGGACAGAAGAGGGAAGGAGGAGCTGTCCAAGCCAGAGACACCTACTGGCATGGAGGCCAGAAGAGAGGGTGGCAGAAGACAGGGCAGCCATTGCCCAGAAGAGATCCCAGGGAAGGAATTTGGGAGCCCAGACAGGGGCACTCTGGAGAGAACAAGGAGCAAGCTGCTCATGCAGGGAAACATAGGTGAGGACTCAGTATGCTCTACACTCTCCCATCCCAACACCTCCCACAAAAAAGAGCTGCTTGGAGCACATGACTGTAGCCACAAGAGCTGGCCCAGGTTAGAGCATCACAAGGCAGCAGAGAACCCAATGAAGAAGCCTCAGGGATCCTTGGGGCTGGGAAGCTGGCAGGACTAGCAGTGAGCTGGGCCACTGCAATGAGGGACCTCCCCGTGCCCTGGGAAAGGCTCCCTCCAACACTTTATACATGTGCCAGGCAAGGGGTTCTAGAGCCACAAGTAGGGCCCCACAGGCCTGGCAGGGCCTTATTCCTTAACACAAACAAGGGCTCCTCTCACCCTAACAAAGGTCCCAGTGGCAAGAGACTAGTTTACTTCTTCAGACATTAGCGGGCCTAGGATAGTCCAGTCTCCCTGAGAGAGAGGACTAAAAGGTCCACAAACACAGGACTCACCCAGGTGGGGCCTATCTTTCCTCACACTAGGAGTTCCCTGAATTGGGGGCCAGTCCCTCAAACTGGCTCCTGACAAACCTCAGGCTCTTGCCCAGATGAAGGGCCACAAGGGTAGAGCCACACCTTCTCTAAGCCCCACAAAGACATGAAGCTACAACTGTCCTTCAGGCCACAGTTGACAAGAGAGTCTAAGTCTTCCCTTCAAGGTGAGACTGACCAACTACAGGTATCTCTGACCACATCTCCCAGGACTCCTCAGAGGGTCAACAGCTCCCTATCAGACACGTGCTTCCCAGAGTATGTCTCAAATATGAGGGCAACTCATCCAGGGATGGCCCTCCAAGTGAATACCCCAGAGAATGAGCCATGTCTTTCCCACAGGATCTCCCCAGGATAGGGCCTGGCCACTTCAACTTGCCTCTGGGCAAGGAAGAGCCATCTCCTTCCCAGACTCCTCTGCTTACTGCAGCCATGGCCACATAACATCTACCCCTTGCTGAGAGCTAGGTCTGTGACCCAAGTTGTTATATGCCCTTCCCTCTCTTGCTCACTCAGGTCCCCAGCCCACACCCCATCCATCCATCCTCCCTCCAGAGTATGATGGGGCCACAGTTAGGACCCCTCTCTTATCAGACCCAAGAGCCAAGAGCCCGGGCAGCCTGGAGACTGTAGGAGCTGGAGGCCCACAGGTACATCCCCCACATGGGGTGACAAGGCACATATGAGCCTGGCATTGGCAGCTACCCTCCCTGGCTGGCTGCCGCGGCTGCCCTCCGCAGTTACCTGGCCGGTTAGTTTTAAGGTGGGCCCTCAGAGCAGATGAAGGCCTCCCCAGGGGCGGTCCCGGGGTGAGTGCCCACACCACTGGCCCCACCATGCCTGGCGCTCTGCTGTGCTCGTCCAGAGCTGGCGGGCAGGGCCGGCCAGGGGAGCAAGGTCCCCAGCAGTGGGCTTCACTGCCCCCCTCTAGCCCTGACTAAGGACATGAGCCCCAGAAGAAGTGAGCATTTCTATTGACCGATTGCAAAGGTGAGAGAGGATCTCCAAAGCCCATTGTCACTGCTGCCATCTGAAAGACAGTAAAGACAGAGTTCAGTCTGTTGGAGCCGAGCAGTCTCCCGCTCTCGTCAACACCTCACGCAGACAGCAGCTAGGCGCGGAGTCCCCGCCCTGCCAGGGAGGCCCGCCTGCCTTCCCACACTGCTGGTCACTCTGGCTGGTCACTGGCACCTGCCCAGGGGGGGCTTCAGAGCCCCAGGTGCCCCGCCCCACAGCCTTTGCAGCAAGACCGGCGAGGGCAGAAGGAAGGGAGGAGAGGGATGGACAGAGCACAGTGAACAGCCAGTATGAATATTTGAGGGCTGGACCTGGGGGTGGGGAAGGCTCAAGGCCCAGGAACCTGTCAGCTTCACATAGGCTTCTTCCCACAGATATCACAGCCTCCAGCCTAGAGTAGGGCCCAGTGGAGCATACCCCTAGACTGCTCCTTCAGTCGAGGGCCCTGGGATAAAGGCCTGACCATAGGGGCAGGGAGGATCACAACCTACATGCTGCCACCATGGCTGTGCACAGCCTGGGTGACAAGGGTGTGATGGAGACCCAGAGGCACCAGTGGGAAGACCAAGAAGGAGAACTGGGCAGAGCTACAGAGAAGGAGTGGGAAGGGGGTGAAGGGGCCTTATCAAGCAACAGGAGGAAAGGCCAGGCCACTCATGCCTCAGAGAGGACCCTGGTGGTCCAGAGAATGAATCTTGAGAGTCTGAGAGTGATAACACCTTCTGGGGGCAGTCGGCCACAGGCACAGGAGGAGGCAGAGAAGAGGAGGAGATGGTGGAGGTAGTGGGAAGGGGCAGTGGAGGCTTCCTGGCCCAGGCTGGGCAGGAGGGCCTCCAGCAGAGCCAGCCCCAAGATAATGGCAGTGGCGTGCAGGAGGGTGGAGGGGCTCACCTGCAGGTTGGTGAGCTGCTGCTGCTGGTGCGCGATGGTCTGTTTCACCAGTACACTCTTGATGCTCTGCTCCATTGCATATTTCTTGGCCTGCAAGAGATGGTAGTGAGGAGCACTGGGGAGTCCAGCCTGAAGGAGGATGGCCTGCCTCACCAATCTTGGCTGAGCAGTTGTGCCCAAGAGGTGCACTCTCACCTTCTGGAGGGCCTCCTGCTGCTCGGGCGTCAGGGGAGGCAGCCCCAGCTTGGTGCCTGTGCTTTGCCCATTCTCCATCTTGATAGAATCTGCGCCCTGGAATAGGAAACAAAGGATTTATTCAGCAGTAAACCAAAAATTTCTCATGTCCTAGAAGCCCCACAGGCCCTCTATCCCTAGATTCTTAAACCAATAGGATCTAAGCCGCAGTACATGCCTGGTTAGGATGTAGGTCTTCCCTTCAGACACCGCTATCCCCATTTAGGCTTCTGTCACAGTCATGACTCATGGGTGGGACACATTAAATCAGGCAGGTACCCTGTAGGACTAGCAGCACAATGGACTTCTTATGCAACTAACACAGGAGATCAGTGTGCCTACCCCTTGTTGACAGAGACCCTAGAGTCTCTGTCCCAAGTCCTGAGGAACAGCCGACTTCTGCTGTGCTCCAGAGCCCAGAGAGCAGAACCAGGATCAAAGATTCATTACTTACAGGCTACCTAGCACTCTAATCTCTTGGTTTCCTCAACGGCCCTTATCAGGTCCTCAGGCCACCCCAGAACAAGGCAGGGGCCTCTCTCCAATAATGCCCATTTCAGGCCTCTCAGAAAGGGTGAATGTTACTCCTCAGTTCATGAGCCCTACAAGGGGCTACAGTCCACTTCAGTACATTAACAGTACTATATGTCATGTGTTCAGCACACCAGAAGTCAGGTACAGAGCAGCACTCTAGCCAAATGAATGTAGAACACATGACACTAGCTAGGGGAGGGCTTGAGACTTGGCTGTAGACATGATCGAATGCTACGAGAATTGTTTATATTACTCCTACTCCTATCAAAGCCATTTTCAAGCTGTTCGCAGGAGAGGGAAAGAACCATGTAAATGGAAAGCCCAATGTCAGAGCCAGCAGACCCTGGGAGTAACAAACAGAGCCAGCACACATTTCCAACCAGTTTAAAATACCTCTGGGGACTCTTGTAGGCTTTCAGACACAACCTTTGAGAGCAACAGCAGAGAGGAAGGCCCACAGTATAGCATAGGAGTAACAGGCAAGGATTGAAGTACAAAAGAAGCAGGCAGGGTCTGGCTGGGTCAAACCCCATGAACCCCATCATGGATGCCAGAGTGCTGAGTTTCTGGTCAAGGGTCAAAAGGCAGGGAACTTATAAGATCCCCCCCCCCCTCTCCCAGGGGCAGAGTCCCAAGAAGATCCCAAAGTCTCTCAAGAGATGGAACCAAGGACTGCAGTCTGGTTCATATTAGATGTGTCCTCTGCCCTCTCTGGCCCCAGGCCTATGAGGCTGTGACACTAGAGTAGGCTGTCGCCATGGAAATAAATGCCAGTTTTTCTTGGGCCCCCTAGAAACTTTTCAATCTCTTCTTTGTCTTGGTGAACAAAAGGCCCTTCTCCCACCAACCAATGGCATACTAGCCAGCCAGTCAGGACAGAGAGCTTCAGCCCCCACAACGTCCCAAGATCCAGGCTGCATACCAACATCTCTGTCTGGCCCCCCGACACAAACACCAGTGCCTGGAAGGCCTAGTCAAAGGCCACCACACAAGGTTGAAACCTTGGGGGACTCTATGAAGGTGGGAATAAAGAATCTATCACCTAGCAACAACAGAGCCCAGCTTCACATCCCAGAAGACTTACTCCCATGGGCCAGTGACTAGAGAACAAAATCCATCCACACCCACCCATAAGCTCAAAGAAGCGGGGGGGTAGGGGTTCCCCAAGACTCGTGTGCTTTGACTTACATGTTATTTTGTTGTTTTACTTACATGAAAACAAAGAGCTAAAATGAAAATCCCTATTTCTGGCTCTAGACACAACACTGCCATTTGGAAACAGAGGACCCATCCTTCTGCACAATGCTAATGGCTCAAAGCCAGAATCACTGAGGGCCGGACTGTAGTTATTCCCATCATCTCCATCTCCTCCCCCTGCTGCCTGGCTAGCCAACTGCCAGGTCCTGCCAGGCATAGTCTAGATGGACTCTCACAGGCAAGAGACAAAACAGAAGCAGGCCAAGGCCCCAGTCCTGTGGACACTGTCTACCCAGAAGGCAGAGGCTGGTCACTGGAGTCTCCCACCACAAGTCCAATTTGCCCCAGTTGGGTCTCTCTAGGCCCAAGGATGCACGGGCAGTCAGGCAGGCCTGAGGGAAATGATGTTTAAGGTTAATACCTGTGGAGGTTTCCATTTGTCTCCTGCTGCCACCACTGCCGCCGCCGCTGCTGCGGCTGCTGCCGCTGGTTCAGACCCCCCTCCTTGTTGGCCATTGACCTGCTGCAGACAGGAAGGAAATGTAACCAAGAGTCAAGCACACCCATCACCCAGACCCTCTCATTTTCCAAAGCTGAAGGCTGCCTTCCCCATCTAGAACAAGGGAGGCTGGGCAAGGGCTTAAGGTCAGCTGAGTTTATTTCCAGCATCAATCCCACCTTATACTGTCCTTATACCTTCTACCCTGCCAGCACATATGCAGCCACCCAAGGTACCGACAGAAAGCAGAGCAGCAGCTGGAGCAGGCCCAAGCTGACAGTCTCTCGGGAAGGGACAAAAAGGAAAGGACAGAGAGCAAGCAGTGTTCCAGCCCAAGGCCAAGGAAAGCCACCCTTTTCTGCTGAGAGATTGAGTCAGATTAGATGACAGGGTGACCAGCTAGCTGTATCCTCTCATCCTTCCCCAGGGAGCAGGAGCACTGCTTCCATCAAGCTTTATACACACTTGGGCCAAGGCTCTAAGCTCAACCTTTATTCCAGTAATTCCACAAGCTCTGCTCCAATCTAGGCTTCCCTCATTCAGCAGCCAAAGTGCAAAACTGCCCTAAGAAGACAGTTAAGAACTTGTTCTCTACACTGGTTAAGATCCACCCTAGGAGACATAGAGAACACTGGTATCCAAAGGCAGTGCTCAGAAGATAGAAGGGTGGCCCCAGCCACCCGACAGACCTTGGCAGAGGTGGGCAATATGGTAAGGAGTAGAATGATGTGACGGAAGAGCCTTAAAACCTACCCCAGGTTCTCAGGGATTGCAGTGTGAACAGAAGTCAGAAAGTGCTTTCACTACCATCAGCTCAAGAACATGTTCCTCATATATCAAAAGACAGAGAGATGGTTGTGCCCAATCTTGGAGACAAAGCCAGAGGCTGGCCAACTTGGACAAAATGGGGCTTTTCAGGTCATCAGACTACTAAAGAAGGGGCAGCTTAGTATACTGCAAAGACTATGGCTGACCCAGCCTGTACCTAGAGCTGCTCCCGGTGCTACCAATATGAATGTGCACTACTGCCTAGCTCAGCTCCACTGTGACTTAGAAATGATATTCCAGAGAAAACTAATGGAAGGGCAACTCCTTGGCACAGACACCCATAGAACAGAAGCTGCTTCTCAACACCCACAGAGAAAGCATGCTTCAGGCACTAGCCAGACACCAGTGAGAAGGTTGAATATGGGGATATGTATAACTTCCTGCCTCTCCAGGAAAAGGATAGATAGTGCCAAAAGCCACAGACAATGCATATGAGCATTCCAGGGAAAGCTTACCTATGGACACTACAAAAGAAAACCACCCAGTTTAGCCCATTTACCCCAGGAGAGAGTTCTCCAAGAGTCTAGAATTCTGTTTTAACCAGTCACTGGAAGCACCTAGAGAAAACTATCATTTGTTAACTCAGCTAGTCACTAATATGCATCTCAGCCAATTGTCCCAGGAAAACCAGCAGGCCTTGTAGTCACAATGCTCCCCAACCCAGGCAGTGGTGCATCGAGAGGGGGAGCCCCCCTGAGGGACAGTGCTGCTGAGTGTCTCTGGTGCACAAGCCAAGCTCTGCCCTTCACCAGCTCAGAACAAAGAATTACTTCCATTATAAGACACATTAAATAACCTGAGGCAAATCACCTAAAATCTAGGCCTCAAGCTCCTCTTGTGCAGGGGGATGGCCTATCTCTCAGGCATCAGCGAAGATTTTACAGAATCATCTTCCATGAAGTCCCTTAGTGTGTGGGAAGTAAGCCATAGGTTCTAGCAGTTATTAGTACCATTGATAGCAGTGCCAGGCCCCTAGAATGGGACTGGCTGCAGGACGCAGTCTTCCATCTGTCCAGGTCCCTTCACAAGGTGCAGTGCTGCTTCCTGGGTAGCCAGGCTTGTACTGAGCACTGTGGATGCAGCAAAACAAGGAAGAGAGAGAGACAACTCCAGGGGCCTCATAGTCAACTAATGGCAAAGACTATTCAAACTGCTTCAATGGTGAGACTTACTGCCCATACCCATCTTGAGCCCATCTCAACAATGACACTACCTGTCTGGCACCGCGCTATGGTAGAGCTGACTCCCCCGCCCCCCCAGCTAACCTTTCAGTCTGCACGAATGCCAGCGGTTACTCAGAAACGAGGCCTCCACTCTCTTCCAGCGCTGTTCAGAGTATCTCATACCTGTCTCTCTCCTTTCTATCATCTGACAGGACTGTCACCTAGTACTCAGCAATCTGTCTCTCCACAAAGCCCATTTGCTCCTGTAGCTTCAAGCAGCAGAGCATGGTTTTGTTTTGTTTTTTAAAGTTAGCCACGATGTGAGTGGCACACACTAGATCTATCCCTCACAAACTGGGGCAAGAGCCCCTTTCCAAGTATGAGGGTGCAGCTCCCAGCAAGGGCCGAGCAACGGCAGCCTGGGTATAACTTGGCCCTATGAAGCCTGCTTAAGTCTTCCCAGACCTTGCTCCATCCTTCTTGGTGAGGGTGGCAGTGAATAAAAAGCTGGGCTGCAGTGGGGTTAGGTCCAAGAGATACATGGTTCCTAAGATTGAAGTGGGAAGACCTGTGGCAGACACTCCCGGAATATTGCTGAGCGGAGCAGGCAGAGGGTCGCCAGCACAAGACACTGGGTGAGCAGAGTCTTAGGACGCCACAAGACCTGCGACCAAGGCAGGCACTGACTCTTGGGTTCTCCAACAGAGCCTGGGGAAGAATGATTGCTCGAAGATGTGGGAGGACTGTGGGGTAACAAAATGGGAAATCCGCTTCTCTGTGCACCACAGCGCAAAGCAAATGTCATGGGTCCGCCCCTTCCGCGTCCCCAACACAGGCGCAGTCGCGGAGGCCCAGAGCAGGAGCCACGGCTCCCTGGCGCCGCCGGCCGCCTGGACAGCTGTCGCCCAACCTCAGCAGAGCGAGGACCGCCCTGCGGGGGACCCAGCTGGGCCGCCTGAGGTCGGCCCACCCCGCCCAGCCGCCGGAAACTGGAATCTTCGAGCCGGAAGCTACAGCTACAGTAGCGGCAGCGGCCGCGCGCGCCCGCTCCGCCCCCGCCCCGCGTGCCGGGGGCCACAAGAGGGTCCGTGTGAGGCCCGGTCAACCCGCTACGCACCCAAGGGCCCTCCGCGTCCTGGCCCGGCCTACGACTCATTCCCACCAGCTGACTGTCGCCCCCGGCCGCGAGGGACTCACTTACAAGAGCTATAGTCGCCGTCGCCATCTTGCGTCCGTCGCGGCCACCGCGCGCGCCACAAGCCCCAGATCCCTCCGCAGTCTCGCGCGATCTGGGCACCGGACGCGAAATTCTCGCGATAGACCTTTCCCTAGCTACGTGGACGGAGACCGGAACGCATTTCCGGGGCGGAGCAGGCAGTTAACGCACCGGACTAAAACTGAACGGAGCGGGGCGGGGCCGGGGCCGGGGCGGGGCCGGGGCGGGCGGGAGTGTGGGAGTGGCGGCCCGGAGAGGCCTGCGGAGTTCGGCCTGTAGCGTTCTTGAATCAGTTCCGTCAGCCTATTTTACCAGCACCGTTATTTTGGTTAAATCCCCTCGCAGAAAGCAGCGGAAAAGTGCAGCTGATCCCTTCTCGACTCCGTCAGTTGACATCTGAGACAAGAGACAAAAGAACTGCTGCATCTTTGTTTTGTCCGTCTCTGAAGTCAGGAGTCTGCATTTATTTGGAAACACAATCTCTTTCCTTGTGAACGAGTAGCCTTTTAAAACGGGTGACATGCCGGTGGACCCAAGAGATGGTTCCCCAGCCAGTTGTGTATACAGTCCTGTGGGCACGCTGGTCCCCAAGTCCTAAGTTGTGTATGTTTAAACCTGTATGTTCATCTGTGCTGTGTGCAAAGGAGCTGCTCTGACATCTGTCTTGAGTTTCACCGAGTCCCAAAGCTGCCTGCAAAACATCACCAAATAAGCTCAGGCACCTTTAGCTGCCCCAGATAGCCATTCTGCTTTCCACCCCGGAAAATTTTAGAATTTAATATAGAGATCTCTAGCAAAATAAGGCAGAATGTTTTCCTCCCCTTACGGAGTCCCTTTGGTAGCACAGGAGCTATATTGAAAACAAACAAAGCCTAAGAGGGCAGAGAAGTGAACTGCTGGGGAGTTGGGGAAGGGTGGGCGCTGCCTTTGCAGACTGGTTTATGACGGTTGTGTCTGGAATTTCCGGGAAAAGCGCAGATAGGAAAAAACAAAACAAAAAAACGTAGTTGCCTCAAGACTTCTGCCCCTACCACATGGTGCCAGAAGGTCTGGTTCTGCCAACAGTGGCTGCAAATTAGCTTCACTCTGGAAAAGAAGCACTGAGACCCAGCTTAGCATCTCATTATTTATTTTTATTTTATTTATTTTTTTGGTTTCTTCAAGACAGGGTTTCGCTCTAGTTTTAGAGCCTGTCCTGGAACCAGCTCTTGTAGACCAGGCTGACCTCAAACTCTCCAAGATCCGCCTGCCTCTGCCTCCCGAGTGCTGGGATTAAAGGCATATACCACCACCGCCCGGTTTAGCATCTCATTCTTAAGCACAACCAGCCAACCAGAATCACCAAGCAAGGAAGGATGAGGAAATAAGACTCAGAAGGAACCAAGGCAATAAACGAAGCAAAAGAATAAGAACAGTAATTGAAATCAGTTGGTAGTGGCACATGACTTTAATGATAGCACTTGGGAGGGAGGCAGAGGTAAACCAATCTCTGAGTTGCTGGTCTACAAGAGCTAGTTCCAGGACAGCTAGGAATGTTACAGAGAAACCTTGTCTTAAAAGACAAAACAAAACAAACAAACAAACAAAAAAACCCTGAGAAAGCAGTATAATCAAAGATACTCAAAAGATGTTGCATCCCAAAAAACAAAAATATAAAGACCACCAACTGAGCTGGGCGGTGGTGTCACGTGCCTTTAATCCTACTCTGCAGAGTGAGTTCCAGGACAGGCTCCAAAGCTATACAGAGAAACCCTGTCTCAAAAAAGAGACCACTGACTGAAATTTCTTCCAAAGAAAAAAATGAAAATGGCCCAAAGGTGATGGTGACACACACATTAATCCCAGTACTCAGGAGGCAGAAACAGGTAGTCTCTAAATTCAAGGCCGCTCTGGTCTACAGAGTGAGTTTCAGGGCAGCCAAGAAACCCTGTCTTGAAAAACTAAAAGCAAATATGAAAACAAGCAGGTTAATAGATTGGAAAATAAAGTTGACCTGAATGTGGTGGCACATACCTTTGATCCCAGCGCTCAGACTCAGGGCAGGGGCAAGGCGGATCTCTATAAACTGGATGCCATCCTAGTCTACCTTTCCAAGTTGTTTAGCTCTGATAGCCAGATATTAAATAGATCCTATCTCAACCAGGTGAGGGCAGTGGTGGCATACCTCTTTAATCCCAGCATTTAGGAGGCAGAGGCAGGTGGAACTCTGAGTTTGAGGCCAGCCTGGTCTACAGAGCAAGTTCCAGGACAGCCAAGGTTATTTACACAGAGAAACCCTGTCTTGAAAAACCAAAATAAAATTAAAAAAAAAAGAAAAGAAAAAGAAAAAAAAAACCAAAACAAAGTTGAAAGGTTCCCCCCCCCCAAAAAAAAATAGAAACTGTAATCACATTGGTCAGTATTCTCAAAGATTTAAAACAAGATGGGCCTACCAGAACCTCTGAAAATGGTGCAACCCCCAGCCCAGGATGTTGAGTAGGCTGGATCTTACCACCAGGGAACCACCAGGGGTTCCACCAGGTTCCACCAGGGGGAACCTCAGGCACCACCCTCTTGTGGTAGCTTCCATTGATACTAACGTACAACATTTTTCAGAAAGGTCTTTCGCAAGCTGCTAAAACCTCTAAATTCACTGAGATGTTGAATTTGTCTTCTTTAGAAGAACTAGCCAGAGGAGACTGCATGGTGACAGCATTTGACGGCTTCAGCTATCTTATGAGTCAGCAAAGAGTTGATGATTTAGCAAAAACAGCTTCTGAATGCCTGCTCCACACATGGCCCAGCATCTGGTTGCCCCCACTCGGATTTTCCTGTCCTTGCTTTACTTTCACTCCAAAGAACCTGTATTCACTTATAATGGCGTGGTCCAGCCTGTAAACACCACTGTTTCAGAGGTAGCTGAATTAGGTTTTCTGTTTCTTTTTCCCAGACTGGGTTTCTCTGTGCATCTCAGGGTTTCTCTGTGTGTCCCAGGCTGTTGTGGAACTAGACGGTAGACCAGGCTGGCCTCCAACTCAGAGATCTTCCTGCCTCTGCTTCCCAAGTACTGAGATTAAAGGTGTGTACAACCACCGTCTAGCTTGGACCAGGTTCTTAGAGTTACCAATGGGGAATGTCCCTCTCCTGAGTCCTACGCATGTAAAATACCTGAACCTCACAATTTCACTAAATTGCTTTTGAAAATAAGTCTTGTCTCCCTGCTCTACCAGAAGCCACCCTGGCAGGCGGAAGCCCAGATCAGTATCTATTCCAATTGTCATCAGAGAGGCCTTCCTTAGCAGCTGACGGGAGGCGATGCAGAAACTCAGAGACAAACACTCAGCAGAGAGAGTGCCCAGACTGGAGATCTCCATCAGGCTCCTCCCCTTGGAATCTGGGAAATGCCTGAGGAAGGGGGAGAAGAAGGAACCAGAGGAGGTGGAGGACACCAGGAGAACATGGCCCACAGAATCAACTAAGTAGGACTCCTAAGGGCTCAAGGAGACTGAAGCATCCATCACAGAACCTGCATGGGTCTGCACTAGGTCCTCTGCATATATGTTATGGTTATTAGCTTGGTGTTTTTGTGGGACTCATATAACAGTGGGAATAGGGGTATCTCTGACTCTTTTTGCCTGTTCTTGGGACCTTTTTTCTCTTACTGGGTTGCCTCGCCTAGCCCTTATATGAGGGTTTGTACCTAGTCTTACTGTATCTTGTTATGCAGCGTTCCAGAGATATCCCCAGAGGCCTGCTCTTTTCTGAAGGGAAACGGAGGGGTGGTGGATCTGGAGGGATGGGGAGATTAGAAGGAGGGAAGAGGAAACAGCATTTGGGATATATTGAAAAAAAAAAAAAAGTCTTCACTTCTGCCCTTAAGCCCTTTCAAGATCAGCTCATGCATCCGTGTGTATACACATAAACAGATGATAAATAAATGTAAAACAATAGGGACTACAAATACACACCTCAATAATTTATTTAGGAAATAGAGAAATCAATAAACAATTTGCTAAAATGTCATTTTTCTTTCTTTTTTTTTTTTTTTTTTGTTTACAGTGGTGAATTCCTGATAATTTCCAAAACACTGGGCAAAGAAAGGGCAGGAGAGACAGAAGCGCTCTTACAGAAAAGGTCAGAACTCAGAAGCATCGCAATTCCTGGAACTAGAAGAATGTAACCTGACACCCTTGAATCTTGAGAAGAAAGGATTCTCAGCTAAGCAAACTTCTTGTACCCTGGTACATTTTCAGTCATGTATAAGACTAGAATAAGGGCCGGGCGATGGTGGCGCACGCCTTTAATCCCAGCACTCGGGAGGCAGAGGCAGGCGGATCTCTGTGAGTT
>NC_022017.1:10775407-10785685 GCF_000317375.1 Microtus ochrogaster
GCCAAATGAATGCTTTTTTAAAAAAACAAAGCAAAAAGAAAATTATTAACTTCAGAGAAAACAAAAAGTTGTGCAAGAAAGAAACTATAGCTTGGGACACCTTGTTCCTTGCTGAGACCGGCACTAATCAGACTGATACTCAGACAGCTCTGATGCCCATCAAACTCATAGGATGCTGGCTCAGAGGGTGGGCAGGTGACTAGCCTGACAAGTTGCCATGTGGGAACACCTAACATATAAAAAGCAATAAACAGGACCCAAAGCATGCTAGTGGCATAGCATGGTGGCACACACTTTTAATCCCAGCACTGGGGAGTCTGAGACAGGTAGATCTCTGAGTTTGAGGCAGGCTTGGTCTATGGAGTGAGCTCCAGGCTGAGGCCAAGAGACTGAAATTTGTGGAAAATCAGAGCAGAAGATTGTACTTGCTTTTTACTATTGACCCTGTGTCCCCAACAATTCAACTTCTAAAACAATATGCAGTAAGGCACGGTGGCTCACACCTATAAACACAGCACAGGCCAGGTCTGGATACTGAGTTCCAGGCAAGCCAGGCAATCGCAGCAAAACTGTATCTTATCTCTAGAGATAGAGATAAGCTGAACAGAGACAAGATAAAGAAAAGCACAGCCGCCTTTGAGTTCAATTTAATCACGTGTACAGTCTGTTATGGATTTTCCAAATAAACTATGTCAGACCATGCATAATCAGTGTTCATTCAGTTTATTAGCTGTCCCATGACAAATTTGCTTTATTTTAGGTTTTGGTTTTGGTTAAGATGGTATGGTAGGCAACACAGCAACACCCCCACCCTGCGTGTGCCCACGTCCATTCTCTTAAGCACCAAACCCCAGGATGATTAGTCTCCTTAGCAAAAGGTACTCTGTAGGTGTGATTCAGCTACAGGCCCTGAGGGGGTATCATCCTAGATTATCTAGGTGGGTCCAACCTACTCACAAAAGGCCCAACCTTTCAGGCAGTGGAAAACCAGACAGCTAGTCCATGACACACATTCAACCTGACGCTGCTGGTCTTGAAGGTGGAAGGAGAATTAAGAAAAGTTGGTGGCTTCTAGAAGCTGAGAAGGGTTCTTAGTTGGCAGCTGTAAAAAAGTAGGAATTTCTGCCTTACCACGGCAAGGAAGTGAATTCTACCAGTAGCTTGAAGGAGCAGGAGATGAGCCCTATCCCCACTCTATATCCCTCTTCCAGAAAGGAGTTCAGTCACAGATGACTGGGTTTTAATCTAGTGGGAGCCTGTATCAAACTTCTGATGTACAGAACTGTATTAGTGTTGTCTCAAGCCACTGGGTTTGTGACAAACGTGACAGCAGCAATGTGGAACTATTAATAACACAGTAGTGTCTTTCCTGGTTTCATATATGAAGAACTGTTTAAGAAGGAACTTGAGCGTATTGGATTTATACATACATTTAAAAAGCATTTAAGACTTTAAATTTGAAGTTGGAAGACAGGCAGTTCAAGAATGAAGAACAGAAAGATCCTGCTGATCCTGCTGGAGGACTCTGGGGAGGACACAGGTCCTGGTCTCAAGTGTGTGGAAGATCAGTGAGAGGGGGCTCAGGACAGGTATGCATGGGATTGGGATTGCTCTGGGTGGGACCAGGGATCCAACTCCAAGCTCTATAGCCTCTGAGTCTCCAGCCAAGTCTGGTCTGCCTGATGCCCATTATTGCATTTGACACCTGAAGGGGCTCTATTACTTTTGAGTTCAGGCTCCTTCCCTAGGTTTCTATGTCACCTGAATGTATGGCTGTTGTCCAATACCAGATGGGGAAGTTCCCCTAAATGACCTGTATCCTCCACTCCCATTCAGGCTTGGGACTCCATCACCACCCCAGGACCCACACTGCTGCAGAAAGCTGGGGGGGGGGGTGTCTTCACTAGCAGGGCCTGTGTTCATTGGCTCCAGGAAACACAGGCAGAAGGCAGCTCTGAGCAGTATGGCGCTCTTTGCCAAGTGGACAACCCTGAGCCCTGGTATCCCTGCTGGGCTGCCAGGACTGGGAAGGTCAAGCCTGTGTCCCACGGTACTTGAGAAAGGTGGTCTCCAGGAAGGCTGCTAGCTTTGTCCGGTCGTCCTGCAGTGGATGGGTAGGGGACATGGGAGTCGTGGGCAGCTCGTGCCACCCTGCACCTTTCCAAACCTGCAGTGCACCCCGCCTACCTCGTGCAGGAAGCCGTAATGCACTAGTTCAGCAGCAAGGTCCTGGGCACTGTCAGCTGAAGAGAGGACAAGTGAGTGGTGGCACCAGCCAGCGCCTGCCCGAGCCCCAGGCCGCCACCTGGTCCCCTTTCAGCCTACTTGGGAGCAGGTCATAGGTCAGCTGCCGATGCAGGCGGTCCTCCAGCACCAAAAGCAGAGTGAGCTGTGGATGCCATGGCATGGTCAGCACACCAGCACTGATTCCTCCCCAGCCCCCGTAGCCCTGCCCAGCACCCTTGCTCACGTGCCACCGAGCTTTGTCCTCGCTTCTCTCCAGGTTGCACTGCATCTGGACCACCTGAGGGCAGGGAAGTTACATTAGCCACTCAGGACCGCTTAGCAAAGGAGCCCAGAAAGATCAGCAGAGATTCAAAAACGCTAAGCATCTCCAAGGGACGCCCAGAAAGCTCATCTCATTGCACCAGCACCGAGGTGTCAGCGAAGGCTTGGGTTTGAGTACTGAGTGGTGAACAAAATGCCTTGAAAAGGGTGGGGAGGGGAATTGCTGTGTCCCAGGATGTGACTGCACAGAAAAGCAAGATGCCAGCAGGCCAGGAGGCTGGAGCTCACACCGCCTTCTAGTCACTCTCTGGGCAGCCAGGATCCAGGACACTTTGACTATTGGCATTTGAACTTAGGGTGCACTGTGGAAGGAAGGAAGGTGATGGCTCTGGGTCCCGCTGAGGAATGGACATGGCCAAAGCCTCCGGAATGGGGTGTGCAACAGGACAGGGAAAGGGCTGCAAAAGCAAGAAGCCTTGGGGAAATGGGTGTCTCAGCTTGATTACAGTGTCCATAAAGCGGTCAGCTTGGGTTTGGTCTCTGGCAGTCTGGAGGAGAACTGGGATGGGGAGACAGAGCCCCCCACCCCACCCATAGAAAGGCACCCGTTATCTGGCTGTGGACAGTTCTGAAAGACAGCACAGTTTAACAGAAGTCAGGACTCACCTTTCTGGTCTCTGAGTCAAAGGGTTCTGGGGTTGGGGTTTTGACCTTCTGGGCCTCCTCCGGGGGTGGAGCTAACACACGGGGAAGTCCCAGGGGCCGGGCAGCCGCAAAATTCATCAGTGGGTAGATCCCATTCCTGGAGATATACCAGGGGGTATATAGCTGGGGGCTCAGGCCTGACAGTGATTTTCCTCAGTCTCATGCCAGCTCTCACCTGACATCCTCTAGGAATTTGTCCAGCTCCAAGAAGGAGACCTCTGAGTACCTAGAATGGAGTAGGTAGTACATGAGTGGTGTCAGGCTAAAGGCTAGCCAGGCAGCTAGTAGGGAAAGCCTTATGTGGTCACTGCTCACCGCCACTGCATTGGGGGTCCATGGGGCTGGGGCATCTCAGCCAGGACGGCGTGCAGGTCCATTGCCTTGGTCTTTTCCTCTACCACATTTTCCGGCATGAGGTCTGCGAATCACAAAAAATGCTCAGGGAGATGGACCCAAGGCAAGGGTCCTGCAAAGACCCTGCCACGTTCTGACCCCAGGCTCCTGGTCCACCCTAGCCCTTCTGCCCCTCACACTGATGCTGGATGAAGCAGTGGGCTGCCAGCAGCTTCAGCGAATGCACCTCGAAGAGCACTCGGTGGAAAAGGAGGTTGTGGGCAGAGGGCCGGCGGGCAGGGTCCCGGGCCAGGCAGGAGAGGATGAATTCCTAGGTGGTGGAGAGGAGAGGCGGGAGGTAGGTAGAAGATCCTTGCTCTAGAGGAGGTCCCTGAAGACCCTAGACCCCACGGGTCCAATCACCACATCCTCCCTCCTCAGTGGTGCTGCAAAGCCTTCCTGTATGGATGCAGAGAAGAGGAAGGCTTCCCATTAGCAGCTCAGGATCTGATGCTATAAACTTGGGCCCCGAATACCCATGCTCTACTTCCAGTCACCCTTGTGAAATCTGAGTCCCATGAGCTTTTCTTCCAGGTAGGCCTTAGTGCAGCAGCTGGTATACTCCCAAACGCACTGATTAGGCTAGACTTCTAGCTGTCCAGAGCACTTCAAGGGCAAGCTGAGGCACCTGCAGCCCATCCCAGAAGAGCAAGGTAAGCTCCTCACCCGCATGTTGGGGTCACTCAGTGAGTGCCTGGCTCGAGCAATAGCCTCCTCGGTGACCCTGGTATCCCCATTGGCTTGGATCTCCAGTACAGCCATCTGGGTAGAGGGACAGATCAAACATGGTGAGATGGGTTGGAGCCCAGAGGAGAAGAGGCTATGTAGAGAGGGGCCAGTACCTCCAGTGCACACATCCCAAAGGAGAAGATGTCCACTGCAGTCCCATCATTGACCTCTGAAATGGGAAGAACAAGGCAGGGTTGGTCAGTCTGATGAGCCAGCAAGTCAGGTGCCCTAGAGACCCATAAGGAACTCACCGCCATACTCTGGTGGGAAAAAGTGCAGGTTTCGAAGTTCCTCCCGCTCAGCGCGGATGGGGCTCCGGAGATCATCAGGAAGTGCTAAGGAAGAGCGCGGGGCTGAGCAGATCAGTTTCTCCAAGGTCCCCACACCCCAGAGGCCCCACGCACCATTGGAGAAGATGCGGTACCACACTGCAATGGCCAACACGGAGAGAAAGAGCAGGCGTCAGAAGGCTGGCACACTGGGCAATCTCTGCCCTGGGTTCCCGCAGGTTCCCCAACCCTGCCCCTGTCCAGCCCAGCCTCGCCAGCACCAGAGCCGATCTTGATGAGGCCATTGTGCTGAATGAAGATGGTGTCGCTGGTCAGATTCCCGTGGATGATGGGGGGACTGCAGGCGTGCAAAAAACTGGAAGCATAGAGGAAGGGAGGCAGGAAGAACCGGGTCAGAGGGCACCGGAAAGGTGCAGAGCAGGGGGCAAGCGCGTGGGCAAGTCCGGGTTCTCACCTGAGTGCCGACAGGATCTGCGTACACCAACGCTTCCAGGCCTGGCAGCGGACGCACGACTCCGTCGGGTGGGCACCGAAAGGCTGCTGAGCCTGCGGAGCCCGCCCGCTACCCCGCTCCTGTCCCGAGGTCACTCTGAACCCCCCACACCACTACTGTCCCTAAGGTTTTTTGGACTCCCTTCAGTCCCTAGCCCACTCCCCATACCCGGGCGTTCATGGCCTTGTGATTCTTCTTGGTCTTTTTGAGGAACTGCTTGAGGCTGCCAGACGACACGTATTCTGTGATGAAGATGACCTGCGGGCAGGCGGGCTCCGCCGTTGCGGGTGGGTCCCCATGCTGCCCCACCCAGCCTGTGGCTTCACTCCGCCCTACACCCGCCCCTAGCTCACCCTCGCGCGGGCCTCAGAGGCGTCCAGCCAATACTTGTGCAGCTTGACGATGTTGGGGTGGTCCACCAGCGCCAGCTGCTCAAACATGGTCTGGATCTTCTCCTAGGGAAGGAGGATGGTTGTGGGGGCAATCACGATATGGAGCAAAGGGGGTATGAACAGGCCTCACCTCATGGGCCGAAAAGGCCTTCCTATCCCCGAAGTGGAGTTCGTTCCACACCACTTCTACCCCCTCTTCGGTGTCCATGGCCAGAAAGGTGCTCTGAATCCCCGGCATGTTTCCTTGGTTCACCTAGGTGGGAAGAATGTGTGTCCCAATACGAATAGAGTCAGGGTGTGGACGTGGTCCCTGCCACCTTCCCCCAACCATGAATGTGCTGCCAGCCCTGCCCAGCTCAGAGGGAGAGCTGGGGGTGGGTGAGGCTGGGGATCTACCCTCTAGGAGGATAGGGGTGGTGTCCAGGGGTGGACCAGGATGTGAAGGTTGAGGACGATCCCCGGAGGGGTAGCAGGGGATCCAAGAGGCACGTGGAGGTAGTCCCAGGATGACAGTGGTGTTCAAGGAATGGGGGTTTCTCACCAGGGCGTGGGGCCAAAGGGTTCCGAGGGCCTCCAGAGGCCAGGGTGTCAGGGGAGACCGTCAGGCTGCCCGGACCCCAAGCCTCCAGCCTTAGGCTTCGGGACGGCGGCGTCACCCGCACCCGTGCCCACCTGCTCCCGCCGCTTCTGCCAGCGGCCACAAGGGCTCTCCTCCAGGATGTCGCTCTCGTCCTCGCTCTCGTCCTCCCGCTCCCGCTCGCGCTCCCGGCCTCGCCTTGGCGCCGGCTCCGGGGCCGCCATGGCTCGGCGGGCCCAGGCCGCCGCCCTCCGCGCAAGCCGTCGCCCCGCTCCCTCCCGCCCTGGCCCAGCGCCCGGCAGCCCAACCTGGAGCCCAGCGGAGCAGCCGCCGCTAGCCCTCGTCGGCTCCGGGAATTGGGAGGTGCGGGCTCGCAGCGGACCCGAGGGAGGAGCGGCCCCGCCCCTCCGGAGCCGCCTCTGCGGGCCGGTGCTGGAGTGTAGCTCGACCAAGGGCGGCAGAGCCCCGCCCCGGACACGCCCCATCCACCCAGACCACTCCTGCTCCTCCAAAAGCTCCGCCCCGAAGAGACGCGCCCCTCAAAGGCACCGCCTATTCCTGCGGAGGCCTCTCCTAGGCTACCCCAGGCAGCTGTGCTCTCCCTGCGCAGCGCGCCTTGGCTGGCCTCCTCCGGAACCACTCTGGCCAACTGTTGGAGCCAATTCTGGCACTGCATCCCGATCCTGCTCCTATCACACATGTCCGAACTCGGCCCGACGTAGAGAGCCTGAATAGGGCAGCAGGGGTCAAGGGCATCTGGGGGCAGGCACTTAAGTGGCAGGAGGCCATATGGTTTCAGAAACGGGGCCAGCTCTCCCCTCCGGTAGCCAGGGAAACACAAGGAGAGCACCACTAAAGGTGGCGGATGAGCACACCAGCACACTGGAAAACTGACAGGATGCACTTCAAATCCTGACCACCTGTCTGCCCCTCCTGGCCCAGAATTCCAGCCTTCTCTGTCAGTGAATAAACCCACTTTGCATAATGGCAAGTTCCTCTTCTCTCCCCAGATGTGACCCTCTCCTTTACACTATGGGCTCCCTTGAAGCAGTGGAACCACGAAGAGGGAGCATTTCTCACTTGCCACATCTAGCAGAATTCCCTAGAAACCTTTATCCACCCTCTCTGCCCTCACCCTCACAAGCCCCTCCCACCCACCTTCACCGCCCCTTGCCATAGGGAGACCATAGCCTGCCCGCCCTCCAATTTGAACCCCAGCTGGATCCTGACCAGCTCTACTCCCTCTGCTCCTGACTTCTATCATCGCCTGCTCAGAATGCTGCAGCTTGCCTTGGTGGCCTACCCAACCTAACCTGAGCAGGGCTGTCCACAGAAACCAGAGTAGGGCCAGTGCTTGGAAGACAATTCCCAACACAGAAACCAGAGTAGGGCCAGTGCTTGGAAGACAATTCCCAAGTCCCTAGATCCCCCTACTTATATCTTATTAACCAGTGCCATAGCTACCCCGGAGGTCTGAACTAAGAAAGAAAATGATGAGGAGCCCTGTACCACAGTGTTAGCAGAGTCTCTTGAGGGTTCAGAGACTGCAGACAGGATCCAATGAAAAACCCACGACATTGAAGGTTTGTCAGTTAAGAGTACTTCTGCTCCTACAGAGGACCCAAGTTCAATTCCTACCACCTACAAGACCGTTCACAGCTACCTGTTACTCCAGGGGATCTGATGCCCTCTTCTGGTTTCCATGGTACCAAGCACACACAGTGATACACGTACATGTATGCAGTCACTCACTATTACATACATATAAAATAAATCTTAACATGCCACAGCACCAAGACTAGTGGCGTTCATACATTATTGCTAGCAGAAATGCATGTTGTCTAAGAACCATTGGGGAGAGGGCATCTGAATTCCCTCACAGGCTTTACCTAGGCTCCTTCCCACATGACTTCTGCCAATGTGTTTTTGGTTTTTTGTTTGTTTGTTTGTTTGTTTGGTTGGTTGGGTTTGTTTTGTTTTTTGGTTGGTTTGGTTTTTCGAGACAGGGTCTCTCTGTGTAACAGCTCTGATTGTCGTAAAACTCACTCTGTAGACCAGTCTTGCCTTGAATTCACAGAGATCTGCCTACCTCTGCCTTCGGGATTAAAAGTGTTCCCCACCATGCTCAGTTTCACCACTGGTTTTCATATGCAGCCTGTGTGGTGACCAAACCCGCCCTGGGCTCGGACTGTTTGCAGGACTTGGCAGGCTCATCTCTGAGGGCTCTTTGCTCTGACTGTGTCTTATGCATCCTCTGAGTCCGCCATCTTCCAGTCTTGACTCTGGGGTCACATCTCAGACAAGACTTTCCTGGGTTCCATTCTTGCACACCCGCTTTCCTCCCTAGCCTCACAACTTTTTCCATGACCTTTGACACTTGACCTGTATGTGTTCGCCTGCTTCATCTGTCCATGCTGGAACGTGGTAGAGTCTCTGCTCTTGGCGCCAAGGACAGTGTTCAGCACACACTAGGCCCTCATGGATGCTACAATGTGAGGATGAATGAAGGGTTAGGTGGGTGGTTCCAAGAGCCCCTCGAAGTGGCAACATTTGAGCTGCGCCTCAGTGCACATTCTTTCCCCTTTATGCCCTCTAACCGGTCCCAGATCAAACAGATGTGTGCAACCCAACCCAGTGCCTGGGAAGTGACATTATTTGAGACAA
Organism: Microtus ochrogaster; assembly: GCF_000317375.1. Taxonomy (NCBI): domain Eukaryota; kingdom Metazoa; phylum Chordata; class Mammalia; order Rodentia; family Cricetidae; genus Microtus; species Microtus ochrogaster. The sequence goes on from NC_022017.1 coordinate 10,784,159, forward strand.
CTCTCATTGGATTTAGGGAGGGCTCTGGAATCCAACATTGGGCAAGGAGCCGAAACCGAGGTATGTCCTTGGTCACCTTCCTCAACCACTGTCCCAGATCCAGTTTGCCTTCCAGTCCCTGCCTCCACTCCTGTCCTTCTTCACATTCTGCCAAGTCCTTGCTATTTATCAGATGTCCTCTGGGTTTATCCCTTTGCTGTGGAACAATCTTTGTACATTATGAATATGTATTACTCTCATTGGCTAAGAAAGAGTTCACTGGCCGATAGGTGAACAGGAGAAGGTTAGGCAGGAAAACCAGACTAAGAGGATGTTGGGATGAAGACCGGCACAGTCAGAGGAGCCATCAGCCAGATGGAGAGCAAGCCGGACACACAAAATGGGATAGAGGTAGCCAGGCGGTGGTGGCGCACGCCTTTAATCCCAGCACTCGGGAGGCAGAGGCAGGCGGATCTCTGTGAGTTCGAGACCAGCCTGGTCTACAAGAGCTAGTTCCAGGACAGGCTCCAAAACCACAGAGAAACCCTGTCTCAAAAAACCAAAAAAAAAAAAAAAAATGGGATAGAGGTAAAAGCCATTAGCCTGGGGGCGGCACATAGATTAATAGAAATGGGTTGAGTTCTAAGAACCAATTAGTAACAAGCCTGAGCTATTGCCTGAGCATTTGTGTTTTTTATTAAGTCTCCGAGTCACTTATTGGGAAACAGCTGCCGGTTATTTGGGAGTAGGCAGTCGGGACAGAGAAACTCTGCTTACACCCGTTCTCAGAAATCCTCTACCCCTTGACATCTTGCCCAGTGCCTTAGAGCCTATTGCTTTTTTTTCCTGCCTCTTGTGTATTTACCATGACTCCTTGGGTCCCTTTAGGGTCTCTCTGAGCCTCTCCCGACTGTAGGGTAGGCAGGTTATCTAGTTTCAGAATTCCTGGCTGCTCCTTTCCCCCTGCAAGGTGGCTCTCAGGGCTTGGACAGGTCTTCCCAGAGGTCAAGCAATCCAGGTAGACAGAGAGGAGGCCTGGAGGCCCCTTGCCTTACCCTGCCTCCTGGCTTTGTTCTCTTAGGCAATATCCTCCAGAAGAGCAAACTGGATTTGGAAACTTGCCTCTAAGACCAGGGGAAAAGCGGTGGCGAGAGACTGTCCCCTTTGGGATGGGTGGTGAGACTGTGGCTTCCATTCTTGCCCCCAAGGAAGCCGACATTGATCTGCTGAGCGCCTCTGGGGAGCTCCATGTGGCAGGAAACTTCCTGATAATGGTCAGTGAGGACAAACCACTTTCCCTGCGACTTCTCAAGTTTGGAAAAGGTTCCTAGTGAGTATTTGAAAGCAACCGGTTCAGAAAAAAAAAAGATCAGCTGTCTTAAGGGATTTCAGGAGAATAAGCATCTACTGAATCATTACTTACTACTAAGAAATAGAGGCAGCAGTGTTAAACTGAAGCCGTGGATGCTATGGCCAAGTGCGTCTCAAGGCCCTCAGTGATGGAACCCCACCATACCCGTCAACTTGCCTTCAAGAATGACTTGGACG
>NC_022017.1:10786006-10792009 GCF_000317375.1 Microtus ochrogaster
ACTGATGGGAAGATACAAGTTATTTCTCTTCTTGAGATGACTTACTAGATGCCACAGGAAAGTTGTATTTATTTTAACTATTTAACAAGTGACACAATGTAGCATTTTCCTTCTCTTTGAGCGAGAGAGAAGTTATATTGTTTATTTGAGCTGTCCTAACAGATTCCACAGACCCGGTGACTTGAACAGCAGAAATTAATTTTTTCATACCCCAGGGCTAGAAATCCAAGATCACAGTGGGGCAGGGCTTGTCCCTCCCAAAGCTCTTCCCTTGGTAATGTGGACCAAATCTCCTCCCCGTGTCCTTGAACAGTTATCTGTCTGTACGTGACTTTTTTCCTTTTTTAAGAAAGTTATATTTATTTCACTGTGTTGTGAGAGGGTTTTGAATGCATGTCTGCATGTGCTGTGTGTATGGGGTGTTCAGGGAGGTCAGAAGAGGGTGTGGGGTTATGGAGTTGTCTCTATATGGGTTCCAGAGAAAGTTGTTTGTACCTTTTTTGTTTTGTTTTGTTTTGCTTTTTTGAGACATGTTTCTCTATAGCTTTGGAACCTGTCCTGGAACTTGCTCTTGTAGACAAGGCTGGCCTGAACTCACAGAGATCCGCCTGCCTCTGCTTCCTGTGTGCTGGGATTAAAGGTTTGTGCCACCACCACTCGACATGTTTGTAATTTTGAATGTCTGGAGCCACATGAGCTAAACTCAAAACCTTATTTTCTAAAGACCACCAGTGGTGGGAGTATGTTTAAGTGGGGGAGTTGGTATACCTATTTCTACTTCCTGGGTCCTGAGATTATTAGTGTGAGCCACCACTTACAGCCCTCGGGTTTAAAGAGATGATGGGGTCTCTTATTCCAAGATAATCGGATACCTAAGAAGCCCAGCTTCTTCTGGGTCCATTACAGTTAAAATTGTTGTAAATGTGACTTGTGGGAGGTCCCTGAGACATAGGAATTAGGTGTCTCCTGAGCCCCAGTGTTCATCCGTGTGTTTTGCTGTGAAGCCATTGGTCCCCATCTAGGCCCTGCATCCGATGAATCAGCTCCTACCCCAGCCTCCGCCACACAAGGGAACCTGGAGGGGTTTACCCAGCAGAGAGCATACTCCTCTTTCTCACATCCTCCTTGCCCCAGGTATGCTCTGCTCGGTCTGGGTGGAGCGAGGGAACGAGGCCAGGCATTGGACTGCCCCAATCTGTCCTTCATGTCACCAGGAAAAAGGAATAAATGAATAAATAGTGTGAGGGTATGTTGGCAGCTGGACAAAAAGTCACGTCTGACCTACAGGGAATAAAGCAAGCAGAACCCGCTTAATACCTGGCATTCAGCCTTCAGACTTCTGTGAAAATCTCTCTCTCCCCCCCCTCCTCCTCTCTCCTTTCTTCTCCTTCCCTCTCTCTCTCCCTCTTCCTCCCTCCCTCCCTCTCTTTGTGTGCCTGTGTGTGTGTGTGTGTGGTGTTTTGTTGTTGTTTTGTACTCAAACTCATGGTCTTCCTGCCTCAACTTCTGGTGCTGAGATGACAGGTATGCCCACTATAAAGTCAGTTTTGAACACAAGCTATTAACTAATGCATGCCTTTGGATAGTTTCCATAACAACTTGAATTTTTTTTTCTAGAAGGATTCCTTGGGATGACTTTTTTTTGGGGGGGGGGCTTCTATTAAATTAAGACGGGAAGAGCTACAAGCATGTTTAAAAGCTGTTCTTTGGCGCTATCATTGCAGACGTTTTGGGATCCCTTCCAGGATACCCTGGACTTGTACACATGGCCACTTTGGAGCCAAGTGCTGTTATTATCCTCCTTCAACCAAAAAGGGGGAAAAGGGAAACTGGAGATCAGGAACTGGCCGAAGAGCAGGTGGATGGTGGTCAGAGGTGGTCCTGGGAATTGAAGGCAGCAGCGGAAGCATGGAGCCTGGCTTCACTCTTTCTGGAAGTCACGGTCAGTCTGTGACACAGGTGTCTACAGATGGGAGACATTTTAAGGGATCTCAGAATTAGATTTGCTTTGAAGAGTGGCAAGCACAGAGACTGGCAGGTGCACAGGGGGGCTGCTGCGCCTCTTGAATTCTGACCCCAGTCACCCCTCCTCCCTTTCAGACACACAGCATGCTGCCCGCTGACTGCTACTTGTTAGCACAGTCAGAAGCTACTGGGCACAGACAACAGAGGTGGGCTACTAGCATGCACTGTCCAAAGCTCGATTGCCTCTCAGGACCACGAATTTGCTAGAACAGGATATAACCAGAGACAGCCTTGCAGTGGCGGACAAGAGCTTGCTGGGTGAGGATGCAGCCTGTAGTAGATGCTCGCAAGTTTGGAGCCAGTCACTGGACCCTGGCAGGTCATTACTTTCCAAGTCAGAATAGTAATCACTGAGTTCCCCATGCCTGACCAAGACAGAGGAATGGGCCTCAGCTAATCTCTCTGGGTAGAACATGAACAGCTACCTCTTTGGGGGAAGTGGGGGACTGGAATGTTCACAGTGGTGCCTGGATGGGAACATCAGATCAAAGAACAGTTGGTACGGTGGCGAGTCTGCTCGGTTACTCTTCTGTTGTTTCTATGGCCTTGATCGGAGGATGGTAGAGTCTCAGCATGGCAGTGGGAATGGCAAGTTAAAGTCCCGTGAGAAACGTACTCATTCTTCTGTAAGCTCTTACCCAGAGGTTCTCAACCTGTGGTCACAACCCCTTTGGGGTCACATATCACATTTTTACATTATGGTTAATAACAGTAGCAAAATGGCAGTTGTAACACGGCGATGAAACTATTTTATGATGGGGGCAGCATTAGGAACATTGAGAACCACTATATCTAGAGTATAACAGGAATCCCCATTTCCTTCATTTTTCTCCACCTTGAGGTGTTGGCATGGGTGTCGTTATAAGGACCTAAGAGCCTCCAAAACCTTTACCTTTGTGGACAGGGGATTCAGGCACCAAGTCCTGGTAGGCATGGCAGTGTGGCAAGGCCCCTCTTTCCTCTGGCTGTTTTGCTCTTAGCATGGTTATATGGATTTGTTGGGCAGCACAGGGAATTAAAAAGTGGGCTTCTAAATGGAGGGTCACAAGAGTACCTCTGGTGACCAGAGTATGTGGGGGTCCAAGAAACCTAGCTGGAGCTAGAGGAGGGGCCCTATGCTCTTCACACAGTTCACCCAAGCCTCAGAATCACTTCCAAACTGAGGGGCACCCATGAAGAAAGTGTCCCCACAGTACAGCAAAAGCTTCAAAAGGGAATGGGTACTGAGACCACCAGCTCAGTAGGTGGACATCACCCCTGGACCAAACCTAACCAGAAGGAGGGCCAGCTGCACAAAAGGCCAACATGGACATAGTACACAGGTGGTCATGAAAATATACAAGATAAACAACAACAAAATGGCTCTACATTTAAGTGCTAGAATGAGTGGGTGGGTCCGCAGAGAGAAGCTGACTGACAAATGGCAGCAGTGATAGTTCAGGAATTAGAATTATCAGGAGAAAGTCCAAAATAGCAGATCAGGTTTATTGCTCACTGTCACCAAGAAAGAAAAAAGCCAGTCAACTGCCAGACAAGCTATTATATTTATAGGATGATATAAATTTATATTATTTATAGCTCACACTCATGCGGACACATGTACAAATCTCAAATCTCAGATGTGGAAAAGAACTTCAGAGAGACAAACAAAGCTTCAAAGCCCAGTGCAACAGTGTCAAGAGAGCTAAGATCACGGCATTGGAGATCTGAAAGGAGGAAGAAAGGCCTACAAGAAAAGCACTTTGAAACAATAATGCCCAAAAATGTCCTAGATTTAATGAAATCTATAAATTTCTGGTACGAAGGACTTCATCACACTTTGGATAGGATCAGCTCAGAGGACACCATTGCAGGCAGCCTGTAGAGGTTCTGCAGAACAGGAGGCACCCAAGGTCACTGCACCACCCACACTACCGAATGAGTGACCGTACCAGAGTACAGCCCCTGCCCTCACCACCTGACTCACGGTGCATTCTGAGGCAGTCCTAGCAAACTCAGCCTACAGAGCTCAGTCAAATTTCAGGTTGTTTGGCTCCCTAGTTTAATCTCTGCATTAAGGATTAAAGTTTTATGAACGAAGCCTTAAACATCTAAGATAAAAATAAGAGCTTGGGGGGGGTGTGGAGAGATGGCTCTATAGCAAAGAGTACTGGAGGACACAGGTTCGATTCCCAGCACCCACACAGCAGTTCACAGCCATCAGCTCCTGTTCTGGGTGATCTGATATCCTCTTCTGATCACCACAGGGACACATGTGGCAAATAGACATAAATGCAAGGCAAAACAGCCATATAATAAAAGCAAGTAATGATATACAATTTAAAGATGATAATAAATAAAATTAAAAGAAAAGAAAAGCTTTTTTTTCTGATTTACCTCACTTTATGTCTATGAATGTTTTGCCTACATGATTGTATGTGTGCTACCTGTGAACCTGGCATCGTTGGAAGTCAGGAGAGGGCATTGAACCCATTTGAACTGGAGCTATGGATGGTTATGAGTCACCATGTGGTGAACCAAACCCATGTCCTCTGAAAGAACAGCCAAGTTCTCTTAATCTCAGAGCCATCTCCGCAGCCCCTGCTACTTAGCCCTTGTCGATTTGTTGGGCTATCCTGCACCACGCTGAGACTCTGCCAGCAGAAAAGTCATGACCAGAGGAAAACCTTGCCTTAGACTCTTCCAAATTTGGAGTCAAAATAAACCATTTTCTCCATAAAGCAAAATCAAAGCCTCAAATCATTCCAGATAATGGGAATTCCGGTCATATATAAACATATCCAGCAAATTATCTTCCAGGGCAGTTGCTTAGCTAGTCACTACTAGGGTGGGGGTGACCCACAGACTGAGCTGTGCACAGAAGATCATAACAAACTTAGCACCCAATGAGGAGAGAGAAATACAGGTGACAGTAGTGCAGCCAATGCTACTGAAAGAGAGACTTTAGCGCAGGGGAAATAAGTCCCTGCAAAATTCATTTTATTGTCAGAAATTCATTTATTATCAAAAGACATGTATGCACTAAAAACAGAAATACAATAAACGACAGATGATTCAGAGGCGCATGGAGAGGAGATAAGAAATGTTGGGCTAAATACAGAGGCAAACCAGGGCACATCACGTGCCAAGTGCCCGTATTAAAAATATGAAAGAGTGTTGACAAACAAGGTGGCTAACACCTACAATTCCACCTCCACTCCCACAGTTTAGAAGATCAAGAGAAAAATCACAGGTGGGTTGAGAGCAGTGTGGATGACATGGTGGGTGATCATGGGGCTGCCTAGAATACAAGGAGAGATTGTATTAGACCACTCCTCCCAAGTCCATGATCCCACCAAAAAAAAAAAAAAAAACACAGAAAGAGTAAAAGAAAGAGCGAAAAAATTGTGAAGGAAAAACAACAGAAACAAGAAGGACATACACAAGGAAACAAACAAACAAAAAAAAAACAACCAAAAAGAAAGCCAGGGAGGCTAGGAAGATGAGAATAACCTAAAATTAAACCATGATTCAGAAGAGTAAAAAAGTATACAAAGACAGCAACATCCAAACGAAGGACTATGCAAACACTGCAGTATTTTAGAGAAAAAAAATCAGAAACATTTAGCACTTAGAAAGAGAGAGAAACAATAATCCAGTTTCAGGGTCAGGAATGGCTCTCTGCAAAAGCTGGAGGTATGTGAGGTTCTCATGTGTGTTAGGGTCAAAGAAGCCCTTGGTATCATCACCAGGATCTGCCAGGATGCTGTTCATCTCCTCGTCAAAATAGCCACGTTTGTAGGCCACGTCCACGGGCACACGGTGGCTGTGAACAGGGTCAATTACACCACCAGTAGCGATCTGGGCCTCCAGCAGGCGGATGCCATGATTCTTGACAATGAGTTCCTTCTGCATGGCCTGGAAGAGGGAGATCTGCTCCCCAGTGTAGGGGTCCGTGTAGCCGGTGACAGCACGCTCAGCAGACAGCAGCTTCTCTTG
>NC_022017.1:10794091-10838049 GCF_000317375.1 Microtus ochrogaster
AGGGTGTTTTTGTCCAATATTCCAGACGTGTGCAGCTCAGATGCAGAAACCGTTTGTCTTAGGCCAGGGAAGGACACTTTGCTGAGTTGTTCTTCAGTGTCTTCTATGATCTTAGTGAGAACGGTGATGAGGTCCTGCAGAGCCATGGAACCAGCCAGGTGCTGGGCGAGGAGCTCCTCTCTGCGGGTCTCACTTAGGTACGAGGAGAACAGGACTCGCCACACTGAAACTGGTTGACCCTGGAACTGCCCACAGTTCAGGCGCATGGTTGCAGCTCGCAGGGCTTGTTCCTGGTTCTGCCTGGCTGTCTCAGCCTTGTCCTTCTTGCTCTTGTCTGGGGAGGTCCCTGATCTTTCTGTTTCAGTTTCCCTTTGGTGTGACACACTGTCTTTCAGTTGTTCAGCCTCCTGTGTGTGTTCTGCCTCCTCAATGATAGTGGTGAGTCTTTGGGTCAGTTTGGGCAGAGTTAGTGTCCCACTGCTTAACTGGCCCATCAGCTCCTTTCTGGTATTGCCACTAACATAGCTGGACAACATCACATCCAACAAAGGTACCTGGTTTCCCCGGAGATGGCCAACCTTTATTTTCATGGTAGCCTTGCCCAAGACTTTCTCTAGATTCACATATGGAGTACTGTCATCAGTCTGAGCCAGCAGTGAGAGGAGGCTGGTGCTCACGTCCTGAACGGTCAGCCCACCAGCTTGGTACCTGCGCAGCAGATCCTGGCGCAGGCTCTCGGGCACCTCGCGGTAGAAGAGAAGCTCCCAGACAGAGATGCTCTGGCCCTGGTAGTCGCCCGTGCCTGGCGTCACTCTGGCATCACGGAGGGCACGTCTCAGTTCCTCGCTCAGGTGGTGCACACTGGAGCCCTTTCCCGCCAGCTGCAGCATGTAGAACCCAGTCTCTGGGTCCCGCACACAGCGACGAAGCAGCTGCAGGTAGGTGAGGTTCTCGTGCGTGTTGGGGTCAAAGAAGCCCTTGGTGTCATCCCCAGGGTCTGCCAAGATGCTGTTCATCTCTTCATCAAAGTAGCCACGTTGGTAGGCCACGTCTACTGGCACACGGTGGCTGTGAACAGGGTCAATTATACCACCAGTAGCAATCTGGGCCTCCAGCAGGCGGATGCCATGGTCCTTGACAATGAGGTCCCTCTGCATGGCCTGGAAGAGGGAGATCTGCTCCCCAGTGTAGGGGTCCGTGTAGCCGGTGACAGCACGCTCAGCAGACAGCAGCTTCTCTTGGACCTCACCACCCACCACGCCTGCTGCCACGGCCTCCTCCACAGACAGTCTGCGGTTGTGTACTGGGTCGATGATGAAGCCCGTGGCCGCCTGGGCCTCCAGCAGTACCAGGGCTGTGCCGGGCCTCAGCACGCCCTTCCACATGGCCTGATAGATGCTCATCTTCTCCTGACGGCCAGGCTCTCCCTGGACAGGCACTAGGACTCCTGCAATGCAACTGGTGCCCTTGAGGTATCTTTTCACGTCTTCGTTTCTTTCTATCTGGTCTACTGTAGTTCTTCCTTCTTCCAGGTCCTTCAGAGTCTGTTTGGTGATGACGGCTGAGCTGAGCAATTCCTCCGCTGTGACCTGAGTTCGTAGTCCTCGGAACCATAGTTGCCTGCTTTTTCCCTCTTTGTCTGCAATCATTTGTAGAATAACTTCTACCACTCTCTTCAGTGCCCGGGCTGTGTCACCTTTGTATATCCTGACCAGTTCCATCTTTTTCTCCTCCGACACGTACTCTGAGTTCAGCAGTTCCCACACAGACCGCCTCTGGCCTCTGTACCTTCCCACAGTCACTTCCACCTGCTCTGCCTCCAGGGCCCTTTTAGTGGCCTCATCAACATACTCCATGTCCTTTTTGTCCTTAACCACTGGGAACAGTGCCCAGCCTGACTTCTCCTCCCTCTGGCACCTGTCCTGAAGCTCCTGGTACGTGACCTTTTCTTGTGTATTGGGATCCACAAACCTTTTCCTCATGTGCCTCTGATCAGCAATCAGCACAACAGTGTCATCGCTTAGACAGCCACGCTTGCATGCTGTTTCCAGGGGAACTCGGTGGTGGTGCCTTGGGTCGATGACTCCGCCTGTGGCCACCTGCACCTCCAACAGCCTCAGGGCCTCCTCCCGCCTAACTAATTTCTTCTCCATGGCTTGGAACAGTGGGATAGTCTCGCCTGTGGCTGGGTCTTTGTAGCCCTTTGCTGCCTTTTCTGCATTTACAAGCCTTTCTCGCAGGTCTTCACCCACCAGGCCAGCTGCTACGGCCTCATCCACACACAGCCTCTGGTGGGTACGGGGATCCATCAGGTACCCAGTAGCAGCCTGTGCCTCCAGCAACTGAGCTGCAAACCCTGCTGGGATGAGCTCTTCTCTGCTGGCCTCGTAGAAGCTCATCACCTCCTGGGTGAGGGGTGCGGTCACTCCAGCAATGCAACTGCTGCCTTCCAGGTAGGTGTTGACATGCTCCAGCTGGCGGAGATCCTGGCACCCTCGCTCCCCACTGTGAAGCGCATCCAGGGTCTTCTTATCAAGGATCCCAGAGTTGAACAGTTCTGCTGCAGTCACGTCACCGTGGATGCCTGCCACCTTGAAGTTTTGGTTTTGCTTCTCTGTTTCTTCCACGGTGGAGGTGATGACCTCCAGCAGTTTGTCTAGGCCTATGTTCTGGGCTCTGTACTCTTGCAAGAGCTTTCTTCTCCTTCCTTCCGTAAAGTACTGAGAAGACAGCAGGTCCCACACAGACACCGTCTGGCCTGCAAACTTGCCTACGGACATCTGCATAGTTCTGGATCTCAGAGCTTGCCTTGTGGCCTCATCAATGTACGTGTAGGTTTCTCCCTTCTTGACAATTTCCAGCATGTACAGGCCTGTCTCGGGGTCCTCCACACAGCGCTCCAGCAGCTGCAGGTAGGTGAGGTTCTCATGTGTGTTGGGGTCAAAAAAACCCTTAGTGTCATCACTCGGGTCAGCCAAGATGCGGTTCATCTCTTCATTGAAGTAGCCACGCTGGTAGGCCACGTCCACAGGCACACGATGGCTGTGTACAGGGTCGATGATGCCACCCGTGGCAATCTGAGCCTCCAGCAGGCGGATGCCATGGTCCCGGACAATGAGGTCTCTCTGCATGGCCTGGAAGAGGGAGATCTGCTCCCCGGTGTAGGGGTCTGTGTAACCGGTGACAGCACGCTCGGCTGATAAGAGCTTCATATAGGTTTCCTTACCAAACATACCAGCCTGGAAGGCCTGCTCTACAGTTAGCTTCCGGTTCTCCACAGGGTCAATGATGAAACCGGTGGCTGCCTGCGCCTCCATCAGCACCAGCGCTGTGCCTGGCCTCAGAATGTGCCTTCTCAAGGCCTCTGGGATACTCATCTTCTCTTTTGTACCCTGAATAAAGACCCCAGCGATGAAGTTGCCTCCTTCCAGGGACCTCCTTACACTGTCCATCTCTGTCACTTCCTGGACTGTCTTTTTCCCCTGATTGAGTTCATCCAGTGTCTGTTTGTTGATCAGCTGGGACCTAAACAAGTCCCCAGCTGATACCTGCTTCCGGAGCCCTTTGAAGGTGGCCTGTGGGGGCTGCTTCTCTGCAGCCTCCACCAAGGTGGTGACCATATTGATAACCTGCCTCAGGGCAGCAGCCCGCCCAGAACAACAAAGTGCCACCAGCTCCCGCCGCTTTTCAGTCCCAACGTACTCAGAGTGTAGCAGGTCCCAGAGTGACACGCTGTGTCCTTTGTACCTCCCCATGCTGATGGGCACCTTCATAGCCCTCAGTGCCACCGCAGTGTGGTCATCCACCTCAAGCATAGTGTCCTGGGGCAGTGGTAGCAGCCACAGGCCAGTGTCGGCATCCAGCACACAGAGTTCTTTGAGCTGCTGGTATGTCACCTTTTCGCGGGAGTTGGGGTCAAAGAACAGCTTGTTTTCATTCTCAGTGGCAGTCAGCACCTGGCTTGTCTGCTCGTCCAGAAGGCCAAGCTTGCAGGCCACTGCCTGGGGCAGGTGCACTCCATGGGCAGGGTCCACAACACCCCCCGTGGCCAGCTGGACTTGGAGGAGAGGAAAAGCTTCACTCTTGGACACAAGCCCCTTCTCCATGGCTTGCCAGAGAGAAAGGGAACCACCTGAGTAAGGGTCTGAATACCCTGTGACGGCCCTCTCCACCTGCTGAAGCTGTTCACTCAGCTCCCTGCCCACCAGGCCGGCCTTCACCGCCCCCTCCACTGACAGTCTCTGGTTGGTTAGCGGGTTGACAAGAAAGCCAGATGCCACCTGGGCCTCCAGCAGCTGCTGGCCCAGTCCTGTGGGCAGAAGGCCATCCTTTACAGCCTGAGCAATGCTCAGCTTGGTGCCCGAGGGCTGCAAAAGCACACCGGCCACACAACCTGTGCCCCAGAGGCAGGCCTTTACAGCAGGCTCTTTGGCTACTTCAGCCGGTGATTGTATGCCCTGGGCTAATGCTTCCAGGGTCTCTTGGGTAATAATACCAGCATCTCGTAGCCAAATGGCAGGGACCTCACCCCGTGGGCCTGGAATGGTGATGCGGGCCCGGGCCAGGAGCTTTGCTGCGTGCACCCAGCTGCGCACGGTGTCCTGTAGCTGTGGTACCGAAGTCTTCCCAACCCTTACCTCCTCAAGGAAGCCCCTGCGCTGCTCCTCAGTAAAATGGCAAGAGGTGAGCAGATCCCAAAGGGACAAGCCATCCTCAGTGCCAGCTGATGCCTGTAGGGTCTCCTGGATCTGAGTGTCACTGGGGATAGCGGGAGCATCTTCTGTCAGGGGCAGGAGGTGAATCCCAGAGGCTGTGTCCTGGAGACATTGCTCCAGAAGCTGGGCATAGCTGGTGTATCCCCGGCCATCAGGTGTGGGAAAGGTCTCAGGAGAGCTGGACAAGGCCGCCTTCATCTCTTGATCAATGCAGCCCCGCTGAACTGCCACAGGCATGGGGAGGTGGAGGCGGGTTGTGGGATCAACAACTCCTCCTGTGGACACCTGGGCCTCTAATAGGCGGGTTGCTTGCTCCTTCGGGACAAGGCCCTTCTTCATGGCCCTGAACAGGGACACCTTTTCTCCAGAAAAGGGGTCTCTGTAGCCAGTGATAGAACTCTCTGCTCGTTTCAGCTTGCCATACACGTCTGCTCCCACCACTCCCCTGCACACAGCCTCGTCTACCGTCAGGCTCTCCGTACTGCAGGGGTCTGTGATGGCTCCAGTGGCTGCCTGGGCCTCCAGCAAGGCCAGGGCCACACCAGGAGCCAGCAGCTTCTGCTTCATGGCCTGGTAGAGACTGAGTCGCTGATTGGAGGGCTGTAACAGCACACCGCCCACGGTGCCTGAGCCCCGAAGGTACCTGCGAACATCACCCATGTGAAGGAGGGACTCTGGGCTGACCGCCCCTGTCAGCACCTGGTCTAGGAGTTCCTGGTTGATGATGTGGGCCTCTAAGAGCTGGTAGGCACTGACCTGGCCCTGTAGTGCAGGCACTGTGATGTCTGCCCACCTCATCATCTCTTTCTCCAGCAGCTGAGTGACCTGCTCCAGTGTGACCTTGCGCTGCCGAAAGTGCTGCAGTAGCTGCCTCCTCCGGTCCTCTTGGAAGTATTCAGAGTTAATGAGCTCCCATGCAGAAACTCTCTGCCCCCGGAATCGTCCATATCTCACGGATAGCAGTAGACTCTGGAAGGCCTGCCGAGTGGCGCTGTCTACCAGCTGGGGTCGTGTACCACTAAGGGGCAGGAGGTGCAGGCCTGTCTCTGACTCATGTACACAGCGCTCTAGAAGCTGCAGGTAGGTGAGATTTTCATGTGTGTTGGGGTCAAAGAAGCCCTTGGTGTCATCAGATGGGTCCAACAGGATAGAGTTCAGCATCTGGTCAAAGTAGCCACGCTGGTAAGCCACGTCCACAGGTACACGGTGGCTGTGCACAGGGTCAATGATACCACCAGTGGCGATCTGAGCCTCCAGCAGGCGGATGCCATGATTCTTGACAATGAGTTCCTTCTGCATGGCCTGGAAGAGAGAGATCTGCTCCCCAGAGTAGGGGTCCGTGTAGCCAGTGACCGCACGTTCTGCCGACAGCAGCTTTGCGTATACGTCAGGCCCAATGACGCCAGCCCTCAGTGCCTCTTCCACAGAGTATCTCTTGTTCTCTTTGGGGTCAATGATAAAGCCTGTGGCAGCCTGGGCCTCAAGCAAAATCAGGGCAGTACCAGGCCTGAGGAGCCCCTTGCTGCGGGCCTCATAGATACGGAGGCGTTCCTGGGAGTCAGGCAGCAGCAGGCCTGCAATGCAACCTGTGCCCTGCAGGTACCTCTGCACTGAGTCCAGGCTGCCCACATCCTGGGCTGAGGTCTGTCCACGTTCTAGCTGCTCAAACAGGTCCTGGTTGATTATCTCAGCCTTCAACAGTTCTCCTGGTGTCACAGTGTCTCTCAACCCAGCAAAGGTGACTTTGGTAGTGGCTGCAGCCTTCTCGACAATGGCCTTCAGCTCAGCTGCCAGCTCCTCCACTGACAGGGCCCCCTTCTGGTGCTGTTGGGCAAGCACTGCCCTCTGTTTAATGGGCACTGCCTCAGAAAAGAGCATTTCCCAGAGGGATACAGGCCGGCCCTGGAACCTCCCTACAGAGATGGAGGTTGTGGCCTTGCTCAAGGCCTGCCGAGTGCAATGATCAATAAATGCGGGTCCCTGGGGCTCATTTGCTTGGGCTTCTCCTGGGAGAGGCAGGAAAGCAAGCCCTGTCTCTGGGTCGGTGACAGAGAGGGCCAGCAGCTGTTCATAGTGAAGACTCTCATGTGTGGTGGGATCTGAAAAGCTCATCGCCTGAGAGAGATGCTGCTGAGTATCTTCATCCAGGCAGCCAAAGCGCAGGGCAGCCTCCAGGGGCAGCCGGAACCTGCGAGCTGGGCATATAAGCCCACCTGTGGCCAGCTGGGCATCCAGGAGGCGCAGAGCCAGTGGCTTGTCCACAAGCTCCTTCTTCATTGCCTGGAAAAGGGGGATGCGGGAGCCGCTGAAAGGGTCATGATACCCGGTCACTGCCTGCTCTGCAACCAGGAGCTGCTCGTGGAGTTCTGGGCCCACAACACCCTCCCTGACTGCCTCCTCTACCCACAGAGGCTGGCCCGTGGCTGGGTGCATGAGGGTGCGAGTGCCTGCCTGAGCCTCTAAGAGTTGCACTGCAATGCCCTTTGAGAGCAAGTGTTCAACTGTAGCTTGGAAGAAGCTCTTCTTGTGGCCTCCAGGTAATAGGACAACCCCCGCCAACCCTCCAGTGCCCTCCAGATAGCGCTGCACCTCAGGGCGTGTGGCCACATCAGACACCACCAGTGTGCCCTCCTGCAGGCCTTGAGCTGTCTCCTCATCTAGTACTCCGGCCTCCAGCAGCGCTGACGCACTGGCTGCGCCACCCAGGGTACGAAAGGTGGGCTTCAAGGGCAACAGGGGCAGCCCTGAGCTGGGGTCTTGCACACACCTACTCAACAGCATGCAGTATGGCAGCTGTTCTAGTGTGTTGGGGTCAAAAAAACCTGGGGCACCCATGCCGGGCTCTGACTCCACCAGGCTGAGCCATGTCTCCTTGTCTAA
This sequence comes from Microtus ochrogaster, assembly GCF_000317375.1. Lineage (NCBI taxonomy): Eukaryota > Metazoa > Chordata > Mammalia > Rodentia > Cricetidae > Microtus > Microtus ochrogaster. Next base: position 10,801,687 of record NC_022017.1, read on the forward strand.
AAGGCCCTGCTGGCAGGCTACCTCTGGGGCCACTTGCACTCCTTGGGTTGGGTCTACCAGGCCCCCAGTAGCTAATTGTGCCTCCAGCCATCTCATCCCCGAGGTCCTGTCCACAACTTCCTTCCTGATGGCCTGGAAGAGGGCCAGCTTTCCTCCTCCATAAGGGTCAGGATAGCCAGTAACTGCACGCTCGGCAGCCAACAATTTCTCCTTTAGCTCCAGTCCCACCAGATCCCTCCTTAGTGCCTCAGACACAGGAAGAAGCTGACCCTGGGCAAGGTCTACAAGGCCTCCAGTGGCTGCCTGGGCCTCGAGCAAAGCCAGCCCAAGCCCAGTAGGCAGGAGGCCCTGCTTCATGGCAGCATAGAAGCTCCGGGTCTGCCCGGAAGCTTCCACATACACCCCAGCAATGCTTCTGGCTGTGGTAGGTGGCACAGCCTCCGCTGGGGCCCCAGAACAGGTGCTGGGTCCTAACTGGTGCTTCATGATCTTAGGGACAATGGGTTGCTCAATGCCATTGGCAACCACGACATCAAGAGGAGGGGGTTGGCCGTTCATCACAGACAACTGGTAGCTCAGAACTTGCTTAAGGTTCACGTGTGACCTGCAGGGGATAGAAAGATTCAGTCAGGGACCCTGAGTGACCTGGCAGGTGGGAAAGATAGGATCATGAGGTCAGACACAGGTTCATCTAAGCTGAGAGAGTCCCAAATCCACAGCCAGATGTAAGGACAGGACCACCCCTGAGCAGCCACAGAGGTTCATGGTAATCAAGGATCTCCAAGGGCATGAACAAATCTCATTGTTTGGGGGAGAAGGGCCCAATCTGCAAGTCCCTTCAAGAGGGATTAAGACAAAGACAAGCTGCCCAAAGAACTCAGACAATGCAAGAGTCAGTATGGTCAGTTTTGAAATCAGACTGCACCCTACTTTAAATTACACCATACTGTATGAAATAGTCAGTGTCTTTCCAGGCTGTGCCTCGCCCTGGGAGACACCATTCTACAATCTGGCTTTAGCCATTTTGAGGGAAGTAGGTTGCAGGCCCTGGGCGGGTCCACAAACAGAGCCGTCTGTCAGGCACCAGCTTCCACACAGGCTGAAAGGACTTATTCCCAGGAGTAGAAAGGAAGGCACCGTAAAAATTTATCAGCGTGAACTGCGACTGTAGGTACACATGGGCGTATTAAAGCCATTACCAGGGAAAACCAGGCCGGAGAACTTATCAGACATACCCATCTGAGAAAAGCATACAATTCCCTCACCCGGATCCCATAAAGTCACGGACGCCTAACACTGCGATGGCCCGGCCTTGCATCCACCTGGCACCTGGTGGTGCATCAAGAACTGGCAAGCAGACCCCGCAAATGTTGTCGCAGCTTTAGCTTGACTCTGTCCTCTGTTGTTGATGTGCCCTACTTGACTCCGGGCTCCTCTATCATTTTGTTTCTCTGGACCTAGACCTGAACCCACCATTTCCTGGTTTTGAACCCTGCTTTGGTTGTTCCCCACACAGACTCTATGGCTTTGTTCTCAAATCCTGACAGCAGCAGCTCCCTCCTGGTCTTGTTTGGCGTCTTATCAATAGACTCTCAGAACTTCGAGGGCTCTCCTTGAATCCAGCTGCAGCCTCTTTGGGTTGTGTTCATTCTCTAAGCCACACATATACATAGAAATGTATAAAGACGTTTACTGTGCTGGGTGAGAGCTTGCTTTAGTAATTAAGAGCACAGCATTTTGACTGCCTCCTCCTTGGCCAGATTACTGGAGTCGGTGGGATTACCTGGCAAATTCTTTGCATTTTGAAACTGCTGAACCTTGTGAGCTTGCTGTCGTTCAATAAGTTCTGACACTGTAGAAAGACACAGACATGCCTGTCCACATTTCTGGCATACCATACTCATAACACACAGGGAGCTGAGGCCAGCTGCTCTCAGGAGTCCCTGTGGATCATCTGGCCTCTACTCCAAGCCTCCAGGCTTCTAGTGCATAGGGCTTGGGGCCTCCAGTCCTGCCCTAGACTCAGAAGATGTATGTTGGGTCTTCATGCCTGCGTGTGTCCTGAGTCACTCGGCTCCAGGTCTCTAAGCTTCTGCCAAGACTTGGAGCTTTGGAGTTGGGCTGAATTGATTGCCTAGAAAGGCAACTCAAAGTCCTAACCTGCAGGACACGACTGTAACCTTATTTGGAAGTAGGATTTCTGCGAATGTAACTAAGATGAGATCATCCCAGAGGCCTGCTGGCTCCAATCCAGTGCACCTGGCATCTCTAGAAGATGGCAGACTCGCTCAGGGAGAAGACAACCAACCACCCTGCAGACTGAGTCTGTACGCTGTGTCCTTTCTTAGTTCACAGCCTCAGTATTTCTGGAACATTCTCTCTGCTTGGAAGTTCATCCAGGCTGGTCCTCGCATGAACTTTGGGAGGGGCCTGCCTACCCCTCCCCAACACACATTTGTATTGAGGAACTTAGCAGACAGACTTTGAATCTGGTCACTAAAGACAGGATCCTCCTGTACCAGGATTCTGCTCTGACCGTCTGTGTCCAGTGCATCAAGAGATCCCCGAGATGTTTTCGGCTCTTTATACCTGCAGCTTGAGCCAGCCAGTCCTGAAGTCATAACCCGCTCTGTGTACTTCTGGATACAGATCATCTCGTGCCCTTATGCGTCACAATCCCCCTTCTACTCTGTTCTTAAAGATGCGTCAACGGGTCCAGCTGCACGCTGGCTGCCTGCTGGTCCACCTCCCACTCATCTAAGACCTCATGGCTTTGCCATGGCACCTCGAAGCTCATCCCATCAATTCTCAGCCAGACTTCCTGCTCCTGTAGGCCCAGGTTTCTGCCCCATGTGCACAGGAGCCCTCCACGCTCTCATCAGCTACCTCAAGGATCCTCACCAATGCCTACACCACGTATGGAAGGCGGAAGGCAGGGAAATGGGAGTGAAGTTGGCTGGCTGGGCAGCATGCCCAAGGCAGGTGCATGGCCTATCCTGTGAATGATAAGAGCCTTTGATAGCATGTGATTCAGTAGAATAGACCTGGCCAACTTAGGGAGGGTAACGGGCAGGTGGTCCCACTGATGCCTTCGAGAATTACCCTGAGGGCCTGCGCCAGGTTCAGCCCCTTGACATGATTGGGGGGGAGGGACTCTGCAGGCTATAAAGCCATGACCCTTAGAGTTACTACTGAGATGGCATCTGGCCATAGCTTTGGTAAAAATGTCGCTCTTCATTCCCTCCCTCAGGCTGGTCCTGAGCCTTCTGGGGTATCCTACTGCTAACCCACTGCTCAGAGTCTCAGGCCTCTGGCCTACAACTAGGCAGGCACCTGGACAGAGTTAGCAGTGCCCACCACCAGCCTGCAAGCAGAGTGCCCAGGGGCCATACTGCCAACTTCAGGGCCAACATACAGCTCTTTACGGGTGGGAGGTGCTTTTAGGGCACAGAGTGGGGCATGGAAAAAGTATACAAGACACAGATGGCAGGGGTAAGACCATGAAAGACTGGGAGTGGGCAGTTGAACAGCTGTGGTCGAAGACCCAAGCAGCTATATTGTTAGGGGCCCCAAACCAGAACAGGAAACCGCAAATAGAACAGAACCACCCTTTGCCAAGAATAAGTCCCAAGTCAGGGTGGTCGGGGCTCTAATTTAGGATGAGTATCTTGATTAATACATGCCAAACTCTCAAAGCTGTAGACTCTCTTGATGCCCCTGTACTAGTGAAAGTGTCCCTCCTTAGTCAGCCTACCCACTGTAGGGCCAATGCCTTCTGTCTCCCACAACTTAGCCTAAGGAGGTCAGGAACCAATCCAAGAGGGTGGCAAGGGATAGGCCAAGAATCAGATTGGCCAGGGAAGGGTTTCTTAGAACAGAGGAGAGACAGAACACAGCGGTAAGGACTCTTGAATGCACAAACCTTTACAGAGACTGACGCTGAAGCCTGTGGAAGGCTGTGTCTCTCTAAAGAAAGCAGCCCCGGCATTGGCAGCGTGCTTGTGGCATGGACTGAGCCCAGGGCTTTCGGACTAGCCTTGATTTATCCATTAGGAAGGAAGTGGTAATGGCCCAAACACAGAACAACAAAGTCCAGGTGCTAGTGACGACCTGAGGAGGCTGAGGAGAGGCAGCTACAGGGGTCTAGCCACAGAGAGTCCCAGAGAGAGTTAGAAGATCAGCTATCCCTAGAGCATATGAAAGGCTATTGATAGGACCATGAGAGAACAAAGCCCAATTCCAGTGCCTGGGGTACAGGTACCACCAGCCCCCAATTCCTGGGCAAGAATGGACGTCAAGAGAAAGAGGTGCAGCCCAACTCTAATGGAGGAGAGCTCTGGCCAGGCACCTACTGACCATGCTATGACAGCGACCTGGACCCTAGGAACACCTGCCAGCTCCTAGAGCCTAAGAGTTACTGGGGTCCCATATCAGCTTGGTGTGGCCATAGAGATACTTTATGGTTGTCTCATGTCTTTAGGAAGAACAAAAAAAAAAAAAGAGTTCCTTGACCATGGAGGCTCAGGTATTCACTGGGGGAAGGCCAAGTGGTTAGTGAAGCTGGCTGTGGCTCTGTGCACTGCTCAACAGAAGCTGCTGGCAGATAGGATGTAGGGATAATGTTAAAGGCACAGCCTAGACGTCGGCTCCCAGGTGACACCCTGCCGTCTTGGCACCATCCCTTGGACATAGTATTTCTATTCTAAACCATGGATATTCCTAGTGCTAGGTCCCAGTGCAGGGTCGTCTCCTGCCCAGAAATCAAGGTCTAGGAGCAGTGGTCTTCACACTGGAGGAGTGAGTTCCAGGGTCCATAGAGAAGAAATACTTGATTGGCAGGGGGTGGGGGGAAGGGCCATTACCCTGTGGATGTAATGGTCCTCATAGTCACATGGCAGCTGACAGTGAGAGAATACAGCTACTCTGGCCAAAGAGAAGACTCCCAGGGAAGGGGGTCCGGTCACGCCCCAGTGACCCCAGTCGACAGCTGTAGTGAATCAATGGCATTTTTTTTAGATGACTAGAAGAGGTAACAAATGACCAACAGGACCTGAAAGCCACAACAAGACCAGACCCATCCCACAGACCTTCTCCTCCTGCACTTCCCAGGAAGGTACCCAATGGTATCCGAGAGACTGGTTCGGAGGCACAGTGTGACTGTAGTAGACACAGGGCTGCCTGGACTTGTCTACTTTCAGGGACAAGCTAGAGAGCACGGCAGACCAGCCTCTCCCATCAACCTGCCTCCTGTCCCCTCCATGACCGTGTGTGTCCTAAGACCACCCCTAATGACTCATCCCAGACTCTGCTTCCCAACACTGTGAAGCATTGAGTTGGGGGAAACCATGTGTGGTTCTGCCCAGGACAGGGCAGAGCACAGGGGAGAGACCCTAGGGAGGTGGAGCCTGGGTACTGTCCCTTGACATATGACTAGATGAGCGTGGGGCAGGGGGAATCCAGGACAAGCAGTTCACTGTCCCGCAAAGGTGTGACACAGAGCCTTGGGACTAGAGTAGGGATAGAGACTGCCAGAAGCGCATGGTCTTTAGTGGCTCCTGACCTGGACATGGACAGCCAGCCCTGACAAGCACGCTTTACACAGAAAGGCAAGGCCCGAGCGAGAAGCCAACACAAGCTGAAGCACGCAGCTCAAGTTCCCTGAACAAAGAGGAGATTCAGGGTGGGAAGCCACTGACAAAGAACCAGAGACCAGGGACTCTGGGGAAGGGGTGGGGCTGAGAGACTGAGTTCTGGAGCGAGTGAGGTGCAGCCCGCAGTTGGCAGCCACTCCCTGTCGGTTGGTGGGTGACCTTGGACCTGCTGTGACTCTCTCCCTGGGCCCGGCCCCTTTCCAGGCGTGTGGAGGAGTAGACACTTGGCAACTGCAGTGGTTGCCTGGGAAAACAACCAGACACAGGGGTCAAGAATTTAAGTAGTATACAGAGCTCTGTTGAGGAGGACAGGAGTCCCAGGAAGTGTAGATAAAGGTAAAGGATCAGGGTCCCAGGTCTGGGACTGAAGCCTATGTTAGGGCTTAGGGGAAAGGTTTAGGGAAGGCAGGCAGAGGCACTCCTCTGGCAGAGAGTGATAAGCCCTTCCTGCTTCTGAAGAGACCGGTGACAGGCTGCTCTAGCCACCAAGAGGAAAGAGGGTCATTTCTGAGCCAGGTGGGTCAGTATCTCGAGCGCATCAGACACCACCTGTCACCACACCAAAGGGTAAGCCCTCACCCCAGGCTGTGACAATGATAGGCATAAGGGCCCTGTTGCTATCGCTGCTGCACTGAGCTAGGTCAGAACAGAATGAGGAGGCCAGGCTGGACAGACTCAGCCCAGCACACAAGGAGACAGAAAACTTGGCCTCTGCCCCATAGTGAGCAGCGTGAAAGAGGGCATCAGCTGTACCTTGCCCAAAAGACAGAAGTCAATGGCCCTTTTGTAAGCTTGACATGATAAGCAAGTAGGGGTAGAGACACAGCCCTGCTCCCTTCCTCTTCTTTCCAGGGGCCCCAATAGCAGCCAAGAAGCCATCCCTGTGGCTGCTTACCCTGGACAGCTGGTAGCTCCTCCTTGGGTCAGCACCACCTCCCTCACCCAAAGAGGGCTGCCAGGAGCCTCTTGACGGTTGGCGTAATTGCCTCTGTCATAAGATTTCTCACCACTAACCTCACTTTTTGCAAGGGGGGTACAAGAAATACCCCACCTGCAGGGCCAAACAGCACACCACATATTCTGCTGGAACCTCCAGACAGCCCCCATACACCCCAACTGCATAGCAGCCTGGCAAGGACCTCAGTTTCCCCGTCTGTCCCAAGGGCTCAGGGGTTTCCCACCTCCCAGCCAGAAGCTCCGACTGCTCAGGGTGGTAAATGGGGCCCCGGGTCCCTCAATAAATCTACCTGGGGCCACTGGCCCCTGGCTCCCACAGGTGTTTCGGTTTCATTTTCCCCAACCTGCCCTTATGTCCCCACCTGCTGTGACAAGGGCTGGTGCAGCGTCCTCGGTCTCTCTGCTCCCTCCACACCCGAGCACCGCGCCACAAGCATTTAAATCTGCATGGCCCCTCCTTATGGTGACCCAAGTCCCTTCCCCATTGAGGGCGGTAGGCGGAGTTGAGGCCAAGCTGGACTGGGACAAGACAGGTGGAGTGGGCAGGTAAGCGTAAACTATGGCACGGGGCAGGGCTACCTCTGCGCAACTTAAACTGGGAGAGGTTGCTGAGTTGCAAAGTCCCTCCCTTCTTCCCTCCCAATTACAAGTCACTGAAAAAGAATGCCGGGCAGGCGCTAGGTGGGGGTGGGGAGGCAGCCTGTTTCAGCCCCTTGGCTTTTGAATGGAGTTTGCAAGGGAAATGAAGACCTGTCAGAGAGAGTCCAGTTCCCCAAACTCCTTTTTATTGCGGAGAGCTAGAGCCACAACCCCGCCCTGTGTGCTGGGACTGTGTGGCTCCAGCTCCCGCTCGGTCCCTGAGCGAGTTCTGCCACTGTTTCTTGTCCCTCTCTGCTGGATCGTGAAGTCTTCAGGGTTTTTCATCAGTGGGCTGCTCCAAGGTTTTGACCCTGTAGGCACCGGGATCTCGGTGTTCTTTGCCAGTTGGCAGCCCTGTCTGAAAGGACTGGCCAGGCTTCACTTCACCATTCAGTTCCTCCACTGGGGCTCAGAGAAGGTCCTCAGTCCATCTGGAGGACCTGGCCCCTGGCTCTGAAGCCCATGCTAGCTCTCACCTTCTGAGGCGGGGGTCTGCTGGAACCCATTCGGATAGAGGTCCAGAGCCTCAGGGTGAGCACGTCAGGGGCTGGCATGCTAGGAGTCCAGCATAGGAACCTCTCGTGGATCTTCTGGCTGGTCCTCCCCTTTGCTGCTCAAAGATTCCAGGTTGCTAGGCTAAAACAGATGCCAAACAGCCCCCTACCACTCACCCCCAGGCCCTGGCGACTTGCATGTCCCTGCCTACCCCCAGCTCTCACCTCTGACAGGGTCATTTTTGACCAGAAATTCATCCAGAGCTGCCCAGCCACCTCCAACACGGACCATCAGGGCTCCTCTTGCCATCTGTCGAGCATAGGGGTGTCTAGCCTTCTACGTAGGGGCTGGGGGCAGTTCCTGAGGCTCTGTCCTCCCCACTGTCACAGGCCCACGCTCACCCCTGCTCACCAAGGCTCCTTGGACCTTGAGCCTGCCTCTGGCCACTGACACACTTGTCCCTTCCGTGTTCCTTGTTCTGACCATGCTGTGTGGCTGTTTCTGGCCACTGGGGAGCTCTCGCTCCAACACGGTGGGGCGCTTGTGGTCAGGCCCACATTTCCCCCAGGTATAGCCAGGCCAACCTTGTTCATCCCTGCCCTGCTGCCCAGTTGCCAGGAAGCTGTCCACAAGGTCCTACTGGGGAATATTTCAGTGCTGTCTGTGGCTTGGGGTGTCAAGAACACCCTAGACCACTTTATTCTATGACCAAAGCAATACAGGTAGTACCCCCCAACACCGACATGTCCCAAGTGTACCGTGGCCCCTTGCTGTGAGGTGTCGGGATAAACAGAATATGTATCTACCTGCTCTTACCTGTCCCTGGTGACCCTGTTCCACCTGTACCCACTGGTCCCTTTTCTCTTTGTTCCTCTTGCTATGCTCTGGCTTCCTCCGACTCCAACTCTCCGTGATGACGTCTGCCCACCAAGGCCTCCAGCTCTGTTCTGAAATCTGCCCCAGGAAGGAAGCCTTAGCTCTACTTCTCAGATCCCCAGGCGACTCCTGGTCAAGACTCCTCAGTGTCAGTACCTCCCTTGGGGCTTGAGTCCAGCACTTTAGGCTCAGGGCCCCAGGCAACTCCTCCAGAGGCCAGTTCTGGGCTTGTAGCACCTACGTATTAGGAAGCAATGTTAGGGAACTGGAAGAACCCATGCCCCAAATAGCCCACCAATCCTGAGCCAATGCCCCCATCCTCCAGAGCTTCTCAGCAGTCCTGCCCAACACTTAGGCCTTCCAGCTAACTCCTCCTAGAGATCAAATGGTCTCACAGAGGGTCCAGGGCACTAAAGCTAGTGTCATTAGGCTAACCCTGGATTGGTCCACAGTTACTGTGCAGACTAAAGTCTCCGGCCACTGGTCCCACCTTGGTCCCCGAGGGTTCAGCCTGGCTCAGCCTACAGGAGTACGAGACCAGTCTCTCTACAAGGTGGCCCACAAGCAGCAACATTCCTTCCAGGGTGTGCATCCTGGAGACGAGATGGGCAGATGTGAGCAGGGTAGAGGGCCAGCGAGAGTGGGGAGGGACAGCTGGCAAACAGGCTCACCTCTCACAGGAAGGGCTAGACACGGCAGCCTGGCAGCCCAGCAGCTCCAGCAGCAGGCCCAAGTGGCAGGTGCTCCCATAGGCAGTGTCTCCTCTCCTCCTTAGCCATGACACCACCAGGGTTTGCTGTCCCCATAGGAACTCCTGTCACCAGAACAGCCTGGTGTACTGTTGGCTCTCCAGGTAGGAAAAGCTAAAGGGTGGAATCTTTTTTCCTCTGTATACCTCACATCTTGAGCCCTCTTCCTGACACCTCCCTTCACCTTATACCTCACACTAACCGCCACACTTGCAAGAAGACCACACATGCTGGCCCAGTCCCTCTACCCCTAAGCCTCCTTAGTATGAGGGGGGCAGCTGCACCCAGGATTGTGCCGATGTTAAGGGCAAGGTGAAAAAAGTCAGTAAAATCCTCCCCATGGGTAAATAGGATCCACCACCACCCATTCCTAAGTTGAAGCCCCAGTCTTTACTTAGAAAGAGGCAGTTGTAGGGTGAGACATCAGTGTGACTGCTGCCCTTAAGAGGGGTGGGATTTGGGGAGCGGAAAGACGGCTCAGTTGGTAAAGTATTTGCTGCAAAGCATGAGGACCTGAGTTTGATCCCTAGCATCTATGTAAAAAACAAACAAAACAAATCAGCATGGTGGCTCGCCGGTAACCAGCACCAAGGAAGCAGAGTTAAGATTCCTGGGACTCAGAAACCAGCCGTCTAGATGAGTAAGAACTCCAAGTCCAGGGAGAGACCCTGACTCATAAATAAGGCAGGGTAGGGGGAGGCAGAGAGATAGCTCAGCAGTTAAGGGCACTTGATGCTCTTGCAGAGGACCTGGTTCAGACAATTCATGATTGCCTATAACCCTAGCTCCAGTGGATCTGGTGCTTCTGGTCTCTGTGGGTACCCACATGCATGTGTGCATACATACATACACACATGCATAATTAAAAATAAGTTAATAAATCTTCAAAAGCAATAAGGTGGAAAATGCTTGAGAAAGACACTATATGCCCACTTCTGGCCTCTGCACAAGTGTGCATGCATGCATACATGTAAACACGTACATATGCAAAAGGGGATTAAGATTTGGACACAAAACACACAGAGGGTACAGAAAGAAGACACTGTGCACATGGCAAGGAGAGAGGTAGAACAGACTCTCAGGAGCCAGCCCCGTCCATTTCAAACTGTCAGCTTTCAGAACTTTGAGCCAGGGTACAACCACAGTTTCAACTTCCCCATTGGTGATAGCTGCTTCCAGTGGCCCAGGAAACCATCAGTCCCGAGAATGAGAAAGAAATCTGAGAACAAGCAAAGGAACCTAGAACTTCTGGGCGGACAGCAAATCTCAGGAAGGGTCTCGTGCATCCCAGCCACTCCTGTGTTATAGAAAAGGGGGCTAAGTGGAAGCAGAGCCCACTCTTGCCTGTTTGTTTCAATGCTGGACCATCCCAGACTGTGAGTCATGGGTAAGTCCACTTCTTTCTATCTTGCTCCTGACGAATTTTCTTTCCAGCTGTTGCATAAATGGGACTCATTCACAGCCATGCTTTTATCTTAATTAATAGCTCTCCACTTGCTGGAAAAGGCATGTAGATACTAGGTCACCCCTACCCGTACAGCCTGGAGGCTTGACGGTGCTGTCCAAAGAGGAGCTGCCCTTCCTAACAGTCAGGGATGGTCTGATCTCCAGCCCTGGCCCTACTGGGAAAGCTGTGGCCTTAAATGGAGATTTGGGACTGTCAGAAGCTGGAAGGTGAGCATGAAGTCATCACCAGCAATCTCTCCAGCTGGCTCTATGGCCCCCACTTCCCTTCCCCGATGCTCTCCCCCATCACTCCCAGAGTTCTCTGCCTTGGTTCCTCCGACAGCAAACAACAGTTCAATCTCAGTGTCCCTGTGGGTCACCTCTCCCCACAAAGGACTCTTGGGGATACCTTCCTCCCCTAGTTTGTCAAGGCACCTGCGAGGTTAGGTTCCAGTCATCCTCCAGCCTCAGCTCCTTCATGGCTGCCTGCTCCTTGAGGCCACACAAGATCTGCGCAGCTGGCTCCCATATGGCCTTCAGCCCAGTGTCTTGCTCTCGAATCTCTAACCAGTGCCCCTCCAGGGGCTTTGTGTCTGCCTGAAGAACAGCTAGGAGGAGACACGAACACCTGAGAGCCCAGCCTTGGCAAGACCTTCACACTCAGCCTACCTTGGTTTCTTGAGCATAGGCCTGATCCTGTCCCCAGCCCTGACAGGGACTTTCCAAAGACTCCCAGGTACCCCCAAGGCCCTGGCCATGTACCTGATGAGGGGCTCTGATCCCAGATGGTCACTGTGGGTGCCGCTGCATGACTAGAAGTCTCTGCCCACTGTGCCAGCTGTTCAAGCCGCTCTGCTAGCTGGGCCAGCTGGATGCTCAGCTGTAGGAGGAAACCGGCATTGTTCTAGACAGCCTTTGCCAGGGACAGAAAGTACACACTCCCAGCCACTCTAGCTATACCACAGTGGGCTACAGTCTCCTCAGAGGGCATGAGGTAGGTAGGCTGGAGGTCTTTCTTCTATGTAAAATCAAGGGGGTACAAACACCTGCTTCTGATCCTTGAGCCCTGGGTGTGCTGAGGCAGACCCCTCCAGTCCAAGCTGGGCCTCCGAGCCTGCTGGTGGTGAGGCCCTGGAGGACGCTGTCCTTTGAGCATACAGCAGCTTCTGTTGGGCACAGGCGACTTGTGACTCAGTCAGCCTCACACGCTCCTGAAAGTGATCCAGCTGCTGTCGCACCAGCTGAGCTTGGTCGCCTGCAGCCAGAGGCAAGAGGCCAGGGAGGAAACACCAACACTGAAGGGGAACTGAGGGACCTGTAGCAGGGCTGAGGGCATTAGAAGGGTCCTTGGGAACCGTCAGTGACGACATAGAGGCCTTGGACTCGGGGACTGGGTTAAGGGTAGACTTTTCTGTGGGCTCCCTGAGCACATGCTGGTGACTGGGTGGGGACCACTTACTTGTGAGGAGCTCTGTCAGCCTCCTTCCTGTCTCTAAAACCCTTTCCAGGTCCTTGGCACGTACCCCAACCCCTTTGTACACCTCCTGTGAACACACACAAGACACTGAGCCTGTGACAGCCCACACCGTCCCACCCCGAGCCTGAGCCGTACCTGGGAGTACGGTAAAGATTCCTCAGAGGACTTGGGCCCCAGCAGTAGCTCAGCCAGGAGCTGTTCACTTGGGTTCAGCTGTACCAGCAGAGCCTTGCAGGCCGCTTCAAAACTCTGGGCCGCCGGGACCAGCTGCTCCAGGAGTCTCCACCTTGGGGCGAAGATGGAGGAGCTGGCAGCGGTGCCCTTCTTGCCCTAGAACCCTCACAGTCCCCCCACCTGTGGCTTCACCTGGTTTCTGCCTGCTGTACCAGGCGGTGCCACTGTGTGCACAGCTCTGCTGGGCTCCCAGCCTCTTGTAATCTTGGCTCCACGTGTGGTGCACGCTCCCTCAGTAGACGCAGGAGCAGCTACCAGACATGGGGTCAGAGGGCTCAGGCAGGGTTCTGGGGTCCCTGCCCATCCTCCTCCCGCCACTGCCCCCTCTTTATTTTTTTTAATCAAGGGGGATTACAGCCTGTGGGAATGTTAACAGGTATAGGTATACAGCCCACCCTTAGGGAACAGATCTATTGTATTCAAGCACATGGTAACGACCATTAGTTACCAGTGACTTGACCTGAGGTTCAAGGGGGTAAAAGTGCCCCCCACTCCTGTTCCTATCTCCTGGTGGCCCTTGTACCTCCTGTTCCCGCAGCTGGGATGCAGCCAAAGTGGCGTCAGCAGCCAGGGGTCCCTGTGAGGCCTGCAGTTCCTCCATACCATCCAGCCAGCTGCACAGTGTGCCCAGGGGGGCTAGGGGTGCCTGCAAGAAGGATGTACTCACCTCATCTGGTCTTCACTTGGACTCCCCACACTCGAGAGCTGTCCTTCCTCACCTGGGCTGGCTGCCTTCTTTGACTGCGGGGCCCCATCTCCACGGCCTCTGTCACCACTGTCTCTATCACCACTGTCTCTGTGACCTCTGTCACCTGGACAGCACGGGAGCCCCACCAGGCCCAGGGGATCCCTGGTGGAAGTGGGCCCTGAGGAGCTGTGGATGGAGAGAGATCCTCTTGGGTCCTGGGGCTGGTGTGGGTCCTGGGGCTGGTGTGTGAGCGGTTCTTCCTCTCCCCCAGGCAGCCAAGCCTTGAAGCGGGGTTTCCCATGGTAGATACTGAGCAGTTTGCAGGGTGTCCAGGACAGCAAGGGCAGCCCTACAAGGGCAGGAGGACCCAAGTCAGGACCAGGGGGTCCACAGGACCACCTGCCCCTACCCTTGCGCAGGTTGGTGCTGGGGAGACCCCCCTAGGACTGGGTAGACTGCCCTGGCCTAGGGGACTGGCGGGAAACAGCTCTAGCTCAGTGCACCCTACCTTCCTTCAAGCCACTGATCCACCAGCCCCAGCCAGTCTGGCTCCAGCACTTTTCTTGCTACTGTTTCCTGGGAAACCCAGTGCCCATCCTCAGTCATGTGGGTGGGGGAAGGGCTGCGAAGAGGAAGGGGCTTCTAGCTGGAGTATCTGGCCCCTCCCCCCTCGGTTCCTGTATGGAACGAGGGGGGCATTCAACGAACTCAATTCCCACCCAAGTCCCAAACAGTCACTCACATGGCCATAGGGCTGCAATCCCTTTGGGTTAGGAGGCCGAAAAAAGGGGGACTGCTATAATGGGTACCAGGCCTGCCCTGGGGATGGCTAAGAACTATAGGGAATGGGGGCATCAATACCCACTTTAGGAGGGGACTGGAGAGTCACAGAAATTTCCCACAGCCATGCGGGCCCCCAGGGAGTGCTGGAACTACACCCTCTCCCAGTCACGTGGCCACTCCATGGTACTCAGACAACCCCCACCCAAGACTTCCTGGCACCCTAGACTGGTCTGCTCTGTTTCCAGAAACCTCACACTTGCCGTACCTTCCCCACCTGAGCCTGGAATGACCTAGCCCTCCTCCATCCTGGAATCGCCACCAGATAGAAGAGCAGGAGGGTGGGGATGCTCAGGGATCTCCACCGGTGCAGGTGTATTCATGGAGTCCAGCATGAGCCCACCGCTCACCCTCTACCCAACCATCATCGAATCTTCTACCAAGGAGTGGAGTTTGTACTCAACAGACAAGCCAAAAGCCCTCAAGTGCCCAGGGTCATGCTGGTCCCAGGCCCTCCCTCTCTACTGACAGAGTGACTTAGGAGTCCCCAGGGCCTAAAGCTAGCCCTGCCCACCTCCACCCACCCCAAGCCTGTGACCACCCCCCACCCCCACCCCACCCTGAGACCTGTCCCTGCCTGGGTTCATCTTTGTCATGAGTTTGTGTTGTTGTTACCTTGGGAACTTTCCATGGAAAATATTGGGTGAGGTGGGCAGGCTGGCAGGCCAGGGCAGGCCATAGACGCACAGTGGGTGGATGGCTGGTGGACGCCTCTCCCAGGAGGGCTTGTCTGTCTCACACCCTATGACGGCCCACCCTGTCCTGCCTGCTCTCTTTTCTCAGCCCCCACCCCAGGCCAGGCACCGAGTATGTGCATTCCCGGGGGCTGGGAGGGCGTGTCCCAGCACAAGTCTGCCCACACCTGGCATGCAGACCTCACTTCCTCCTGTCTACCCTGCTTCTTTAAGGGACCATGGCATTCCTAGGACCAGCTGTGCCAAGCAGTCTCTGGGTCATACCCCAGATTGGGTGTGTAGTCTGGAATGCCCCCCTCCCCTTCTCCGCACTCATCCTTGGGCTTCCATAGCTAAGAGGGATGAGGGAGACCCCTGCCTCTGATACCTGGACTCTGACTTGTTCTGCTGTTCAAGGCAGAACCAGGTCAAATTTCTGTACAAATCTCCCTGTAGCTGCCCACGGCTGGGACAGTAGAGGCCCAAATATGGGGAGGTTATGAAGTCTATTTGGGGTAGCTGCCACCTTTCTCACTTGCCCCAGGTCCTATGCTAAGCTTGGACCACCCCTAGACAAGAGAGGACAACGCCCCCAGCAGGACCCTCCAACCTTGTCGCCCTACTCTGATTCAAAGGTTCTAACAGTCACATTCCAGAGATCCTAGCAGCTTAGTGACCACACAACCTCCTTTGTACATGAAGTTCCTGAATTATAGCAGCTAAGTGGATGGCCAGGAAGGAGTAGAGCTGACCAAACTGCTCACACTCCTGAACATCCAGGCAAGGACAAGAGCCCACAGCTGTGTGACTTGGAGCCTCTCCTTGGCTCTGCCTCTGGGACCTCACATAGGCCTCTCTCCTTTTAGAAGCCCCTCCCTTGTACATTCACACTGAGATCATGATACCCCACCCAGGGACCCCCTAAATAATGCCCCCTGCCCTGCTAGTTCCAGCCCTCAGGGGACCAGGGCCCTGTCACTAGGGCAAGTAGCCACAAGTGCAGGGACACATATAGGGCTCACTGCATGCTGAACCTAGGGTAAAGTTCAGATAGTTCCAGACTACAGAGAGGAACACAGGCTGCAGCGGGTCTGCAACACAGCCCAAACCGGTCCTGGTCGGACCAATTCCTACTAGTGGACACTCACGGCAGTTCTAATAGTGGCCAGAGGTCAGCCCGGACAGCACTGATAGGGATGAGCTAGCTTCCATACACTTATGGGACCATGGATCCAAGGAACAGTGATGCTGGCCTTGGGGGAATCTCTGCTAGGCGAGAAGGCTGAGGTAGCCAGGGAAACTGAGCCTACGACTGTGGCCCAGGGATGGATGATGGAGGGGCTGTCCAGTGCATGGCTTTACTATCAGGGTACTCGAGCCCCTGGAGGAGAGTAGCAGGGGAGGGCCCTAATAGAGCTGACTCAGAGGTCCCTCTTGACAAGGCTGTATACATAGACACAAGTGGGGTGGCTTTGCAAGATACAAAGCATTCTAGGAAAGAAAGCACAATAAAAGAGTGTGGTGGCCGGAAGGAGAATGGTCCCAATAGGCTCATATATTTGAATGTCAGTCACCGGGGAATGGAACTGTTTGAGAGGATTAGAAGGATTAGGGGGTGTGGCCTTGTTGGATGAAGTGTGTCACTGCAAGTGGGCTTTGAGGTTTCAAAAGCCCATGACAGATGGGGCTGGAGAGATGGCCCAGTGGTTAAGAGTACTGACTGCTCTTCCAGAGGACCCGGGTTCAATTCCTAGCACCCACATGGCAGCTCACAACTGTCTGAAGATCCAGTTGCAGGGGATCTGACACCTTCACACCAATAAACAATAAAAAATATTTTTAAAAAAGCCCATGACAGGCCCAGTTAGCTCTCTCCCGTGGCCTGTGTGGATCAGAATGTAGCTCGAGGCTATGGTTCCAGCATGATAAGTGCCAACATAATCCCCATCACGACAATAACGGACAAAGCCTCTGAAACCGTAAGCAAGTCCCCAGTTAAATGTTTCCTTTTATAAGAGAGCCCTTGGCCATGGAGTGTCTTTAGAACAATAGACAAAGAGGAGAGTTTCAACATTTAGCAGTGCGTGTGTTTTATGATAGAAAAGCCTGGGCTGTTTGGGGAAACTGAGTCCAGGGATTTACACCCAGCCTGGGCAGCAGAGGCTCCTTAGCTCTTCAAGTTGGAGGACAAATGGCTGGCCACATGGTAAGTATTAAGTGCTGTGGTCCCAGGAAGGATAGGCAGAATATGGCCTTTGACTGATCACAGAAGCAAACAAAGCTAAAAGACAACAAGCAAACAAATAATTGAATGAAAGAAAAATGAAAAGGGCAACTTAGACTTATCAGTCCTAAGCGGGAAGGAGGCGTGAGTACCTAGGGACCTTGAGCCAGCCACCAGTCTGGTGAGCTAGAAAGCGAGTGATCCCCAGGACCAGGCTGACCAAGATACAGGATACCCATCAACCTTTTACCCAAAAGTTCTAGAAAAATCTTATGGTCTCTCAGGAGTTTTGGCTGGGGCACCTGCTATTACAGGTTGAACTCTGTCCTAAAAGCTACCTATGTTCAACTCGTAATTCAAACCTGGGAATGTGACCTTATTTGGAAATGAATTTTTTGCATTTGTCATCAAGTTGAGGTCACTAGAATGGGCTGCCATCCAATACAAATGTGACCTTGTGAGAGAATGCGGTGTGAATATGAGACACACTGGCAAGAAATGACTCCACAAGGAAACAGAAATGGGAGGACCTGCAACCTCCCGCAAGGTGCCTCAGGTTTGGAAGTGATCATCAGAGGTGGAGCGGAAAGAGTTCAAGCTGAACTGCAGGGAGAATCACACACTAACCCCCAGAACTGAGGGAAAAGAGCATTTCTATTTGCTTTGAGCCCCCAACCTACAGTTTGTTGCTATGGTGACCTCAAGACAACCTGACTGCATAGCTGTGAGCCAGTCATGATGACCAGGCAGGTGGCATCCCGCTGACTTAGTCCAAGTCAGGCTCTCTTTGGGGCTGGTGTGGCACCACTACCACCTCATGCAACTCATCTGCAGTGAGAGGGGAGAGGTTCCCAGAGAGGGCCAAGTAAAGACTGTACTTGGGGACACAGACACCTGGCAGGTCAGGGCTCAAGGCTCCAAGCTGGGCTCCAGGACCAGCACACAAGGTTCTGGCAATGAAGAGAGTTGGCACACAGAAGGTGAGTGTGCCAGCAATACCTGGACCATCTGTAGCGCGGTGGCCACAGCATGTCTCCTCCTCCCATTCTCCACGCTGACAAGTCAACTCTGTTTTTCTAGAAATCATGGCAGCCGCCACAGTTCTGAGGAGTCAGTGACCAGTAAGTAGATCCGAGGAGACTGCATGAACTCCTGTAAAGGCTGCCAGGACACTACTACAACCGGTTCCCTGGGGGCTGCACACTGTTTCCTGGTGTTCCTGCTCTCGTAACACCCTCAGGCCCTGGAGATTTGCTTGGCAGGTGAATGCAGATGTAACAAAGTATGCCTAGGTTTAAGTTTCCGGGGAGGACAGAGCTCAGTGTCAAAGTGCTTTCCAAACAATTACAAGGTCTTGAGTTCAACCCCAGCACCCCCTTTCTCTCCAACCTCTACTACCCTCCCCCCCAAAAAATTCTAGTACTGGGAAGCAGAGACAGGGGGATTTTGGGTCTCTTGATGGCCAGCCAATCTAGCTGAATTGATAATCTTCAGGTTTAATAATAAAAGACCTTGTCTTAAAGACTAAGGTGACTCTGTGAGATTGAGAATAGTCTGGTCTATGGAGAAAGTTCCTGGTCAGTCAGGGCTACTTAAGGGGCTCTGTTTCAAAATAGTAATAATAATAATAATAATAATAAAAATAATAATAATAATAATAATAATGACTAGAGGGGAAGAGCACTGGCTGCTCTTTCAGAGGCCCTGGGTTCTACTCCCAACACCTACATAGTGGCTTAATAACCATCTGTAACTCCAGTTCCAAGAGATCTGATGCATCATCTGGCCTCTGTAGGTACCAGACGTGCACATGGTACACAGACACACATGCAGATAGAAACACTGACACATACAACGATAAAGATAGTAATTAAACATTTAAAATTATTTAATTAATTAAAAAAAAGGAAGTCCCCTGAGGCAGTTGGTAAAGAACTGATGATTAAGGTTTACCAGCCCTGCCCAGCCCTGGACTGGAGCTGATTCAACCAACAGGTGCTTCAAGTTGCCCTCCCCGCCCTTCCCGTGCCTGCCTGCCCTTGCCCCCACCCTGACACTGCTTTTCTGGTTTCACTTCCTAAGCGCTTTCACTGAAATCCAGATCTTCACGTCACCTCTACTCTGTTGGCGCCAGATGCTCAGGTGCTGCTTGCTTTAGAGGAGGCGCCTTTAACCCAGTTGTACAGCTCTTTGGCTAAAACATGTCTCCCCACTCCGGAGGCTCCATCGAGACAGACATACTAGGCATGTTGACACAGAAGCAGGTAGACCACCAAACTCAAGGTCAGGCTGGGCAATTTATAAAGAGCCTATCTCAAAACAAAAAGGTTTGTTCTCTCTCTCTTTTCTCTGTCTCTGTCTCTGTCTCTGTCTCTCTCTCTCGGTCTGGGGCTGTAACTCAATAGTAGAACACTTGTCAGGTATTCATGGGATGGGGCCCTAGGTCCTTAGCACGGCAAAAGAAAGAAAAGACACCTTGAGCCAATTGTAGGGGTGCATGCTTATAACCCCAATAATTGGGAAACTAAGGCAGGAAGCTAGCAAGTTTGACACCATCCTGGGTGACATAGGAAGTTCTAGGCTAGCTTGGACACTATCTCAAAACAAACAAGCAAACAAACCAGCGAGGTTCAGGCTTTGGAGAGATTTCCATCAAAGCTTCGGCTTCCTGCTTGTTAAGCTGTGGTTTCAGTCTCCCTGGAGATACCCGCTAGACATGGGGATGCTGCACCACCCCCAGCTATCCCACAGCAGGACCAAGTCCCACATACCTGGTGCGCCTCCACCCCAAGGTGAGGCTTCTGAGCCCAAAGGCAGGGAAAGTCTCTTCCAGGACAAGGTTCCAAGGTGCACCTCAGCTCCAAGACTCTCCATGGGCCCGAGAACAGCACCAGAGAGTCGGAGAAGAGGGCAGGAGCCGCTCCAGATGGAGCCACACAGGAAGAGAACAGCACGTCTCCGAACCCTTGGCTACAGTTCACACTGGGAGTTGAGAAAAATCACAAGACGGACAGACCCAGTGGTGAGCCAGACCCTGTGAGCGGTGACTGTCACTTTACTCCAGCCACTAAATGCCCAGAGAGCAGGGAACATGCTTCCTCTGCCATTCCTGAGTCCTTCTCAAACCAGCAAGCGGCCGGCAGAGCTGAACCACCCACGAGGCCATGAATTTGCTTGCTTTCCCTTCTGTTCCCATAGATGTCCCCTGAGGACCAGAGCCCAAGCCAAGTAGGGAGGCTGACACCCTCCACACCAAAGGAACTGCTTCATTTTCGGGTGAATCTGAGGAGACTCGAGTTGCATGAGGAGGAAGATTCGAGGGCCTGGGCGAGCAAGGCCCAGCTTTGGATCTAGCTGCCTGATTCTACCAGCATGAGACCAGGAACTTGGAGTTCTGGACTAGGGTTTGCAGTCGGCAGCAGAAATCCAACCAGTATAGGCCAGGCTGTAGCCTCCTGTAAACATACCCCAGCCCTAACACTGCTCCGATACAGGTCATAGGGTGGGGCTGAGGAATCACCTTGGGCTCCTGAGGCTTCACAAGTCAATGCAGCAGACAGGCAGTTCCTGGGCTTACAGCCTGTGAAACAACAGCCTGCACACAGGCCTTCATGCCAAATGCCATGAGAGGGTGCTGCTGTCTTGGGCCGGTTTTCAGTTTCTGCCAGGGCACGGAGAAGCAGGCTCAGCCAGACTCTGACAGCTCCCTGAGCCTATAGATAAGCAGGGCCTGGGTCCTCACCACCACAACTACCAGTTTCATGACCTCATAAGCAACCCCTGGGTAACAGGCTGTCATGGAAAGATGTCCCCAGCTCCTTGGAACCCCCTCAGCATAGGGACCTTCTTCACACCTGTGTCCACCCAAGTGTTCACTGTCCCAAGCCTCTTGCCCTCCCAACCCCTGCATACTTGTCCCATCCTCTCCCTCTCCTCTCTCTCTCTCTCTCTCTCTCTCTCTCTCTCTCTCTCTCTCTCTCCTATAGTTTTTTGATACAGGAAGTCCCAGTAGCTATGGAACCAGTCCTGGAACTAGCTCTGGAGACCAGGCTGGCCTCAAACTCACAAAGATCCACCTGCTGCTGCCTCCTGAGTGCTGGGATTAAAGGTGTGCGCTACCATCACCAGGCCCTCTCTGTTTCTCTGACCATCTTTCTGAGCACAGGCTGCTGCCCATGGTGGACGCCCAGACCTACTGCTTCAAATGCTGCTGGCTGGTTGGGTGAATGCGCCTGGTGACCTCTGTTGGGATGATGGGCTCATCCTTCCAGCTGGGGATAATATGTTGCGCTTAGACATCTTGAATTGCCATCTCCATCACCTGGTGATGTCTATGCCCTGAGGCTCCAGAGAACAGTCATAAAGGACAACAAAAGCAGGTGATAAGGAGGTGGCCACTACTCATCTCAATGGGCAAGCTCCCTTGGACCTGCTGGCACCTGCAGTGTTGATTTCTCTATACACTGGAGTTCTGGTGCCTGTCCCCACCCAGCTTTATAAAGCCAACAGTTTATGACAGGTGGCTTGAGAGGCCCGACCTAGCTTTCCAGCTGTCTAGTTCATCTCTACAGAGGCCAGGAACAGGAGAAGGATGCGCTGGGCTCCTACCTGGAAATGATAGGGGTTCCACACAGATCCTTTCGGGCAGGACACAGGACATTGTGAGAGCTGCTCCTCTGGACTCTACTCGGAGGCCTCAGCCCGAGAGCTGACACCTCAGAGGACACTCCCATGCATGACTGCAGGGCTCCATACAAGGTTTATTCCCTACCTTTAGATGAAGCGTGAGTGTGTGCGGTGGGGGGGGGGTACATATGAGCTTCCCCTGTCTGTGTTTCTCATCCACCATTCTTAGTTTAGCTTTAGTCCGATCACTCAAAACAAGGTTTCTGAGGAGTTCTTGCCATGTCTACAAACCAGATGGGAAGAAAAGAAACCTCCCAGAGTATAACTTGGCAGGGCTGATGAAGTCGGCATTCAGATGGAACTGGTCCTGGGGATCCACCAGACCACTACATTGCTAGCAGACATCCTGCATGGCTTATCAGGGCACCCTGGCTGGTAAAAGAGACCAGAGACAACCCACAGACCCCGGCAGGGCTCATTAGAAGCCATGATTCTCTGGGCAGTGGTGGCACATACTTTTATTCCCAGCACTCGGGAGGCAGAGGCAGGTGGATCTCTGCGTTCAAGGCCAGCCTGTTCTACAGAGGGAGTTCCAGGACAGCCAGGGCTACACAGAGAAATCCTGTCTTAAGAAGAAGAAGAAGGAGGAGAAGGAGAAGGAGAAGGAGAAGGAGAAGGAGAAGGAGAAGGAGAAGGAGAAGAAGAAGAAGCAGCAGCCATGGTTCATTCACATAGCCAAACTCTAGGTAGCTGCCGGAGGGAGGAAGGGCTTTTGAAAACAGCTCAAGAAGGGTGGCCAGGTTCTGGAACCTTAAAGAAAAAGAAGGCAGAACTGTCCCATTGTGCTACACTTATGGGGAAGAAAATGCACTTTCTTCACTGCCAAAAAGCCATAGCTTTGATCCCTAAAATAACAGAACTACATTCTTCCATGGCTCTGGAAGCAGAATCACAAAATCAAGGTCTCCTTAGCTGTATTCCCTTCAAACCTCCGAGGGGGGACACTTCTTTGCCTTTTTCTGACTCCTAGTGGATCCAAAAGTTGCTTGGACAAGAGAGCCCAGCTCTGGTCTCTGCTCCACATCCTCACAATTCTCTTTCACCAGTGTCCTTTAGTGAGCCCACAGTTTACTGCTGCTACCTAGTTGCTGCTGCAACCGCACCCCTTAGGCACTGACCTGACCGGGGCTATGGGGAATGAAGAGAGGACAGACAGACACACATACAGGAAAGCTGGGATTGGGTGTGCTGTGAGGCTCTGATAGAGACGCACCAGCAAACACAGCCTATTGATTATACACAGCATGAACAAGGAGGAGTGGGGTTAGCTCATCTCAGCAGGGGGGTTTGTGTAGGGGAGCAGTCTCAGGGGGTTGTCATCTAGGAGAAGGAAGCTGCAGCTGATAGTTTCTGTACACACTGTCAACATTCACTCTCACTGCAGAAGGCCTTGTTGTTCCCATGAGTCTCAGGTACTGGTGGTCCTTAACATGGCCGTACTCATGTCAATAACACAGGACTTTGTCTGTTCCCCACAGATTACCTTTACAAAGACACTTCTCCTAAGACCATGTTCCCAGATACCTGGAGTCAACATTCAGACCACATTAGGGAGGAAATACAAACAAGTGGTCACTTTTAAAAGCTCTAGAAGGTATATATGTGCCATTTTCATTTGAACCCAACACTCATATTTGCTAAAGACGCGATAGCTGAACGTTGATTGTTCAGTGATATCTTTGGGCTCATCTCAAGTGCATCTCAAGCTGCAGTGCCCTGGCCCAGCTGCAGTGTCTTGAATCACCTACAGTACCTTGGCCCAGCTGCAGTGCCTAGGCTCCTATTCAGCGCCTGGATTTCACTTGCAGTGCCTGGCTCACCTGCAGCCCCTGGTTAGACCTCTGACAATCTCTGGTCACTCTCTATAACCACTGTGTCTCTGCCACACTGAGTTGGTAAAGATGGTTATCACAGCTCACACAGCCCACACAGCTCAGGTCAATAGTATGACATGGACATTATACCCATCCCAAGACCATAGACATAACCGAGTTTGGCTCATAACCCCCCAGGGCCACTAAACGGGAGGGATCTGGACCAAACTCCATTTGTTACATGTTGATGGTAAATGGGTTTGATTTTGAAACCACTCCTCAAAGATATGCAGTCCCAACCTTCAGGCACCTCAGGATGTGACCTTATTTGGAAACAGGGTCTTTGTAATTAGCTGAATTGAGGTCGCTCTCACGAAGGATATGCCATTGATCCAATGTGACTGGTGTCCTTATAAAAATACTGCTGAGTACAGGTGGTGACACAGAGGTGAAGACATCGTGTAAGAGCAGGAAGAATGAGTAATGCATCCAAAGTCAAGAGAGAGATGCCCAGGGATGCCTGGGGGTGCCCAGGGATTCCCAGGGATGCCCAAGATGCTCAGGGGTGCCCAGGGATGCCCAAGATGCTCAGGGGTGCCCAGGGATGCCCAAGATGCTCAGGGGTGCCCAGGGATGCCTGGGGGTGCCCAGGGATGCCCAGGGATACCCAAGATTCTCAGGGGTGCCCAGGGGTGCCCAAGATGCTCAGGGGTGTCCAGGGATGCCCAAGATACTCAGGGGTGCCCAGGGATGCCCAGAGATGCCCAAGGTCATGGTACCACCAGAAGCCACAGGGTTGGGGACAGATTTCCCGTCAGCCTCAGCACAGCCGGCTATGTCTGACCTCCATCTAGACGTGGTTCAGGCATGTGGGAACATGTTTCTGCGGTGTGAAGCCTCCTAGCTCTGGGTGTCAGAGGAGCTCCAGGCTCTACTGCACCACCAGCTCCAGCCCCCGACAGGTGGCTATGCCACGTGCTCAGCCATGAGCAGCTGTCACCTGAGTCCTGAGTTTGGGTGGGACTCTCCAGCGCACCATGGGACAATGAACAAAGAAAACATTGGAGGTTGTGTGTGGCACTTCCTCCTCAGAGCTCATCTCTCAACACAGAGACTGGACTGTGGCCAACACAGTCTGAGTATGGGCCCCATCTCTAGCAAGTCCTCAACTGTTAGAGAACCACTCAGGCCCCCAGGGATCCTCATGTCTTTTGGCTGCTGGACACACAGCTGATGAACTGAGCTGACCACAGGAACCCATGGGTCCCGATGCCCCTGACAGCCGCTCCCAGTGGTCACTGCTATCATACAAGTTTGTATCTTTCAGGCTGCAGTCTGACAGCCTTGTGGGTGGAGCCTCCCAGGGCGATCCCTCCGCAAAGATGGCTATGTACCTGAGCCTATAGAGAGTTTCCGTTGCCTGGTGTGGTGTTCTTTCCTCCACTTTGTTCTGAGGCCACCCACCCGAGCCCACGTCACCACCCACCAGTTCAACTACCAAGCGGCTCCAGCAGCCAGAGGACCCTGTGGATCCAGTGACCGCTAATGAGAGCCAGGGAAGTAGTGGGGGAGGCAAGTAATTAAGGCGATGAACAGCTCCAGGAACCTTTGCGTCTGTGATCGCTGCCCCCTTGCCTGTCCTTGACCTTCCCTTAAGAAGGTCGTGACCACAGACACACTCATGTGGGTGCCCAACTGTGACAACAGGCGTGGCTGACTGTCCACCCCCAGTCCCTACCCTCTAAATTCCAGGGCGCCCCTTTATTTCTGCCTGAGTATGCCCAAAAGGGGCTCTAGGGGCCCTGATAATCTGTGCTCACCTCTTTGAACCCAGGCACCCTCAGGCCATGCATGACCAGCTGGGTTCCCTGCTCTGCCAGACACAGGGTGGAGAGGCACCACAGTGAGTAAGGAACTTAAGACTGTGGGTGACCCAAACCTAACACACACTGGCAGTAATAGGAGTAAACACGCTTAGAGAACATGGAGAGCTCCAAAGAACGTCTCACGGGAGAAAGAACTGATGCATGAGACCTGGAGAGGCTGGGCACAGGGGCCACAGGGGCTGAGTGAGCCTGGGGGTCAGACAAAACAGAGAAAAGCCAGAGCCAGCGGGATGGCTCAGCAGGTGAAGGCATTTGTCCTGCAAGCCTGACAACGTAAGTTCCATCCTGCAGCTATTTGTGCTGTAGGACTCATGTGCCCACATGTACACTTATCACACACACACACACACACACATGCGCGCGCGCGCGAGCCAGCAACAATAACACAAAATAAAAAAAGATAAATATAAGCTTTTAAAGAGAAGAACAGAGTAAGAAGCCAATGTCCAGGTGAGAGGCATCTCAGAGGCAGGGATACATGGCCCCAGGGAGCAGTGGAAGATGGAAGCCTGCTTCCCAGCACTGGAGAAAGGAGAGATCACAGGACAAGGTTTGGGAGAGTCAGGGAAGATGGAGCTGCACCCTGAGGCCACGGTGAAGCTGAAAAGCATCAAGGACAAAAGGGAAATTGTGTGGGCATTGATGGCAAGGGAAGAAAGCCAGGGCAGGCTCCGTGGAGGGTTTCATAGCAGCGGCACTGAGCGTGAGAGACAATAGAGTGTTGTTCTGAGGCACAGACAGGAAAGAACTCCAGCCTTCGCTGTCTGTACACAGCCATTCAGACATCATTCAATGCAATGTCAGGATAATGACAATACCCCCAGACTCCAAGTCCTCCGAGGGCGAGAGCATTGTGGAGGTGACAAGAGGAGAAAAGGGCAGACATGAGAGACTGGGGGTGGATCCCCGTAAGACTGGAGGGAAAACAGAACAACCGAACAGCAGAGACGAGTGTGCACACAGACTAGCCTTGGAAGAGCCTTGGGTTTGGTGGCCTTCTTCCTCTTAAGGGGAACATGAGGTGTTAACACAGGTGAAAAAATGAAGACGGAGAAACAGACAAAAACATGAATGAGCCTCGGGGGCAGCCAAGCTACAAACAGAAGGCTATACATTACTAAACTCCCAAGAGAAAACATGATAAACCCACAGGGAAGGAAAGAGGGGAGGAAGTAAAATCACACAGCAGAATTGCAGAGTCGAGTCCCACAGCAGACTCGCAGGGAAGTGGACTAACTTCACCCAAGGAAAATGACTTATAATATCCGTCAACACATGGCCTACTTCTATTTACTTGCTTATTTTGAGACAGTGTCACTTATAGCCCAGGCTGGCTTCAAGAATAACTAACTTTTATTCTGTTTCCCAAGTTCTGGGTGTGTGTGTGTGTGTGCGTGTGTGTGTGTGTAAAGATGTGCAGGTATGTGCCTGTGACAGCCCACATATGGAGGTCAGAGAACAACCTCAAGCGTGTGTCCTCACCCTCAACCTTATCTGACATGGGGCCTTTGCTGTTTTGCATGCACCAGGCCAGCTGGCCCCAAACTTCCTCCTGCCGCTGCTTCCCATCTTGCTGGAGATTATAGAGAAATCTACAGTAGCCTGCTTCATGTTGAGTCTGGGGTGTGAACCCAGGTGTGTGAGGCAGGAGCTTTACCCTTGTAGCCACATCCCTAGTCACACACCTGCTTTCTATGGTGCTGGGAACCAAACTCAGGGCCTGGGCACAGTAAACAAGCACTCTTCCAACGGAGCCACATCTCCAGCCCTTAGAACACTTTTAAAAAGGAAACAGGCATACGAACAGAAAGGAAATGGCCTTACATCTTTTTAAATTATTTTTAAAGATTTAGCTATTGGTTTTTAGAGACAGGGTTTTACTGTATAAGAGCCTTTACTGTCATAGAACTTGATCTGTAGTCTAGGCTGGCCTCAGATTCACAGAGATCCACCTGCCTCTGCCTCCCAAGTGTTGGGATTAAAAGTGTGTGCCACCACTGTCTGGTGATTTATTTATTTATTTTGTATGTATGAGTGTTTCGTTCATATGTATATGTGTACCATGTGCATGCCTGGTGCACATGGAGGTCAGAAGAGGGGCTCATGTCCCCTTGAGCTGGAGTGTGGGTGCTGGGAACTGAACCCAGGACCTCCGGAAGAGCATCAATGCTTTTCACTGTTGAGCCATCTCTCCAGCCCCTTTAGATAATTCTGATCAACTACATTAGAGAGTTGTTGGAGTCTGACTTAGAAAATGGCCATGGTGGCTCACATGTTTAATCACAGCACTCGAGAGGCAGAGGCAGATGGATCTCTGTGAATTCTGGGCCAGCCTGACTTTATAATGAGTTCTAGGTCAGCCGGAGTTACATAATGAGACTCTGACACAAAAGAAATAAATAAGGTAAACAAATAAAAGTAATAAGGTTGGAGAGATGGAACACTCAATCAAATCACCTGCAGTGTGAGCGTGAGCTGTGATCCTCAGCACCCACAGAGAAAGCCAGGTGTGGTACTGTGCAGTGATGATTCCAGCTCTGGAAGGCAGGGACACTTCTGTCCTAGGAGGGGAGAAGGACAGGGGTTGGGGGCGACAGGGGTGGAGAGAGAGAGAGAACAGATATCCAAGGAAGCCTAAAGTGGACCTCTGACCTTCAAGGGTACCTAACATCCCTGTTCACCCAGACACATCACACATGCGTGTACCTACACATGCATAAGCGAGAGAGAGGGAGAGAGAGAAAGAGGAGACCCACAAAACCAAGAGGGGAGGCTCGTACTTTTGGCTACAGGCAAGAAAGGCTATCACAGACTCTGGGTCCTGACACACCCATGCTCTGCAGAGAACACAGATTGAAACCCCAGAGGAATTCCAGCCAGGCAGCTCCCTGGAGACAGCTCCCAGCAACAGGCTGTCAGTGATGAGTGGCCGTGGGGTCCTGCGATGAACTAAGGAGCTTTGTTTCAAAGCCGTGACTTTAAAAGAGCTCCTTGCCCCAGCCTCCTCCTCTGCTCTGGGAGCCTTCATGGTGCTCATCCTGAGGGTACAGGATGTCCTCCTAACCAACCTTGTCTTCTTCAGGGACTGTTTTGTGTTTAAGTAGTTACCGGGGTCATAAAGGGAAGGAGAGGTGTCCTACCGCTGATAAAAGGGAGTACTCAGCCCCGCCCTCTCCTTCCCAGTCTCTGGGAAAAGCAAAAGGCTACAACTCAGGACACAAAGTAGAGCCAAGCTGATCACCTGAGCTTTGGGGAAATCACATGACTTCCCAGATACTGATGGACCAACGTGCCACAGGTGCAGCACACAGGCTGCTGCCTCTGCACATTTATCAGGGCCACAAGGACATTCAGTCACAACAGGTCAATACCAACTGGGAGAGGAGCACACATTTAATCCTAGCAGATTTCTGTGAGTTTGAGGCTAGTCTGCTTTACATAGTGTGTTCCTAGGCCAGGCAGAACTGCATAGGGAGGCCCTCACACACAGAGACATGGCTACACACACACACACACACACACACACACACACACACACCAGTACCATTGACTGACTTCCAACAAAAGGCAACAGCCGAGTTACATTAATATTACCAACCTCTACCAAGGAAAGCTGCAGAGCAATGTCTATAGCTGTGTTCACACATCCTGTCTTCCCTCATCAGCAGGAATGCCAGCCTGAGTGTGGGCACACACTTCCCATGGTAAGCTGAAGAAATACAACGAGGTGTGAGTCAAAGCGTTGCTTGCCGCCCACTACCCTCAGACTCCTTCTGGCCAGCCCATTAGCTAAGCCACGAGCCCAGCAGCGGCCAGCGCTTTAACTGTGGCAGGAGGAGAGCAACTCAGTGAAGGAGAGGACAACAGAACAGAGGCCTGGCTTCTGGGGCACTCTGGGGGCTGCCCCACTTCCCTGCATACCTGCTTTGGAGGCTTGACTTCCTTCTATTGAAGCTCCAACACTCAGGGGTCTCTCGGTAGCATCAGTTCAGCCCAGGCCCCACCTGACACACTAGACACCATCAGGGCAGTGGTGGTGCACGCTTTTAATCCCAGCATTGGGGAGGCAGAGGCAGACAGGTGAATCTCTGTGAGTTCAAGGCCAGCCTGATCTATACAGTAAATTCTAGTTTTTAGCCAGGGCTACATAGCGAGATCCTGTTTCCATTAAAAAAAAAAAAGTAACTAGACACCATCTCACAAATAACTCTTGCATCATCACAGGAATTATAAAGCAAACTTTTTTATTTATTTTTGAGAGTCTCAATAAAGAAAATTTTTAAATAATGAGGACCAAATAATGAAAATATCACATATCTTTTGCGAGGTGCAGGTAAAGTCTTTTGAACTAAGGTGGTGATTTAGAAACACATTATCGGGAAACAAGAGACATGTTAAGTAATTAGAGCGATGCTGAGAACTGATGACTGACAAAAGTGGCACAGAGAAACCAAAGAAACACGATGTAGAATCCAGAGATGTAGAATCCAGAGATGAAGGACTGAGGGATGGAGCAGAGAAGC
Organism: Microtus ochrogaster; assembly: GCF_000317375.1. Taxonomy (NCBI): domain Eukaryota; kingdom Metazoa; phylum Chordata; class Mammalia; order Rodentia; family Cricetidae; genus Microtus; species Microtus ochrogaster. Next base: position 10,831,546 of record NC_022017.1, read on the forward strand.
AAAGCACACACTGCTCTTGCAGGTGACCTGAGTTCTTCTACATGAAGCAACTCTCAATCACTTTAGACCCAGGGGAACCGAGACCTCGGGCCTCTGCAGGCCCTGCCATCATGTGCACATTACATACCCATGAGCAGACACACTCACACACTCACACACACTCACACACTCACACACATAAAATTAAAAAATAAAATAAATCTTAAAAGGAAACATGAAGGTGCCTGGAGGGATGGCTCAGACATGAAGAGCACTGGCTGCTCTTGCACAGGACCTGGGTTCAATTCCTAGCACCCACATGGTGGCTAAAACTCTATAACTCCGGTCCTAGAGGATCCAACACCCTCTTCTGGCCTCTATGGGTACCAGGCACACAAATGATACACAGACATATATGCAGGTAGAATACCCATACACGGAAACGTAACACAGAGAGATGAATCCATGTGTGGTTTTTGCTGAGAAAAAGAGACAAAGTGATGGGAAGCTAAGACCTAGACGGCATATAATACTATACCCTCCTGACTATACAGAAAACAGAGGGAGAGGAGTGCGCTCAGGGCTTATAAAAACGGCTTTCTGCTAAGTCAACAAACCTGCCATTCTAGGCCGATGCCAGGCTTTGCAGGCTTTTCACCCAGACTGCTTCAATGTCACTTCTTTGAGTCTCCAGTGAGAACTCGTGACCCAGACAGGACAGGGTATGACTGTATGAGACTTCAACCTGCTATTCAGAATATTGTACAATTTCAAACCTATACGATTTTTGTTTCTGGAATATTCCACTTAATATTTTCAGTCTATAGTAGAATACAAGAGACCAAAACAAATTCTGTATTCATTTCTTCAATTTTTATTTATTTGTTTTATTTATGAGTGTTGTATGAGTGTTTTCCTTGCATGTAAGTGCACCACATGCATGCGACGCCCAGGAGGCCAGAAGAACAAGTTGGATCTCCTGGAACTGTAGCTACAGATGGTTGGGAGCCACCACATGAGTCCCGGGAACTGAACTCTGGTCCTCCGGAAGCAGAGCCAGTGCTCTTAACTGCTGAGCCGTCTCTCCAGCCCCTATAGTCTTTGGTTCTGTCTGCAGTTCAGTTTTCCCTAGAAAACCTTCAAAGAAATAACAAAATACTCGGCCTCTTATCCATCTGTTCCAACAGAGCTCAGCGTGCCAACAGCAGCTATGCCTCAGCTCTTTTTTTCAGAGAGAATTTACAGATTTGGTCTTAGCACATTCATGGTTCTTTTTCTTGACCTAATCCTAAGTACTTCAGTCACTTGGGGACCTTCAGTCTCCTTTCCATGAGCCGTTTTGGTTCTTGGAAGGATTAACCAGGTGCCTCCCTAATTCACCAGAGAAAGCCTGCAGAGACTTAGCCATGGGTGTGCTTGCCGCCTGCTCTGGTTTGATCTTGATTTAGGGCTAGGATACAACAGGCTGCTGTCACTCAACACATTTGGGCCTGGGAATGAGACACGGCTTTCTCTTCCAAGTTTATGCCACTGACGTTATGTACTGACGCCCTTCTGGTTTCAGCACCCAACCAGCCCATTCTCACCCGAGGGCCCTCGCTCTTTCTCGTTCTCCTTCCCCCTCTCCTGTTCTCCATACATCATGCAAGTCATCCTTTTAAAGTGTACCGCTCCATGGTTTTTGTACAATCACAAGGTTGTGCAATGATACCACTATCTAATTTCAAAACATTTCCATTGCCCCAAAAGAAACCCTATACCTTTGTTTTTTGGAATGGGTCTTGCTGATCTGCCCTGGCCGGCTTCACCTGAGCCTCCTACTTCAGCCACCAGAGGCTATAAATGGGGCCACTGTGCCCAACACCTGCATACCTTTGAACAGTAATGCTCTACCCCCCAAAACCAGAGATCTATGTCCTGTCCTCACAGCTCAGCTCTGCCCTCTCTGAACATTCCATATTAATGGTATCATATACACACAGCTGTTTATGTTAGGTTTCTGTTTGGTTGGTTGTTTGGTTGGGTGGTTAGTTTTTTGAAGCAGGGTCTCATGTAACCCAGGCCAGCCTCAAACTCATTATATAGCCAAGAATAACCCTGGACTCTTTATCTTCCTGCCTCCACTCCAAGTGCTGGGATCACAGGCATGTGCCACCAAGCTTAGCACTCCTGCGTGTGTGTGCATGTGTGTGCATGTGCGTGTGTGCATGTGTGCATGTGTGTGTACATGTGCATGTGTGTGTGTGCATGTGTGTGGTGCTGGAGGATGGACCCCAGGGTTTTGCATAGTCTAGGTAAGTGCTCTAACATCAAGCTCCATCCCAGCCCTCCTTTTTTAATGAGTTACTTTCTTATTACTTGCCATGGGATTTACAGTTAGCACCTTAAATGATAACAGTTCACTTCAGATTATTATTTGAGTGTACTTAAACCACATAGAGAATTTCCCTCATATGCAGCTGATGTTTCCACCTCTTTGGTGTTATTATTGTCACGAATCCTACGCACATTGTATTGCCATCAACATAGCTTTATAATTACTGTTTATGCAATTGTCTTTGAAATGAAATAGGCAGTAGACACCTTGACCCCGGCTAGGCAGAACATCATGTTTATGCAAAAATATGATTCTGAAGATAAAGAGTCAGAGCTTCCAGGCATGGTGGCTTATTCCTGTAAGCCTGGCACTCGGGAGATAGGGGCATGACAAGCAGAAAGAAGTTCAAGATCATCTTGGCCTACATACCAGTTTGCATCCAGCCTAGGATGCATGGGAGTTCATTTTAGAACACCAAGCATTTACCACAAGTCTGAGGACCTGAGTTCACTCACCAGAATCCACACAAAAGCAGAAGTGAGGAGCCGGGCGATGGCGGCGCTCGCCTTTAATCCCAGCACTCGGGAGGCAGAGGCAGGCGGATCTCTATGAGTTCGAGACCAGCCTGGTCTACAGAGCTAATTCCAGCACAGGCTGCTCTTCCAGAGGTCCTGAGTTCAATTCCCAGCAACCACATGGTGGCTTACAACCATCTGTAACGAGATCTGGCGCCCTCTTCTGGAACACAGGCATATATGAAGGCAGAAGGTTGTATACATAATAAAAATAAATAAATAAATCTTTAAAAAAAAAAGAAACCCTGTCTCGAAAAACAAACAACAACAACAACAAAAAAAAGTGGAAGTGAGGACCCAGCTCCACAAAGCTGAACTCTGACCTCACACACATAGAATGGTTCATGTGTACCTCCCCACAATAATAACTAACTTTCTTTGTTTGGTTCGGTTTTTTTTTTTTGTTTGTTTTGTTTTTGGGTTTTGGAGAAAGGGTTTTCCTGTGTAGCTTTGGAGCTTGTCCTGGAACTCGCTCTGTAGACCAGGCTGGCCTGGAACTCACAGAGATCCACCTGCCTCTACCTCCCAAGGCAGAGGGATGAAAGGCGTGTGCTGCTGCCGCTGCTGCCGCTGCTGCCACTGTTGCCATTGCCAGCACAGCAGCCACGGCCACCACTACCGCTACTGCCGCCCAGGTATAATGAGCATTTTTAAATAGCAAAAGCAAACAGAAAAGAATGAACTATTTTATTTATTTCTTTGCTTGCTTTGCTTTGTTTGTTTTGTATTTTGCTTGCTTTGTTTCTAAGATAGGGTCTCACTCTGTCACTCAGGCTGACCTGACCTGGATGAAACTCACTCTGTCCACCAGGCAGGCCTGGAACTCACAAAGCTCTGCTTACCTCTGCCTCCCCTGTACTGGGATTAAAGATGTGTGCCACACATCCAATCTGTTTTCTTAAATCAAGTAGGGAAGGGGGGATATAATAAAAAAGAAAAGCCTCACACGTTTTTGGTGTCTTTCTTAGGATTTACTTTTCATTTGTGTGGGTGGGTGGGTGCACACCCATGCACATCTGTGAACGCCATACGTGCGCAGGTGCCTTCAGGGGCCAGAAGAGTGAAAAGCAGATGTTGGATTACTTGGAGCTGGAGTTACAGGTGGTTGTGGGACACCAGGCATGGATGCTGGGAACCAAACCCGGTCCTCCGATAGGGCAGCAAGTACTCTTAGCCATTGGTCTCTGGCTCTACCAGAGATATTTACTTAAATACTCTGCTGGGAAGTATGTAAGTCAACATAGAAGACAACTCTCTAGTGCTTCACGTGGATTTGAATTATTTTCTAATATCCTTCCACTTCAGCCTGAGAGATTCCTTTCAGCATTTCTTACAGCTCAAACACAAACCCTGAAGAGCTGTTCTAGTCAGGGTAGCATTACTGTGATGAAACACAACCACAGCCACTCTGGGGAGGAAAGGGTTTGTTTGGCTTACACGTTCATGCCATAGTCCCTCATCAAAGGAAGACAGGGCAGAAACTCAAATAGGGCTGGAACCTGGAGACAGGAGCTGATGCAGAGACCGTGGGAGAGAGCTGCGTACTGGCTTGTTCCCCCTGACTTGCTCAGCCTGCTTTCCCATAGAAACCAAGACCGCTGGGCCAGGGATGGCACCACCCACAATGGGTTGGGCCCTCCCCCATCAGTCACTAATTAAGAAAATGCCCTACAGGTTTGCCTATAGCCTGATCATACAAAGCAGTGGTTCTCCACCTGTGGGTCCAGACCCCTTTCAGGGTCAAATGACCCTTTCACAAGGCTCACAGAAGACCATTAAAAAAAAAAAAACACTGATATTTGCATTATGATTCAGAACAGTAGCAAAAATTACAGTTTTGAGAAGCACTGGAAATAATTTTACGGTTGAGGGTCACCACAGCATGGGAAACTCTAATAAAGGTCACAGCGTTAGGAAGGCTGAGAACCGCTGGTATAGGGGTATTTTCCTCACCTGAGGCTCCCTCCTCTCAGATGACCCAGCTTGTGTCAAATTGACATAAAACTAGCCAGCATGTATATCGTCAAGCAACTCTTCATTTTTGTTGTCTATGAATCACTGAAATTTTTCTTTGGTTTTTGAAAGATAGTTTTTGCTGGGGACAGAATTCTTGGCTGCCGTTGTTGTTGTTGTTGTTGTTGTTGTTGTTGTTGTTGTTGTTGTTTATTCCTTCCCATATTTTGAGAATGTTACCTCATGCTGCCTCTCTGGCCAGTCTGGTGTCCGATGGGAAACCAGCTGCTCACCTCTCAGATGCTCCCCCGCATTGGAATTGCTTCCAGCTGGCTGCCTTCAAGACCAAGAATCTCCTCTTCATCCACATGAGATTAAGATGTATTGCTGGTGATTATCTTGGTTGCAATGGTCTTTGAATGTATCCCATTTGGAGTCGATGTTCTCAGATGTGTGGATTAACACCGTCTATCAGATGTGAGGCTTTTCTGTCTGTTGCTTTGTCCGGTGCCCTTCCCATCACGGTCCTCCTGCAGCCCCCACTGTGAACACGGTGTTTGTTCAGGTGTAGCACAGGTCTGGGAGCCTCCGTTCACTTACATTGTTTTGTTTTTCCTCATACAGAATATTTCAGTATTTTTCCTGCCAATTCCACACTACAAGTTTTCCTAAACGGTGGAGCAGGGGGTCCCCATAACTGAGGGCCCCCAATCAACCTAAAACGGGACTCAAAGGGAACGTCATTAAACGACCATTAGATGATGGGCCCAAGCATTTAGCAGAGGCGCTCCCACAGCTCAGGAGCTACCTTTGTAATGAGAACATAAGGAAATGATCCCCTACCAGGTATGCTCGCAGCAAGGGATGGGGTGGGGATGGCGTTTATGTGAGGGTTTAAGAACCCAACTCAGGACAGGGCTGAGTCTTTCACTGCCCTGGGCCATGGCTTGGATAATTTTGTTAGTGCCTGGGAATGTTCAAGGCCTGGGCTTGGCCCCAAATCTAAAAAAAAAAAAAAAGTCTGCAGCTGCCCTTTCCTGGAAGGCTCAAGACATTGTGATTTTCAGTCAGGACACAAAGAGGTGGAAGGTGGGGACAGGGACAAGGGAAAGGGTTTATTTCGCCTACATTTCCACAACACAGTTCATCATCAGAGAAAATCAGGGCAGGAATTTAAGTAGGCTGGGAATCTGGAGGCAAGAGCTGATACAGAGGCCAAGGAGGAGTGTTGTTTAGGCTTACCCCTCATGCTCAGCCTGATCCTAATAACACCCACGACCATCAGCCAACTGGTGGCACCACCTCCAAAGGGCTGGGCCCTCCCACATCAATCATCAATCAAGAAAATGCCCTGCAGGCTTACCTACAAGTCAGTTCTATGGAGGCATTTTTCTCATTCGAGAGCCCTTCTGCCCATATGATCCTAGCTTATGTCAAGCTGACATAAAAACTGGCCAGAACACTAAGTAATTACATAGTAAGACCATGTCCCAAAATGTACATGTTTGCGGTGTGCACGGAAGTGTGTATGTGTGTTCCCACGTAGGTGGGTACATGTGCTCGTATGGAGGCCAGACATTGACGACGGGTATCTTCCTCACTATCTACCTTATATACCCGATACACTTACATCTCTCCCCAGACATTGACGGCGGGTATCTTCCTCATTATCTACCTTAT